>NW_012267288.1:6697980-6790697 GCF_000151885.1 Dipodomys ordii | reverse complement strand
ACATTTATAAGATTATTTCTTTGTTGCTTTGTATGTCCCTCCCCCACAGTATAACCCCTGCTTTCACTGTATTTGATGTTGTTATAATTTGTGGATTGGAAGGGAAAAAAACAAATCATTTAAATAGGGATACAGGTGGACCCATTGCAACGATGAGATGTACAAGACATTATATCGAAAACAAACTTTACAACTTTGGTGAGGGGGGGTGGAGGGTTGGGTGTGGTGGGAGATGGGAAGGGATGGGAAGGGGAAACAAAGGAGGAGGCAACAATGCTTGATAAGAAATGTACTCATTATATTGCCCAGGTAATCGTAACCCCTCTGTACAGTATTTTTACAATTAAAAAAAAAACAAAAACAAAAAACAAAAACTGGTTTTCCAAATAAAGGCACTCTTAGTTACCAGAGGTTTGGCTTGATAATATCTTTTTTTTTAATACAATTTAACTCACTAGATGCTAGCTTTAGGAGAAAATTGATGGGATCATCAATCAAAACTATTCAAGCATTTCTGCATTAAAAAACTTTAAAAGAATTTGGTAACATTTTCTGTATTGGCATGTTATCTTAGATCTCTGGAAAGCACACTAAAAACTGGTATTTTTTTTTAAAAAGGTCCATGCTAAATAAGACAGATAAAATAAGAGGAAGAAAAAAGAAGTAAAAGAACTGGGTAGCAAGGACTTAGACTTTAAGAAAGTCTCCTCCAGACCTAGCTGGCCATGCCCACTGAAAAAGTTTTGTTGGTAAAAAAATGTTCATTCTCGTCATTCCCACACCTGATCATTGTTTGGGAACAAACAGTTCAGGGAGATCATAGCCTCTGGGTGAACACTAAAGCAAATGCAAACTCCAATGCCTAAATGATCAGAAAGGATTCATCTCTCATGTGACACTCTTCCTGTTGTCAGTCCATAAAACTCCAATTGAAAAAGAAAAAAGAAAAAAAAAACATTTTGCAAACACAGTTCTTCTGATTTCTCCAGCAAATCCTGGAAGGATTTCATGACATCCTGCTAGTATTGCTAATTATGAGATGATATCCAGATGATTTTTATGTCTCCCAATATCATGGTTATTATTGAAGCCAAAAGATATTGGCAACTTGGAAGGTATATTCCCTGATATTGATGATGTTGTATTCTTTGCTCTAATAAAAAAATAATTTAATGCACCTGACAGCAAGAAAGCACTTAATTGATCAACTGAGTTACAGGAAGAGCCTATGCTTCATAATAAAACATGAAGCAAACAAAAAATTCTATGGTTTGTCATTGAACTTCCAAGATTATTATGACCAAAGCTATGTAAAACAACTATCATTATCTTGCATAGAGGCACAATGTCCTGTATTGAGCAATGAAAATGTCGATATAATTACATGCAATTTTATTATACTTCATATTTATTGTTTTGAAAAAAAAGAAAGCACAAGTATTTGAAGGAAATTTTTACAATAACACTTAAGCAATAGTACAGACTACATCTTTCGTCTTTTTCTATCTATCATTGAACCTCACTTGGAATTCTTCAGTGCTTAAAAACAAATTTAAAAAACAAAGAAAAACCTTGCTTGTTGATTATGCTGTTTCTTGAAGAATTACTTTTATCCATTGTTTTTACCATATGTATTCTTCATTTTTTAGAAAGAAAATGTAATTTGTATGTAATACACACAGTTACAAGGCAGCATTATTAGATTTTTCATATGTAAGCACTAATATATACACAAAACACGAAATAATTTTTGAAACACTAAGTAATTTGGTGCTTTATGTTATGCAAATTTTTGTCGAGTTTTATATAGGTTTTAAATATTTACTATTACTTAAGAAATTCTGATTTTTATATGTTGAGATTCATGTTTATTAAAAATAATCACATCCAGGTGCTTCTCACTGAAGAAAATTAATATTATTCAATACACGTTTAATAATGCAGTAAGTTTAAATAATGAACATGAATGTATTGCCTAAGAGAAAGTAGAAGTGCTAAGAAGTATACAGTCAATAAACCCAAAGTAAGTGGAAATTCACAAAGAGACCACAAGAGTAAAAAATAAAATAAGGACACTGGAGTTTAAATAAATGGATTAGAAGCTCTAATGAAATTTGAAAAATCACAGTCCTCAATATTAAGTAGCCTAAATAAGGGGTCTGTTCTTCATGTCTATAATGCAAAATGTAAAATGTCTATAGGGAAAGACAGAGAAAAATATAATCAACTTTCCTCTGCCTAAGGGAAATTACTGGAGGAGTCTATTTAAGGATGTTTATAGCTAACGAGAAATGATATCCCCAAGCAATGGAAAGGGTCCATACACTGGCAAAATCCAAAGTGAATTCTTTTGTGTTACATCCCATCATACATCATGAAAAAAGCAATATCTGATTAACAGATTCATTCTACCTAAAGTAACATTTTTTTTTGAATCCACATTTTTCTTGAGTTTTTGTACACCTAATTCAAAGGGAAACTTTCCTAGATACTAAGCTCATTTTCTTAAAGGTGTGACTTTTGTAAATGAGCTTCAGAGCCAGTTCGCTCCTTTGGTCTTGTTCTTTACTTGTGTAAGGGATATTCAACTTTGCTTCCAGAACTGTGAGACAAACAAGGCAGTGAAAGCCCTGTGTGAAAGATTGAGCTGAAAAGGTTTTCAAGAACTGAATGAATCTTGAAGTTGTCACTGTAATAAGCAATAATGGAAAAGGAATATGAAAGCATTTTGTCCAAAATTAGAGAGGATCTAGAGAAGTACCATTTAAATAAGGGAAATACTAAGAATTAAATCTCACTTGTTAAATTGCAAGAGTTTTAGCAAAAGTATCTTGTCTAGACACATAGAAAATATTAGTCTAAAACACTTGTATACTTAATTCCACTTAAACACATAAAATTACAAAAAAAATCAAGAGAAGGTGGTATGAAAGAGAAATTATTGTTTAAAATATTTTTAGAACTCTTAAGTTTCTGCCGAGCACATGTAGCTCATGCCTATAATCCTAGCTACTCAGGAGGCTGAGATCTGAGGATCCCAGTTCAAAACCATCCTGGACAGGAAAGTCTGTGAGACCCTTAATCTCCAATTAACCAACAAGATACCAGAAGTGGTGCTGTGGCTCAAGTCGTAGAACACTTGACTGAAGAGCTCAGGGACAGTGCCCAAGCTCAGAGTTTAAATCCCACAACCAACAAAAGAAAACAAAACTTATTTCCCCCTGTTCATTGATGATTACTCATTATTTTAACAGTATTTTTAAAATACTGCTACAAATAATATTAACTGATTAATGGCTTTTAAATATCTGGACCTTTGAACATACTGTCTAAATCTTAATTCAATTTACAATTGCATATCAATCCTATGTTTTTCAATATTACAATCTATATAGTCACATTCATTGTCTTCTAGAAATCATTAAATTTCCTAAAGAAGTCTGAGTTAATAAAGACAGATGGTCAACTAAGTGAAATTGGCAGCCAATTCATCTAAATTTGTCAGACTTTTGAAAAGTAATTTATTATTGTCTTCAAATTCAGTTTCTTCCTTCCCTGCTTTACTCGTCTTACCATAACAGATTGCTTTACATAATTTGGCTATTATTGTCCAGATTGATTTCATATTACATGGTATGTTTTCCTTTGCTTTTAAGCAGGAAGGGGTCAATTGGTTTAGAAGCAAAATCATTGTAATTTTTTTATTTTTTTATTATTAATGCTCTTCAAAAAAAAAGAAATCAGTCGTGTGTGTGTGTGTGTGTGTGTGTGTGTGTGTGTGCACGCGCGCACGTGCTAGTCCTGAGACTTGAATTTAGGGCTTGGATGCTGTCCTTGAGATTTTTTGCTCAATAAAAATAGCACTACCACTTGAGCCACAACTCCATTTATGGCTTTTTTTTCCTATTTCTTTTTGGTGGTAGTTAATGGGAGATAAGAGTCTGGTGGACTTTTCTGCCTGGGCTGGCTTTGAGCCATGATCCTTAGAGCTCAGCCTCCTGGTCTCAACCTTCTGTAGGTAGGATTACAGACTTGAGCCACTGGCATCAGGCTCAGTTGGATATTTTTTAAAAGCACCTTTAATTTTTAAGTATGAAAACAAACACAACAATCAGTATATTGGTATCTTCCTGGAACATTTTTTTAATAAGTAGACATAAAGAAATATTTATAAAATTGGGATCAGAAAATACAAAAATGTGATTAGGGATTATAAAGCATTGCCAGAACATTTTTCACCTCATATATGTTAAACAGCCATTTTTCCTAATAATTATATATATATATATCAATGCCCTCAATATTATTTTCTAACAATATTTCTTATGTATTTGTACACAACCATCCTCATATTGAGCATTTAAGGTGCTGTAAATTTTTTATTACTCTTAATTTTTAAATTTTATTTATTTTGCCAGTCTTGGAACTTGAACTCAGGGCCTGGGCTCTGTCCCTGAGCCTCTTTGTGGTAAGGTCAGTGCTCTACCACTTGAGCCACAGCACCACTTTAGGCTCTTTTTCTTAGTAGTTTTTTAGAGATAAGAATTTCACAGACTTTCCTGCCCAGGATGGGTTTGAATCATGGTCCTCAGAACTCAGCCTCCTTGGTAGCTAGGATTACAGGCATGAGCCAGTAGTGCCTGGCTATTACTCTGAATTTTTTTTTGTTAATTTTTTTAATTGTGAAAATACCATACAGAGGGGTTACAATTACATGAGCAAGGTAAGGAGTACATTTCTTATCAAGCATTGTTACCTCCTCCTTTGTTTCCCCTTCCCATCCCTTCCCATTTCCCATCCCCAACCCCCCCCCCCACCCCCCCCCCCAATCGACAAAGTTGTAAAGTTTGTTTTTCAACAGGACTCTTAAGATTTTTAAGGAAGAAAAATTTTCACAACTTGGAAACACATTTCATTCTACACTTAGCCCAAATTCCTAAAATCAGCATAGATACGTCAAAGGTTTCACCAAATTTGAGACTGTTTTCAAAAGGAAAAAAAAAAAAGATGAGAAATCTAGTTAATTTGATGTTTTGCTGCTGAGAACTGACTTTTGTCAATAAAACCTGCAAATAATTTATATATGAAGCAAAGCTTATATAAGAGTGATAGCATCTATAACAAATATGAGCAAATAAAAATACCACATTAATATAGATTTCATGTCACTATGAATTAATTAAGTAGACCTAAGAATTAAAAGTTCTGCTTTACTTGCATTGTATCTGGGTGATTGAGAACTCATTATCATGCTGTGAAGATGAAGGATTAAACAAAAAAATATTCTAGTACAGAATTAGGAGACTTTGCTAACAGGAAAATATCTTTCAAGGGCACTATGATAATAATGGTGATGATGATAATGATGATGGTGGTGATGGTGGTGGTGGTGGTGATGATATGGTATTGATGATAGCAATAACTATGATGATGATGAAAATGATGATGGTTTTCATCTGTAAATAAAGATAACAACTAGGCCATTCTCTAAATTTTTCCTTTCCTTTCTTTCTTTCTTTCTTTCTTTCTTTCTTTCTTTCTTTCTTTCTTTCTTTCTTTCTTTCTTTCTTTCTTTCTTTCTTTCTTTCTCTCTCTCTTTCTTTCTTTCTCTCTTTCTTTCTTTCTTTCTTTCTTTCTTTCTTTCTTTCTTTCTTTCTTTCTTTCTTTCTTTCTTTCTCTTCCTTCCTTCCTTCCTTTCTTCCTTCCTCCCTTTCTCCCTTTCTCCCTTCCCTCCCTTCCTCTTTCCCTCCTTCCCTCCCTCCTTTCTTTCTTAGAGTTTCTTTCTTTCTCTCTTTCTCACTCTTTCTTTCTTTCCTTCTTTCCTTCTTTCTTTCTCTCTTTCTTTCTTTCTTTCTTTCTCTCTCTCTTTCTTTCTTTTGCCAAGGCTAGCACTTTACCGCTGGGGCTGCAGCTTTTTCTGTTCATGTGGTATTGAGGAATTGAACCCAGGGCTTCATGAATGCTAGGCAAGCACTCTTCAACTAAGCCACATTCCCAGTCCAAACTTTTTCATTTCTCAGTCTATCTATCTATGTATCTATCTATGTATCTATGTATCTACCTATGTATCTATCTATCTATCTATCTGTCTGTCTGTCTGTCTGTCTGTCTGTCTGTCTGTCTGTCTGTCTGCCTGTCTGTCTGTCTGTCTGTCTGTCTGTCTGTCTGTCTCCCTCTCTCTCTCTCTCTCTCTCTCTATATATATATATATACATAATATCTTAAGAAAATTAGTATCACTAAATTCCTTAGTTTTTTTCATAATACCATCTAGCACATAAAATAGTGATTTCTGTGTACTACACAGATGACAATAAAATCTAGTTTTAAATGCTGTGCTACTTAATCAATCTCATAAGTTTATATGAAAATAAAGAAAGAATTGATATTCCATACCAATGATTCTATACTATACTTCTTTGTACATGGAATTATTCTTCCATTGTCTTATTTTTAAGTGAAGAGAAAAAATTTACTTGTGGTCTCATACAAAGTCATATTTATAAAGAATTGGTGCAAAGTAAATATGAGGGATGTAAATGAAAATAACTTGTTTTCCAAGAAGTAACTGAAGCACTAATAGATTCATTGTTTTTGTTTGTTTTCCCGGCAGTACTGATATTTGAACTCAGGGTCTTAAACTTTGTAGGCAATCCTCTCCTTTGTGTGTTTTTGTTGTTGTTGTTGTTGCTTTACTTTTTCATTAGGTATTGCTAAGATAGGCCTTTACATTTTTGTTCTATTTTGGCCTGGGACCACCATTTACCTGTATATGGGCTCTGAAGCAGCTTGGATTACAGGTATATATCCCCACATGTGGATCGGTTGAAGTGGAGCCTCACAAACTTTTTGCCTAGGCTGACTTCAAACTACATTTCTCCTAATCTCTACGTCTGATGTAACTGGGATTATAGGCTTTGGATACAAAACTCAGCCATATTCTATAATTTAATCATGGCATCCAACTAAGGAATGGAAAAGACTGATTTTTTTCATTGTAAGTGGTTATTTTTTACTGCAAATATTTCTTACACATAAAATTATAAATTTAACAGAAAAGAATAAAGATAATAATCAAACAGCCACATTGTATTTAAACTTTCAATGTCATTACACTAGTGAAATGGCTTTGGTGCCCTACTCCTGTCATTAGTGCAGACTCAGAGGTAAGTATTCCATGAGTTTGTGTTTGTGATTTTCATTGTCTTAATTTATGGTATGCGTGTATTCGTAAACAATGGTATTTTTATACAGATTTAATGTTATTCAGATTATATTACTTACTATTCTGAAAAATAGTTTTAAAATTATGTTCATGGAATGAACATAATAGTATGGATGAATCTATTTTTTGCTCAAGCATTTTCACTGCTATATAATAAATACAATTCACTTAGTCTTTTGTTAATGAATTTTCTAGTGGCTTAAATATCACAGTCATAAAACAATGTTTCTAAAATTATATATCCATGAGTGGATGAGTATAGACATACAGAAGTTTATTAGAGAAATGACTTATAATTGCTAAATTCTAGTGTACATCAATTTTCATATTATAAGAAAGTACTAACTATATAATATTTCCTCTCAAAAGATAATTATTTCAGTTTATACTTGAATAACATCACATTTTTTTCATTCATGGGCTCACAAATGTGAATTGTTATCAATTGTTATTATACCTGATCTATAAATATTTCTACTTTGTTTTTTCATTTTTATTATCTTTAAGAAATTTTATGAAGGAGTCACCATTTAACAAAGCAGTTTATGAATGTAATATATCTTGATCAGTGTCTCCTGTTTAGCTTTAATTGGCATCTTCACATTTGATCTTTAGCTGAGCACCTTACCTGTTATTTTAAATATATGAAACTTCTGTGTTGTATCAAATTCCTTACAGTTGTCTTACTGATTCATAAAGGTTCTTTTTGTATTTAGGAGCATGATGCATTGTTAGTTGTGTTTACTAGTACACCTATTGGTTATTTGATTTTGTACTTTTTCAACATTGAATTCATATTAACAAGAAGCTTCTTATTTCAAACTAGACCTACCATCATTTCCCTCTATGATTTGTAATAGCTTATGTATGTCCTAATAAATCCTTTCCTAGTATGAGTCCAAAAATATTGTGCCTTCCCAATATGTCTATAATACACTAGATACTACAGTTCCTTGTGTGTGTGTGTGTGTGTGTTGTGTATGAGAGACAAAGAGACACAGAGACAGACAGACAGAAAGAGAGAAAAGCAATAATAAACATTTTTAAAATTTTTTTGTAGAGATTTAGTTGGCCAGCTCAATTGTTTCTCTTCTTTGTTATTTATTTATTTCTTCTTGATTCTGGAGTTTGAACTTGGGACCTCATACTCACTTGACCTACTGACTGAGCCATGGTCTGACCACTCAAGCCATGCATCCAGCCCAGCTTTTATGGTAGTAATGGTGGCATCACAGACTTTTCTGCCTGTGTTGGCTTTGGACTACTGGTTTTGTTCTCCAGACTTCACTTATTTGAGGAGCTAGGATTCCAAATGTGAGCCATTGGTGACTAGATACTCTTTCAAAATTTTGTTAATAACACCTTCATCATAAAGTTTCTATTTATATCAAATCTATTGGATGGTTCTTACTTCACTAATTTATCTATTATATCATGATAGTGTGATTAAAATAAACATTATTTTATATGGTGCTTTCCACATCTTGATTCCTTTTAGGCAAAAAATTTCTGTTACTGTTCTGTTCATTTAACTACTACAATCCATTTCCTTTGCAATATTGTATTTCTTAATTTCACTAAGATGTTTATTATAATACAAATTAATTCATAATCTAATTAATGTGTCTGTTTTCAGTACTGTATTTTCCTTGTAAGGAACATAGAATATTCTTTCATATATGTAGATTGAATAGTTTTACATACAGTTTTCTTATTTTCTCCATTAGAAATTTAGATTTTTTTAAATTTATTTTCAGGAAATTGTACTTTTCTTTTGATTTTAAATGACATATTTGTTTTCTTTTCATTCCATTTCCTAGTAAAAGGAAATGTAAACCTAGTAAATGAAAATGTAATTTTATTTATATTATATGAATTTATCTCTGTATTACTCTTACTAATATCACCCTGACCACTCCAGTTGATAATTTTCAAAATTGTCCAGAATCTCTTCACAGTAAGAAAAATAGACAAATCATGGATAAATTGACTCTCCTATTTCTTACATCATCTTTCTTTACTGACAAAAATCTGATAATGAAGTCTGGTGCCACTGTTTCACACTTGCAATCATAGTTACTCAGGACACTAAGGTTTTCAGTTCAAAGCTAGCCCAGGAAGTCAAATCTAAAAGATATTTATCTCCTTTGCTTAAAAGATACAATGGGTTGTTTAAGTGGTGGAGTACCTGCTTTGAGCAAAAATGCTGAGTGAAAGCACAGGTGCTGAGTTAAAACTTCAGTACTGTCACATAACATGCATAAAAAGAAAAACTTATATTGGTGCAACATTGAAAAAATCATTGACAATGACCAAGAGAAGTACTGAGCACTGTGTTAACTAAGTGCTTGATTTTAAAGAAATTCTACTTGAATGATTTGCCATTGAAATAAACATTTGTTACACAACTTGATTGAATAATTCTTATTTTTTCTAAAGATTTTTAGTAAGTTTTTTATTGTAAAAATACTGTACAGAAGGGTTACAGTTACATAAGCAAGGTAATGAGTACATTTCTTATCAAGCATTGTTGCCTCCTCCTCCTTTGTTTTTCCCCTACCATCCCTTCCCTCCTATCTCCACAGCTACACTCCCTCCCACCCCCTAAATTGTAAAGTTCATTTTTGACATAGCATCTTGTACACCTCATTGTTGCAATGGGTCTGCCTGTATCCCTATTTAAACAATTTGTTTTTTTCCCTTCCATTCCCCAAATTATACCAACATCTAATACAATGAAAACAGAGGTTATACCGTGGAGGTGGGACATACAAAGCAACAACAACAACAACAAAAATCACGTGGTACCTTATAAATATTAACATCATCTTATCTGACCTTTTCTGCTTGTCCAGACATATACTAGTTATTGCAGATAAGGGAAACCATGGGACCTATGTTTCTTTGGGCCTGGCTTACTTCACTTAATATATTTTTTCCAAGTCTTTCCATTTCCTAACAAATGGGGCAATGTCATTCTTTCTGATGGAGGCATAGAATTCCACTGTATATATATTCCATATTTTCTTGAACCCATTCATCTTCTGAGAGGCAACAGGGTTGGTTCCATATTTTAGCTATGGTAAATAATCCTTCAATAAACTTAGTTGTACTGGTAACTTTAGTATCATCTTGTTTGTAATCATTAGGGTAAATGCCCAAAAGTGGGATTGCTGGGTCATAGGGGAGCTCTATGTGGAACCTCCATACTGATTTCCAAAGTGGTTGAACAAGTTTATACTCCCACCAACAATGCAGTAAGGTTCCCTTCTGTCTACATCCCCTCCAGCTTCTGTTGTTATTAGAGTTCTTGATTTCTTGATTATAGCCATTCTAAGTGGGGTGAGGTGGTATCTCAATGTTGTTTTGATTTGCATTTCTCTTTTGGCTAGAAAGTTTGAACGTTTCTTCATGTGTCTATTGGCCATTCTTATTTCCGCTTCAGAGAAGTTTCTCTTTAACTCTTTAGCCAATTTATTTAATCAGCAGTTGTTTCTTTGAAGGTTTGTTAAGTTTTTGAGTTCCAGGTATATTTTAGATATGAGACCATTGTCCATTGTATGGCTAGTGAAGATCTTCTCCCAATCTATGGACTTTCTATTGATCTTGCTAGCTATGACCTTTGCCTTGCAGAAGCTCTGCAGCTTCATGCAATCCCATTTGTCCAACCTTTCTTTGATTTGTTGTATTTCTGGGTCTCTATTAAGAAAATTTCGGTCTGTACCAAGGAGACCTACGGTTTCTCCTACTCCATCCTGAAATGTTTTTTATGGTATTTGCTTTGACTCTGAGGTCTTTGATCCATTTGGAGTTGATTCTGGTGCAGGGTGATATATAAGGATCTAGCTTTTGTTTTCTACAGGTGATTAACCAGTTTTGCCAGCATCATTTACTGAAGAGGTTGTCTTTCTTCCATTCCATTTTTTAGATCCCTTATTGAAGATTAGGTGGCTTTAGGTCTTTGGGTTCATTTCTGGCTTTTCAGTTCTATTCCATTGACCCTGAGGTCTCTTCTTGTGCAAGTACCAAGCTGTTTTGATTACTATGGCTTTTTAGTAGACTTGAAATTTGGTATTGCTATTCCTCCAGCACTGTTCATTCTGTTAAAGATCATTTTTGCTATTCAGGGTCTTTTATTGTTCAAAGCAGAACTCACACCAATACTCTCCAACTCTTCAATGAAATTGAAAGAGAAAATTCACTACCGAACTCATTCTATGAAGCCATCATAACCCTCATCCCAAAACCAGGCAGGGACTCATCAAAGAAAGAGAACTATAGACCCATTTCTTTGATGAACATTGATGCAAAATTTCTCAACAAAATTTTGGCCAATCCACTTCAACAATTCATCCAAAATATCATACACCATGATCAAACAGGATTCATTTCAGGCATGCAAAGCTGGTTCAATATATGCAACTCAATTAAGATAATTCATCACATCAACAAGAGCAAGGATAAGAACCACATGATTATCTCAATGGATGCAGAAAAAAAATTGACAAGATCCAACACCCCTTTATGATGAAGATTCTGGAAAAAATAAGGAATCCATGGGACATTCCTCAATACAATAAAGGCTGTATATGACAAATCTACTGCCAGTATTATACTTAATGGTGAAAAAACTAAAACGATTTGCTCTAAAGTCAGGAATGAGACAAGGATGTCCACTCTCTCCACTTCTCTTCAATTTAGTATTAGAATGCTTAGCTACAGCAATAAGACAAGATGTAAACATAAAGGGGGTCCAAATAGGGAAAGATGAAGTAAAACTCTCCCTCTTAGCAGATAACATGATCTTGTATTTAAAGAATCCCACGGATTCCACTCCCAAAGTACTAGAGCTGATTCAAAACTATTTTCTTGTTTTCCAAAGAAGTTTGTATCATTTATATAGCTTGAGTTATATGGAATGCTTTTGATCGTTCTCAACCAGCTGTTTCATTCATGTAGTACACGTAATTAGGGTATGAAATATCGTGCTATTCCTTGGTATTGTTCTTTTGTCTTTTAACTCCTTTGTTTGATTTATCCTCAAATAGATTCTTTGGTTAGAGTAGATAGGTATAAGTATAGAATATGTAATACAATGCTTACTTAGAAAGCACACAGTCTTGAGTTCAAATCCCAGGACCATTATAAAGACAGAAAGAGAGACAGAGACATAGAAATAGAGCATGACAGAGAGATAAGGGAGAGAGAGTTGATATTTCCAAGTTAATTTTAGTCAAATCTGAGAACTAAAAGAGATAGCTGTTAATTATGTTCAACTTCCTTCAGAATTAGATGACAATTTTTATAGGATACTGGGTACACACACACACACACACACACACACACACACACACACACACACAGGCACACATATGGATATGTAGCAAGAGAAAATGTGATGGTTATTTATGACTGTAATATCTGTTTATTTCCCTTGGATTAGCCTAGTCATGAAAGCAATTGGTTCTTTTGTTCTCTTATCTTTCCTATGTCAGTTAGGCTGCCTTCCTTTCTTTCTTCTTGCCTCCCTCCTTCCTTCCCACTCTTCCTTCTTTTCTTTGATGAGAAAGACTTCGAAATTTTCCATACTTCTAACTCAATAACATATATCAACCAGTTGATTTGTTACTGAAAGACTTTCCTGTGTGTCCAGCTTGCCACAGTACTAGAGGAAGAAGACTTGCATTCTGTCACTAGAGTTCCCTATCATGAGCAAAGATTCTGCAACATGGCACTGAAATGCGCCATAAATATCTCTGCTGATGGAAGACGCACCTGACATCTATGGAAGTGACAAGGTCACGTCTATGGTACTCATCGCTGCCTTTCATTTGTATTCATCATTTTATCTTAGTATTTACACTCGTTTTACACTAGGACTTTTGAAGGTCTAGAAAAATTAACAGGACATAAAATACCACAGAAATGTTTATAAATAAAAAAATTGTCATTTATGAACCAATTTCAAGTTTCTTACTAAACTTATCTTGAGAGAAGTGTGGGAAAAACCCTGAAAACCACATTAATGGTAGAAAATGACTCCAGACTTTAATTTCCTAATTTCCACTTACCTTTTTTTTGCTTCTAAATACCTACTTCCATTTAGTTAAAGTTATACATGTGTAAATATATACATATAAATATATGTGCATGCATATATGTATATAATCATGTCCATGAAATGCATAAAGATTACTTTATTTTATGATTAAGTCAATTCATTTACTCTTGTTTCTGTGTCCACAGAGCAAAAGAAAGAAATAGATATCTTTGAAGCTCAATTGTAGGTGGGCATTATGGTAAATGTCTGTAATTTAATACTCAGAGAGTTGAATTGTTTTAGTTTCAGAACAGCCAGGACCATGTGGTAAAATCCTGACTCTCAAAATAGAAACAAATATTACTTTAGAAAAGAACTGAATTTGAAATGAAAGCCTCTTTCATCCATAACCTGTAGAGAGAATATCATAAAAGTATGTCACAAAGACACATAAGGTGCTCTACCATACACAAATTCTAAGAGAAAATTAGTGAAATTCAACCTGCCTCTGTAATCACCACATATTTAAAATTCATGAATATGACTTCTGAGACAGTGGGTTATATTAAACATTTATTTCACATTGCAAAACTGAGAATAACTTGGACTCATCTGAATATTATTATAATACCTGAATATTAGAAAGTATAATATTAGATAGTATAAGGTTAAACTATGAAAAGAAGAATTTTCTTTTGCAAGATTTGAAAGATCTTTGGATAAAAGAATACTATATTATGACTTCTTACCTCAGAAGCTCAAAGAAATATTTACAAAGTAGCTTTTGAACTCTAACAGAATATCATTTTTGAAATTCATCTTTTTTGATTTTCTAGAACATCAAAAATAATTGGACAGAAATTTCCTGTTTTAAAAACTCCTTAGGAAGTAAAAGTTCAAAAACAAACCCTAGGAATACACATATAGACAGAGAAAATGCACATTTTTTTATATTCTGGGAAAAGTTAAAAGTGCTTGATTGCTTATGAATTTTTGTAACTATAAATTTTACTTTCTGACTAACCACAGTTTAATTTGTGGCACACACACACACACACACACACACACACATAGGTGATGCATGTGATTATATGTACATATACATGTTCTCCTATAGCTATATCTATAGATATATAGATATACATATGATATATATATGATGTCACAAAATAACACATGAATAATTTTGTCTAATATATTTCACACTTTTATTCTATAGATAAAATGTGGTTTCAAAGAAACTGTGAAATTAATTCCAAAGAATAATGACAACTTCATGGTGAGATAAATCACATGAATTGTGCTGGAGTTTAAATGTGTCCTCCCCCAAAAATGTTGTGCAGTAAATATGCGGAGAAGAGACCAAGAAATCTCATTCCTTCTTTGGTGGTACAGGAACATCTCCACTGGTTTCCACTGGAGTTCAACTACAAATTCTTTTATAATTCCTCCACATAGAGCAAGCTTTCTGTTGCTGGGGAATAGCCAAGGAAATTCTCGCTTACACAGAGTCTATTTAATTGTACCTTTAGTGTTTTGCAATATATTCCCTATTATAGGTTTTAGTAGTTGTTGCTCTAGGTGCTAAATAAATATACACAAGTAATGACAAAGTATTAGTGTCCATGTTTTATTGTTTAAGGTAAAATGTTTATCCCATTTTCTATATCCTAATTTTCTCCTGATAATAACTGTTTTTTTTAAATATTTCCCCCACATGTACCTAGACACAGAAGAGATAAAATATTGTGGGCCAGGTGCCGTGGCCTAGCTACTCAAGAGGCTGATATCTGAGGATCATGTTCAGAGTCGGCCTGGGCAGTAAAGTCCTTGGGATTTATCTCCAAAAACCACCAGAAAACTGGAAGTGGCACTGTGGCTCAAGCAGTAGAGCACTTGCCTTGAGCTGAAGAGCTCGGGGACAGCACGAAGCCCAGAGTTCAAACCCCACAACTGAAAAAAAAATATGGAGCCAAATTCTTCCACTCAAATGTTCAGAGCTGAAGCATTCCGAACTTGGGAAAGGTAGTAACTGGGAAAAGATAGTAGAGGCTTTAGGTAGCAACAGAAATAATCTGTGAGTTTTATGTGTATTCATTTACATTTTTTATTCTAGTAATGAGTCTTGCATGTAGGTCAATAGATCTAAGTTGGTTTATTTGTTGTTGTTGTTTTAGGTGTCAGTAAAGGTGCTTGAACACAAGGCCTGGGACTCTGTCCCTCAACATTTTCATTCAAGAATGACATTCTACCATTTGAATGACCGTTCTACTTCTGGAATTTGGGTGGTTACCTGGAGATAAGAGTCTCACAGACTGGCTGACTTTGAACTATGATCCTCCCATTTCAGACTCTTGAGTAACAAGGATTATAGGCCTGAGCCACCACCAGCATGTGGTTTTTAATTGTCTTCAAAAGTTGAGTTTTATGTGATGATTACAATAGGGAGTGGGTAAGAAAATATCCCTGAGATGCGTAAGATGCAAACCTTAAAAGGAAAAATAATAAATGCATAGAAAAGGCAGACAATCAGCTTCATTTTTCTGATTTACATAAATAATTTCTTAAATAAGTATAAAATTAATGGGTTTATCTTACAAATTAGATTACCCAGCAGTTCTTACGGTGATTTCCACCTTTCACAGACAGTTCTTAACAGTTTCCATTAGAATTAAAGATATGGTGAACCAATTCAGCAGTGATACCCACCAGACATTATGTAGGAAATGAACTATACAACCAGGGAGGCGGGGCATCAGAGAGGGTAAAAAAAACTGGGAGAAATGATGGAGGGGGTGACATTGTTCAAAAATAAATATTACCTGAGTTATGTAACTGTAACTCCTCTGTATATCACCTTGTTAATAACGTTTTAAAGAAATAAAAAAATAGAAGGAAATCATCTTTTGTGTTCTCTGTTCTTTTCCCTAATGTTCTGGACTTGTTTCTTCTCATGGCATTATGCCAAGGAGAATTGCCTAAAGAATATCCTGACATAGCTGTCAATAGTGTATTCCTTAAAATAGCCAACTAGGTGGGTAGCATTGTTCTTACTTCTCTGGAAATAGATTTGCTTACAAATGTCAGGGAGGTTTGGCAGAATTCTGATAGATAGTTTTACAGTCACTTGCCTTCTCTCTGACCCTTCATTTCCTTTCCTTCCCAGAGCACAATGTTCTGACAATCACTTAATAGGAGAATGAGGAGGCTTGCAGGCATCCTAGTCTCCAAATCCAATTATCATTTCAGTCTTGACTAGTAGCTGCCCTTCTAAGTCTTTTTCAGCTGCAAGCAGTTTTGGAACTCTGATTAGAAGCAGTGGGTAGCTCTGATTAATTGGGGTGCTTTTTATAAAATAATTTGCAAACTAGTAGAGGAAAAAATAAGACCCAACAGAATGCAAAAGAAAACTAAGCATTTAAAGGAAGACCACATTAACAGGTTAAAAGGGGAAAAATGCTTTCTATTCTTAAACAATCCACTGGTCAATTAGATGAGAAAGAATAAAAGCAAGCTGGGTGGTGGTTGCTCATGCCTATAATCCTAGCTTCTCATGAGGCAGATGTCTGAGGAACTCATTATACTGATCTCCAATCAAACAGCAAAAAGATGGAACTGTGGCTCAGGTGGTACAGTGCCAGTCTTGAACAATAAAGCTAAGGGACAGAACTCAGGCCCTGAAGTCAAGCACATGCTCCACTACTCACACACACACACAAACACACACACACACAACACACACACTCACATATAACCCTGCTCCCCTCCAAAAAAGGCAGATAAAGCTCCAATTTGTGTAATGTTAAATTGGACAAGATGAGCTAAAGTGGAATGGAAAGGGTTAATTATTTTACCTCTATGTATTAGACATACATGTCTTACTAGACTATTATCCCCTTCATCTTTTTAGTGAAAAATATGTTGCTCTCCCCATGATATAGGGGACATGAAGAACAGAGAAGCCAAACAGCTTAAATACATGTGGGATGCATGTGTACTAGGAGACTTCAAGGTCTCTCTATGTCTTATATCTATAGGATAGTTTTGTTGTTTGTTGTTTCTTATATTTGACATTATATAACTCTATCTTATAATTTATCAATTAACTTGTTAGTTTCTTGATAACTGTACTTATTATTAATAATGATGTAGTGTTTGAGATATCTATCTTAAATATTACAATTATTTTCATATAATAACATTCAAATTAAGAGATAAATTTGGTAACTTCCATGAGTGAAAGAAGGAACATCACCCAATTAAACAAAGACTAGAGAGAGAGAGAGAGAGAGAGAGAGAGAGAGGCTAATACATCTACAAGGAAATGAGACAAATTCTCTTTATTCTTGCTATAGAAATAATTTCAGAACTTAAATTTAAAAAATTAGAGCTAAATTTTCTATTTAAGGAAAACAGTTATGGTTGTGTGCAGAGGTTTGTGTCTTTAACCCAGCCAATTGGGAGGCAGAGATAGGGGCTAGCTCTAGAGAAAGTTAGATCCTACCTCAAAAACAAGCAGGAGCCAGTCACCAGTGACTTATTCTCATGCTTGAATTCTAAATATTCAGGAAGCCGAGACTTGAAGGATCATGGTTTGTAGCCAGTTTTGGAGAAGTCTGTGAGACTCTCTCTTCAACTAACCAGCACATTGTTGGACTCAGGTCTGGCTCCTGTGGTATACAGTACTCGCTGTGAGCAAGCCAGTTAAATAAGAGAGCCCTGAATTCAGGCACTCGTACAAAAACACACTAGTACAAGCTGGGTATGGTGGTGTATGTCTGTAATTCCAGCTATTCAAGAGGCATAGTTTAGTGGTAGAAGTCCAAGACTAGCCTCAAAGGAAAAAGCAAGTGCAAAATACTATCTGAAACATAACTAATAATGGTCCAGTGCTGTTGGATTGAAGACTGTGGTCATTCTACCAGGTGAGAAATCATTATGGGCAGAAGTACTTGCTGAATTTAAAATATGGAAAGTGGGAGAAGGTAGATTTATGTGATGAGTTACAAAAATAAGAAAGCAAGATTTGCAATTGTCGTGAGCATTGACTGCTTATTTAATTATGAATACATTCATTTCCTCTTTTTTCTTGTGATGAAGTATTATATAATTGATTTCATACCACAGTAAAGTATTAATGTTTTAACCTAATAATATTTAAATTATGGGATATCAAGAAGAGTAAGAATAACCGAAGAATTTCACTCCCATCTTGGGCAACGGATAGGAAACTGGGTTGCAAATAGGCTAGGTGTATCATGCTCCACAGAACTATGACAGTGCTGTTGTCTTTATCTGGAAATTAAATGTAGATTATGGAATGTGTATAAATCAACATTGGATGAGTGCTTCTTATTTACAGAGCTTGCTGAGCTTTTGTTGTTATTTTTAATGTAACATAAAATGTTATGATTGTTCTAAGGGTCTGAAATATTTCCTTCTTACATAAGGTCTTTTTTTTGTGGGGGGGTTCCAGTCATGGGGCCTGAACTCTGGGCCTGGGCGCTGTCCCTCAGCTCTTCAGCTCAAGGCTAGCGCTCTACCACTTGAGCCATAGCACCACTTCTGGCTTTTTTCTTTTTGCTTATGTGGTGCTGAGTAATCAAACCCAGGGCCTCATGCATGCAAGGCAAGCGCTCTACCACTGAGCCACCTTCCCAGCCCCATAAGGTCTTTTTAAATCAAGAGTCTGCTATTTTATGATACGTTAAAGATGATTAAGATCATTTGTACATTTGATTTAATTTCTAATTTACAAAGTCATTGCCAGCAGTACTACTAAAATCTAATGTGAAAAAGAAAATTCATGGATGCAATGCCTTTTTGCCTTGTTCTCACTATCTGTTTGATTACTAATTTTAGAAATACACTCATTTTATTCTGCAAATGTCCCCTGCACTCAGGGGATTATAGAAAGTTCTATAGCATTAAATTTGGTATAGT
The DNA here is from genome assembly GCF_000151885.1 of Dipodomys ordii. Taxonomy (NCBI): domain Eukaryota; kingdom Metazoa; phylum Chordata; class Mammalia; order Rodentia; family Heteromyidae; genus Dipodomys; species Dipodomys ordii. The sequence goes on along the minus strand of NW_012267288.1, from coordinate 6,771,489 downwards.
CACTGCACTACAGGCAGTTGTATCATGTCAGTACAGTAGTAGGTTTTAGGCTTCTTTTAGCTGATCTATTGAAGATTTTTACAAATCCAAGATTTCTCAGACTATGTGGGTTTCTCAAACTATGTAAAGAATATTTGCCTGTTTACTTTCCATAATTTAAATGTTAAAATAATACTGAACTAAAGTATTCTAACTTATGATAGATGTCATTACCATTCTATAAGTAACATTTCAGAACAGAAAAGTTTAAAGAATAAAATCATGTACTCAGAAAACTACTGCATGAATTTAACAAATGTTAAATTGTTACTTTTTCTCTTTTTTTTGCTCATAAAAATTAACATACAAATGAAAAACCCACTAAAATCAGTGTACAAATTCAAATTTTGAAAACTGAATCCATTTCTCTACATGTTAATATATTTATTTACACATGTTCATAGACATTATGCATTTTCCAGTTATATGTATATATTTTTATTTTCATCTTCATTCACAAAAGTTTCTCACACATAGAGATGGAAAATTACCTGTGAATATAATTTGTAAAGCTAGAAGATAATATTGCTATAAAAACTATGTCAGAAGAAAAAAAAATGGAGCCATTAAGCTGGAGTAAGTTGGTTTGTAAATAGTTTGGTGAGAGCAGTCCTCTTAGAGAAGCTCACACTTGAACAAACCTTTGAAAGAGAACAGTTTTCTTTGTTAGGGCTTCACTTAGCTCTCCATACAGAAGAGAAAGTTCCTCTTTGTTTATAGCAATGCTTCGGTTTGTAATGTTTTTCTTAGTCATCCTACTAAAGGAATTGTGTATGGTCAAGTTACTACAATTTACCTAAATATTACCCATCATTGTTTTACTTCATTTTTCTACCATGCATTTGTAGTTATTGGTTTTAAAAAAATTAAATGTTGTTATTTTTAATGTACTATGTGATTTTTTGTTTCTTTGTATGTTCTTTCCCCCATGGTATATCTCCTGTTGTCACTGTATTTGATTTTGGTACCCTAGTATTGTATACGCATTTATTTGAATTAAGAAAGGGAAGGAGAACAACAGAATGGTGAGACAAAGGATAAGGGGGAACCAATGCAACAGTGATATACACAAAAGAATATGTCGGAAATGATCTGTACAACTTGAGGGTAAGGGGTGGGAGGAAGGGAAAGTAGGAGAAAAATGAGGAAAGGGGTTAACAAGTTTGACAAGAAATTTACTTGTTACCTTACTTAAGTAACTGCAACTCCTCTGAACATCAATCAGTTTGACAATTAAAATAATTAAAATTAAATGATTTTTTTCTTTAAAAGTGTTAGACCCTGTCTCTTTGTGGATGATTTAGCATGGTTGAATTTATTATGACCACGGTTAAATGTATACCTACCACTTGTTTGTTGTTGTTTTGTTTTGTTTTATTGTTGTTGTTGTTTGAAAGTCTTGGGACTTGAACTCAGGGCCTGCACATTACCCAGAGCTTCTTTTGCTCAAGGCTAGCATTCTACCACTTGAAGCAAAGAGCTACTTCTGGCTTTTTCTGTTTATGTGGTATTGAGGAATCGAATCCAGGGCTTCATATGTACTAGGCAAACACTCTACCACTAAGCCACATTCCTAGCCCTCTTTCTGTTTTGTTGTTGTTGTTGTTGTTGTCTATTGTAATTTTCTTTTTTGATCATTACTTCTTTCTTTTTGCTGAGGAAAAATAAAGTTTCTATATTTTTAGATTTTTTGTGGTCTTTAATAACTATAGATACAAGCCACATGGTGGTGGTTCACAGCTGTAATTTTAGTGAGACAGTTCTCAACAGTTCTTGAACTTAAAATCTTTCAATTTCAATTTTTCTAAGACACCTACTAATCATATGTTGCCTGTTTCTGATGATGAATTGGTGATCTTTCTTTACTTACTCTTTTTTTTATCTCATTTATATTTGAAGAGTAATTCTCCACTTACCTCTTCTGATTCATTAGTCACTGTTTTCAATATGAGTATTGTTCCAGCTGTTGAGCTTATAGTATCACAAGGAATCTATTTTAGTTCCCATGGGTTTCCTTGGCTCTTCATGTATTCTTGTTTTTGTTTCACTTCAATTTGCTTTAATACATTATGTCCCAGTGCTCTTATAGATTAATAAATCCTATTTCTTTTTCACAGCATTGAAATTTTAATCATTATGAAATTACTATTAATATTTCCTTTAGAAATGGTATTCATTAGCTGTTTTCTTTTGGATTAGTATTAATGTTATCATGCCTTGACCTTGAGGTATATTTTGAACAAAACATATTCTCCTCCTTTTTGCATTATAACCTCATATTAGACATTTTATACAAGTATCTGTTCATTTTAAAGCCAATTGCCTAATAACTAACAAGAGTTAGCCGGGCACCAGTGGCTTGTGCCTGTAATCCTAGTTACTCAGGAGGCTGAGAACTGAGGATCCTGGTTCAAAGCCAGGCAGGAAAAGTCCATGAGACTCTTATCTCCAATAAACAACCAGAAAACAGGAAGTGGTGTTGTGGCTCAATTGGTAGAACACTTGCCTTGAGCTGAAGAGTTGAGGGACAGAGCCCAGACCCATAGTTCAAGCCCCATAACTGACAAAATAAAACAAAAAACAAAAGCCAAGATTTATTGTTATCTCTAGAACTCTAGCATGGACTGATTACTGCACAACCCAGGCTGGCCCTTCATTCACAAAACACAAAGTGATAGCCTAAGAACTATGAAGCCCCCAGGTACACACTGCAGGTTGCTGCACTGGCAATAGTAAAAATGAGGAAATCACAGAACTGATGAGCCCTTGAGTAAAATCATTGTGGAAGTCTAGGTGCTTTGTTCTCTCTCTGAATCATGACTAGGAATGTAAGGGAATCTTTGTAATGTTTTTAACTCTGTTCAAGTTATTCACCTTTTGTGGGAGTCCCTTCAGATATCTTTGATATACTGCATCTGAAGCCTTACTCTCTTTTCCTTTGAGCCATAAACAAAAGTCCTGCAAGCCGGCACATTTTATGACATTTATTTATTTGTGTTCTAATCCAGGTTTCAGTTCCTGGACATGTCTGTTATATTTTCTATAAAAAAAGTGTTCTTTCAATTTTTAAGATATATAATTTATCAACAATAAGGTTTGTATAAAAATATGTAATCCTAGTTACTGAGGAGGCTGAGATCTGAGGATCATGGTTCAAAACCAGCCTGGACAGGAAAGTCCATGAGACTCTTATCTCCAACAAACCACTCACAAAACTAGAAGTGGCCCTGTGGCGGTGTGGTACAGTGCTAGTGTTGTACTGAAGAGCTGAGGGACAGCGCCCAAGCCCAGAGTTCAAGCCCCATGACCAACAAAAAAAAAAAAAAGTAAACTTAAAATTATATCTTTATAAGAAATCTAAGGGAAAAAAATCCTTATTCTATTTATGAACTCAAGAAATATTCTAAATTTGTAACTCATTCTTCCAAATACTTTTACCAAATGTCCAGAGACATTGAATCAAACATATATTTACATTCTGTGACTAAAATATATTCCATATTCATAAAAATACCATTATTCTAGTTCAAAACAACTCAGTCCACTCTAGCTTTGAATCTGCTTTGTAAAGTCTTTGATGTAAGAATTTCAATGTATTTCCATGAACTCTAGGAAATTAAGATTTATAGTTCCTTATATCTTATTTCAAAAATAAGTATGCTTTTCTTCTTTTTGTTAAACAAATTTATGTTTAAAAAGGCATAGCATTCTTTTTATTCTGCCATTATAATTTTTCATCACAGCTTAGATTTCATCATAGCTACAGATAATTTGCAGTGTTGAGATTTAACTTAACTTACATTGCTGTGTTGTGAGGTTCAAAATGATTAAATGTCTTCAAGCAAATGATAATTGCATAATTTAACTAACATTAACCACTACCTAGCATCAATTTTATGCCAGTAGGACCTACATTATTGATCATCAAAATAATATGAGCCTTAATCTGGGCACTGATGACTCATAATTAAAATCCTAAACATTAGGAGGCTGACATCTGAGGATCAAAATTCAAAGCCAGCCCAAACAGTCAAGACTTGAAGACTTTTTTTTTTGGTTATCTCTCTTCTTTAAAAATAAGTTTTTATTGTGAAGATACTGTACAGAAGGGTTACAATTACATGAGCAAAGTAATGCGTATATTTCTTTATCAAGCATTGTTACCTCCTCCTTTGTTTTTTCCCTACACTTCCCTCCTACTTCCACAACTACACTCCCCTCGACATCCCCCCCCCACTACCTAAATTGTAAAGTTTGTTGTTCAACAGTGTCTTGCATATCTCATTGTTACAATGGGTCAATCTGTATCCCTATTTAAACATTTTGTTTTTTCTCTTCCCCTCCCCAAATTATACCAACACCAAACACAGTGAAAATAGGTATTATACCATGGGGAGGAACATACATCTTATCTCCAATTAACCTACAAAACATAGGAAGTTGAGGTGTGGCTAAAGTGGCAAAATGCCAGCTATGGGCCAAAAAGCCAAGCTAGAGCAGGTGACCTTGAGTTCAAGCCCCATGAATGGAATATTAAATAAACACTAAATAAATAAATGAGTCTCATACATGTATAAATTAATACTTAATTTGGTTCATGACATGTTTTCCTATTGCTTCACTGCTAGTAATGTATGCAATGTGATTCCAAATCAGGAGATTAGTAATTACAAAGAAACAATTAGTTCTTATTTTCTCCTTTATAATTATGAATGGCAATTATATTCTATAGTGTGTTGTGTGAACTTTGAAATATGGCATTGTACACATATTTTTAATTCACATAGCACCTTCTTTGTAGGTATATAGTGTGTTATTCTTTTGCATTTTCTCACAGTGCCTTGTAATAGTTACACCTTTTTTATAGAAACAATGGTTATCTATTGTATCTGCCCACTTGGTGCTCATAGCTGCCCTCTCTTTGTTGAGAGCACATCAACTTCCTTTAAACATAGGCTTTCTTCCTCCCGTCAGACCATGTGGCTCTGAGGGTCTCCCTTCCCCAGGCTCAGGGATGCACACAGAACATAGGCCCAGACAATCATTGCCACAATGTTCACCACAGGTGTTGAGTCACCAGCAAGGAGCATTTGCTCCAGGCCCTTTCCTGACTCATGAGAAATAATGATAGAACTTTCCGCAGCTACCAACTGGGAGGGTATTCACTAAGCACTCTTAGAGTCTACTCACTAGAGAAAGTAAAGACGAAGAAGCTCTCAAAGAGAAAAAACAGAGGTGAGAAATATAGACATACTCCTAAGTGCCTGAAGCTATGACTGACACCAAAAGTCCTGGAGCTTTCATCCGAGTCTGTAAATTCTCTCGCTGCCTTTCTATTATTGAAGTAGCCAACTAGTGTAGTTTCTGGCTACTCTGGGACTTCCTCCTCCCTGACTGAACCTGATACTGTGCGTGCTATGGTAGGAAATTTTTGAGAATTGTCATGTTAGCACAGGATATTAATCTTTTTTTTTTTTTACTTTTGCTTGGTTATAAACTTCTATGCTATGAAAGTTACGTCCTCAAGCTATCTTTACCAATTGTAATATTTTAACACATTTCTCTTTTATATATGTGAATACATGTACATTTGGTACTGTTAAAATAAGTCGTGGACATTATATAACCTCATGCTGACATTCTTTAACATGAAATTTCTAAGAATTATGATATTCTCTTACAAAGTCATAATGTCTTTCCTTCAAACAAAACAATGGACCATCATTCATTACTGAACAACCAAACAATATTCCAATATTTTCAGTTGCCATAAAAATGTTCATAAAGCTTATGAATTGCAGATAATTATTCTGTATTTATATTTTAGAATAATAAGTTTTCAGTGAGTAATGTTTAATAAAAATAATCATTTCCTGAATAATCCCTAAAATTCTTGTGCCAAAAATGTTTTTACTTATTACATAGAAAATGGTATCCTGAGGTCACTCAGTGATAGAGAGCCGACCTACAGGCTAACAGCTATAATTCTAGCTGTTAAAAGTCTGAGACCTGAAGGATCATTCTCCAAAGCCAGCTTGAAATGTCCTTGTGATAGTATAAGGCCCTCAGTTCATGTCCCAATACTGGAAGAGAGACAGACAGACACACATACACACAGGGACAGAGACAAAAGAATGAGACAGAGATTTCACTGTTAATAGTTTCAGGGACAGAATTAGGACATTGTACTTGGGTCTATAGACAATAAAGGAGTTTTACACAGGAAAAAGATGATGTAAACAATAAGAGAAATTATACCCATAGATGATGTCACAAAGAGGAAGTAAACATGAATAAAAGCAATTATACTCTCCAGGTAAAAATTGAAGAGAACACATGTTAAAGCTTTCATTTTGCCAGCAAAAAATGTCAAGAGAAACTCCTTAAGAGTTATCAAAGTAGGAAGTAGTCCAGGTTGTTTCTCAGACTTACCATAATCAATAGTGTCCTCTTGTGCAGTTTCAGAAACACACATAGCCCTCAAAATCTACAGCTGAAAGTTAGGATGGTGAAGTATATGGCAACTAATGTCCAGTTCCAAAGTCCTCGCTATTCCAGAAGGCCTCTCTCCCATCTGTTACCTTTTTCTTTATATTTGAATTTGCTTCATTACAAATGATAAAATACTGACTGAAACAAATTTATTTTTAACAGAAGTGTAGCTCATGTGAAAATGGAGCAAAGAAACATATTGACATTAGTCAGGAAGGGAAAGCAGAAATAACAAGATGAATCTGATCAAGATAAATTGTATGCATATATGGCCAGGCAAAGTGAAACCCTCTTGGTCAACTAATTGATGCTAATAAAAACTGTAGGGGGAAAACAAAGAATAAAAAAATGCAAAATTATAACTTTAATGTAGGTTGAGTTTTCTTCTAGCATTACCTGTATACCTATTCTGGAAATGTATATGCTTAAACTACTCTAAGATGTATTCAGAATTCTGTAAGAAAAATTGATCCAGAAATTTAAGGATATTTGTTGTTGTTGTTATTCTGTTTTGTTTAGCCAGTTCTGGGTTAAGGCACTGTCACTGAGCTTCTTTTGTAAAGGTTAATATAATACCATTTGAACTCCAGTTCCATTTCTGGAATTTTTTGGGGGTAGTTTTATTGGAGATAAGAGTCTCACAGATTTTCGTGCTCAGGATGGCTTTAAACTGTGGTCCTCAGTTCTCAGCTTCCTGAGGAGCTAGGATTACAGTTGTGAGCCACTGGCACCTGATAATGTATTATTTTTTTAGTAGTGAAGTATTGCTTTGAATAAAGTGTTTTATTTCATTTACAAAAATCTTTAATAATCATGTAGAGTCTATCAAGTTAGGAATACTCAATCTGGGCTATTTATAGATTAAATACCAGTAAAGGACGTGTTTTCAAAATCATATTAAAGCCTAGGAGTGAAGCATTAACAGGAAACTTCAAAAAGTTCAAAAGAAATGATTGCTAAGGAGTAGGAGAATTACATGAACTGCATCACCATCCCCAAGAGTGTAGAGTTCGTAGTTCACTCTATGTGTAGGAAATGTAAGATTTTTTTCCAAGAATCATCTACCAGATTTGGGGATCCTCTGAAAAAAATATAAATAGTACAGAATGAATAGCATTAAGACATGATGTTACCAGAAGGAGATTATTTTGCCAGATAATTTTTTTCTGCTTATGTGGTGCTGAGGAATCGAACCCAGGGCTTCACACATGCAAGGCAATCGCTCTACCACTGAGCCACCTTCCCAGCCCCACCAGATAAATTTTTAAATTACATTTTAAGTTATTAACTTTTGTAAAACAAAGTTGAATATTCACCTGACAAACATATTGTAAACAAATTTCTATAACTCTGAATCAATGATACAACAGTGTTTTATACAATAAAGAGAGAAATATTAAAAAAATACCCAGTCTTAGTGACTTTTTAAGCCCTAGACTAGATCACCTGGACAAGTAGTAAATATAACTCTTTCCTTAATAAAACTGCTTGATTTGGACTACTTGCATGAAAATGGCTATAGATCTTTTACTCAAACATTCTTGAGCACATGTTAGCATTATCAAGATGTTGCATTAGCATAAAAATATCTCTGTAGATATTCAATGTCACATTTCCAGGAGAATATTTACTTTTCTTGCTTCTAAATCCATAGCACACAAAATTCACTGTTAAACGGACTCTGATCCTTTCTTAACTCATTCAAATCACTGAGTTTCCTAATGGTTTCGTTTCTCAATTTATCTCAACAGTTCCTGGAGACTTGAGAGAGTTTATGCATATAGACAACATGAATGACATGTTATAATTAGAAAGTGGCTTGAAACTAAGAAATAGGATCTTCAGAGGCTACCCTTGATTTTCTTTCCTGTTTTCCTTCCAGTATCACAGTGGTGGATTATTCTTTCACTTCAGACTGATGCAAATTACAATCTTTCCTTAGCATATTTCATTTGTCTTCCTAATAGAACAAATAAATTTATTCTCATGGACATTTTTAAAGCTTTCTAATCTTTTTTCCTAGTTCTGGTTCCACTATTAGTATTCTAAAGTCATCCTTTAATATTAAGTCATTTTCCATTTAGAATTATTAGCATATTGAATTCTTAAAAATAAATATACCAAGAAAAGTCTAAGCTTCTGCTCCCGGGGTACCAGAATTTCTTTTGGCATCTTTCTTGTCAAATACCCAGGCTGCAATCATTCAGTCCTCTTCACTTTATTAATTCTTTTCTCAGCTCCCACATGCCAACTATTTTGAGTATTACAAACCCATTTTTAACATGATATAATTTCAACAATGAAAATACCATGTGTTCTTGGTTAGGTTATACTTAGCCTGATGAAATTACACCTTAGCAATTCTGTACCACCAGTAAGCGCTTCTCCTATCTCTCTTATCCACTCTTCCTTATCCGACCTTAAAGTAGAAGAGTGTTGTGATATCTCTCCTTCTAGTAAATTCTGCTTTGTGGACATATGACCTGACCAAGGAGAAAATAAGGAGAATCATACACAAAATCTGATCTAAAAATAGGATTTCAAAGCTGCTGAAATCCTGAGAACCAAGGCTCACAGCAAAAGTAACACAGTTCTCTAACTTTCCCAATGCCCTATTTAGAATGTTCAAAGACTTATGAAAAGCATATGATAATTTTATTAATAACTAGAACTATCCCAAGGACATTCACTGCCTGAATTTCTAACACATTCAGTGTTCCTTATTTCCAATTATTTGCATTAGCAGATTCTTGGAGGAAAGGGAAAGATACAGAGGTGAGCAGTTGTTACTAATGCAACATTATTTGTACTTTGATTGTAATGAACTATTCTTATATTTAATATACCCATTAGACATATTTTAGCACCTGTCAAGCCAACACAAAAAGGCAGAGCATTGGAGAGATGATGTTTAAACAGCGTGTGCTGCATTGTTACCTCTCCAGGCTGCTCCTTTTTGGAGAGACACTGGAATGGAGCAATATAGCATAGTTCAGCATCTTTCAGACTCTTTCTCCCAATGCAACATTTATTTACCTCATCTCATTGAACCTTTGTGCTTCACTTTGTGTTACTTCATCTATTAATTCCCACCTAGAGTTCAACTTCAAATTTTACTTAAAATAAACGTGGAATTTAATAAAAATTTAATCAGTTCACAGGTTTTGCCATCACAATCCTGTCACTTTATTTCCTGATTCCAGCTTTCTTGTTTTATCATTCGTGATAATGTGTTTTTCATTTTTTTTATTGTGAGAATACTGTATAGAGGGGTTACAGTTACATGGGCAAGGTAATGAGTACATTTCTTATCAAGCATTGTTGCCTCTTACTGAATCTTAAACTCCAGAAATTTACAAATCAACATTAAATGATCTTCAGTCCAAATTTTTGTTAGCATGATCGAAGAACTAAAACCCCTTTACTTGTACTTTTCAATTATATATTTGCTTTTAGTCATTTTAAGAATTCCTAGTTTACCACTACATTTTAAATAATCATTTACAACTCACTTATTTACACTTGATTTTAGTGATTACATTTAATCTCTTATGTCATACATTTTTACCCAACTAGAAAAAATGTGAAAAACTCAATATTGGTTTATCTCGAAATTGTTGAAAGTGTAACGTAAACAGTATAATTGATTCCTCAATATTTCTTTTCTCTTGTTATTTTTTTGTGTGTCAGTCCTAGGGTTTGAACTCAAGGACTGGGTGTTGTCCCTGAGACTTTGTGTTCAAGGCCTCGTCCTCTTGGGCCATGGTTCCATTTCCAGTTTTCTTAGTGGTTAAGTGGAGGTAAGAATCTCATGGACTTTTCCTACCCTGGCTTTGAATGCAATCCTTAGATCTCTATCTCCTGGGTAGCTAGGATTACAGGGAGGAGCCCCCAGTGCCTGGCTTCAATATTGATTCTTGGGTGTGTAACCCAAAGCAACTTGATTAGGTCAGGGATGGTGCTGTTACCATTGTGTTCAACAGGATGTAAGAATGCATCTTCCAGGGAACTTAATGAGAAAATAGAACACAAACCCATGAAATTTTCCTTTTATGGCTTCTGGACACTGGCCACAACTGAAGCAGAGACTTTATTGCCAGACTAAGGTCAAAATTAATATCTAGGAAAAAGAAGTGATAGAAAAAAACCCAGTATCAGTAATCATAGTATTAAATTGTGTTTATCAACATCTCTGTGGTTAAGTGAAAAGAAAAGTAGGTGCACATATATTGTACCTACTGTGAATCTTGTTTTCCGTCCATTTCATTCTGTACCAAAGTGCTATTTTGCTATCTGTTTTTCTCAACTCTTGCTCCTGTTGATGCTTAGAGGTTAGTGAAACAATCTTGATGCTGTTTTTGATCTCTAGCAGCAATATTTGTGTTCAGTCAGTAGACTGAGTAAATAAAGAACAAAAGGAACTCGGCAGACCCAAATTCTACTACTGCCTGCATCTGAAAAATGTGCCATCTCTTTAAACCTTAATTTTCTGGACCAGGAAAATAGTGAAAAATAATATTTGTAAATTTAAGATGACCAAAAAATTCTCAGCACAATATTTTCCATTTGGATAAATATTATTGCCAGATAATTCCTACATCCTGTGCTAACAGTGAACCAATGCATGCTGATGAGAGTGGTAATTTCCTCAAATCTCCTTCAGGAATGAAGCTCTGGCCATGACTTTGACTTAGTGCTCTACATCTCTAAGGATACCCTTAACTATAAAAGTTCTGACTATTATTGCAGTTTTCTGATCACTGATATATTTTTTCTTAAAGAAGTAGATCAACACTTGTGCCTTCTTTTCAAATCCATACTAACTTTCAGACGTAGACCTGTTTTTGAGATTGGAGGAAGTGGCTAAGGGTTAAAAGTTTCCTGAAGCCCTTCCTTGGTTACTGTCATGTAATCATATCTCTGTCAGAGATCTTCACCTCTATTTTTGATGTTATTGCTGGACCAATCCCACAGGGAACTGAATGAATTAAAGAAAAGGAAACTATTAGGTAGACAGGGATAGGAAATGAAGGATTTAACATCATGTTGCTTCTTGTTCCCATTGAGACTTAGTCTCATGCTCAAAGTGTCTTTCTCTCATAATGCTTTGGGGTCCTGCTCCAAGTGAGGTAATACCTTGTGCCTCATCAGGCATAACCCACTGGTCTTAATTCCTCACTTGCTCCCAGTGGCTGCATCTAATGAGGGACCCTTGGCTATGTGTAGGCCATCATTACCCATTGTGTTCCAGAGTAGGAGGAGATTTAATAAAGTTTAAAGGCCACACCTACACTGGGGAGTCAATTGGACTCTCAGCTCTGGTACCTCTCTATAGTGAGTCTGTACTCTAGTTTGCTTTCAGTAAACTTACTGTATTACTATACTTCACTATGCATCTACCTCTTAATGCTTTATCTGATGGAGAACTGAACTCAAACCCCTACAGAGCATCATACGTGCCAATATTTGACTGAATGTCCTGAGGTACTTTATCATACTATGCTTCAAGGATGAAAACTTTTAGATGCTTTCTGGTGTCAATTATAATACATGGTTACGTATACCAGAAATAAGAAATAATTTGCCAGAAGTCCAGACTCAGATTCTAATTTTAGTTGAAAATGGGTATGAGTTCTTCAAGCCCATAACCCTAGATATGTGGAAGATTGAGAATGGGAGGATTGCTGTTTGAGGACATATTGGGCAGAAACATTTTTGTGACCTTTTTAGAACCCACAACTGGGCACAGTGGCACATGGATGCTACCCTGAGCTATATGGAAGACTGATACTGAGAAGTTCCGGTATCCAGCCAGCCAAGGAGAAGGGTCTTCAAAGGGAAGCTTGAACTTGCAGTCCAAGCTTGAGATCCTAGAAATGCAAAGAACTCAAAAAGTATGCAGATTGAGGCTCAGGTTGAAAGCAAGACTCTATCCTAAAATTAGCCAGTGATAAAAGCAGGCTAGCGGCATATTTCAGAGGTATCATAACAGCCTAGCAAGCAGAAGGACTTGAGTTTAAACCTTAGTACTCCTTCCCAAAAAATTGGTTTCAAAGAAAATACAATGAAATAAGATATTATTTTTGAATCCACCAACCTACCACATAGAAATAAACCATATTGGGTAAAGAAGTAAACTATAAATGGAAATACTCCAGAAGAGATAAATCTACGAAACAAGCCGGGTGCCGGTGGCTCATGCCTGTAATCCTAGCTACTCAGGATGCTGAGAGCTGAGGATCTCGGTTCAAAGTCAGCCCAGTAGGAAAGTCCGTGAGACTCTTATTTCCAATAAACCACTAGAAAACTGGAAGTGGTCCTGTGGTAAAGTGCTTGCCTTGAGCTGAAGAGTGCAGAGACAGTGCCCAAGCCCAGAGTTCAAGCCCCTCGACCGACCAAAAAAAAAAAATCTATGAAACAACAAAAAGAAAATAAAACTGCAAAAAGTGAACATTGAGATTCTCTTTATTAGGTTTTAAATTTCTTTTTTTTCTAGTTGGGGTAGTTTTTTTATACTTATATTTCTGCAGAAATATATTCCATTTTAGAATTTGAATCAGAGCTAATTGTTTTAATTGACATAGTTTTGTTTTCCTTGCTAGAAAAATGTATGTTTTCATCTCAAATAAGCAGAAATGACACAATGTTTAGATTATATTATCAAAACCAATTGCATGCTGGACATCTCTTCCCTTGTTCCAAACTACAGATAGAGACAATAAAGTAGCACACAGTGAAATCTATTTTTAATCACTTCTTATTGAAATATAATAAGACCATGTAATATGCATTTGAACATAGAAATTATGTCATGATGTGGCTAGCAAGAATCAGTTCATGTAACAAAAAAAAATCAGTAAGCATTTCATGTATCTGCCAAGTCTAATTCTGAATTTCGGTACTATACACTAATGTATGAAAGAGTAACCCAGATCACCAACTGGGAAAGACTCCATATTTTCCCTTGGGCATAGAAATCATGACTTCTGTTAGGAAACTGTGATAATACCAATGTTCTGGAAGATTAAAACACGAATTCTTAAGAACTTTAAGCCTCCATATACTCACCAAAGGGGGGCATTTAACAACAAAGTACATTTGTTTCAAAAATATCCAGGGAAACCACACCATTGTATAGTCCTCCTACAAGTAGCTATTGAAAGTATTTTAAAGGTATTTTCCAGAAATATAAATAAAATGGGAAAATCAAGGGAGGTACAATTTCTATTCATTATTCATTCAGATCTTTAACTCTGCCCCCTCTAACACATTCAATTCTGGAATCCTGAACCAGTGGCTTTGATTTTTTTTTAAATGCCAATATATAGACACAAAAAGAGAGTACTAATAGCCAGGCTGTGTAGCTTTCATTGTTCCCCAGTAGCAAGGACAAAGAGCTCATTAGGTTCCTGCAGCTAGCAGTTCCCTTCTGCCTCCTGCCATTTTGCCACAGTAATGTTCCAAAGAAAGTATTTGAAGAAAAGACTTATAAAATAGCTACAAAATAAGGCACAATGCAATGGCTACCTTGAATCCAGAGACAAGAATACAGAATGCAGTATTCCTAGTCTGAATCTGTTTTATCTGTCAAGATTCTAAAGCTGACTTTTACTAGGAAATAGAAGTCATTGTCTTTTCATCGTTCCCTCCCTCCACCTTGAACATGGAGGATAGGGAATGATAAAAATAAGAATAAAAAAAAGACAATTGCTGTTGAAACTTGCTATTGTATAGCTATGATGCTGTCCCTCAACACTTCTAACTCTGAAATTTAATACTTGGCTAGGCATGGTAATGTGTACACACATAACCCCTATAATCTAGTTATTTGAGATATGAAGATCAGGAAAACTGAAGCTTAAAGCCAACCCAAGGAAAGAAGTTAGCAAAATCCTATCTCAACAAATGAGTGTAGGGTAGAGTGTTATTAGTCTATGATTCCATCCATTTGGGAGGCATAGCTAAGAGAATCATGTCTGAGGCTAGCTCTTGACAAAGAAACATGAGATTTGGTTTAAAAAAGAACTGGAGATGTGGCCCATGGTGCTTAGAAGCAGGTGATTTGAATGCTATAAGATCATTAGGGTGGAGTCCTGTTTTTGAATCTGGGTGGCTTTATAAGAAGAGAGAGAACAGAGGACATTTGTACCCAGGCTCCCCATCAACTTTGGACCTCCTGAACAATAAACCAATTTTTTTTCAAACTTACCTAGTCTGTACTCTTTATCTTATTGGTAAAAAGAAACAGACTAAAATAAAAGTGTTATCTGAACTCTTATAGGTCCAGAATCTATATATTAGGGAAGGTGCTACTTGAAACAAAAAAGAAAACTAAAGAATAATACTGTACATAAATCTAGAGTTGAAACCAGACATTAATACAGGTCACATAAACAGGTAATACTCTGCAACTTGCAATTTTAAAAGGATAGTACATATATAGCTAGCTAAGATTTAGATGCCGCTGGAGAAACCATGGAACTTCAGAAGAAGAGCAGAAGAGATACTGAGGAGACACTGGAAGCAGCAAGCATTAGAGATGGAGAAATCATGTTGGAAAGAGGATCTATGTGCAGTCTGTATTCAGATACCGATGGGCATCAATTATGAGAAGGAACGTTTTCACAAGTTTATGAATGGTGATTGCTATCAGCTTATAATACAAGAGTTAAAAGAACATGCAGAGTCATATTTTAATTTTCAGGTCACTTTGATAGGAAAGAGAAAGAAAAATTACTTGTGAATTGTTAAATGTAAAATTCCAGTGAGACATCTAACTGAATATATCAGATAGACAGCTGCAGATTGAGAGCTAGAACTGACAGAACATGGGTGAAAAAATACGTGGTTGGGAGTCAGTAGCACATGTATGGCACTTAAAGCCTTAGACTAGATGATCACAAGATATATTAAAATTTAAAGAAACAGAGAATCATTCAACAAGCAAACTATTTAGAGGTCAGACTTAGAAGAAAAAATAATCTAACAATGTTTTTGTTGTCTTGAAACAATGGAACAGAAATGGGGTAAGAAAGAGGAAATTTGGACCTGGAAGCAAGACAGAAGAGTGTTTTAGTAGGGAATGATTGGTTATCTAAGATGATTTGAACAGTTCAAGTAAAATAACTAAAGAATACTAGCTATTCCAATGACATGATCGTTTTTTTAATTTAATTAATTAATTTATTTATTTTTGTGAACATACCATACAGAGGGTTACAATTACATGGGCAAGATAATGAGTACCTTTCTTATCAAGCATTGCAGCCTCCTCCTTTGTTTACCCTTCACATCAATAACATGATATTATACCTCAATGATCCCCAAAACTCCACCCCTAAACTCTTAGAACTTATAAACCACTTCGACAAAGTAGCAGGATACAAAATTAACCCACAAAAATCAGTTGCCTGGGGCTGGGAAGGTGGCTCAGTGGTAGAGCACTTGCCTTGCATGCATGAGGTCCTGGGTTCGATTCCTCAGCACCACATAAGCAAAAAGAAAAAAGCCAGAAGTGGCGCTGTGACTCAAGTGGTAGAGCTCTATCCTTGAGCTGAAGAGCTGAGGGACAGCGCCCAGGCCCAGAGTTCAGGCCCCATGACAGGACCCCCCCAAAAAAAATCAGTTGCCTTTCTGTACACTAACAATGTACAAGCAAAAATAGAAATCAAGGAAACAACCCCATTCACAAAAAACTCAAAAATATTTAGGATTTAACCTAACTAAATATGTAAATGAACTATTTAATGGAAACTATAAAAACTTAAGGAAAGAAATCATAGAGGATTCCAGGAAATTGAAAGACCTTCCATGTTCTTGGATAGGCAGACTTAATACAGTGAAAATGGCCATACTGCCAAAATTGATATACAAATTCAATGCAATTCCCATTAAAATTCCAATGATGTTCATTACTAAAATAGAGAAAACAGTCCAAATATCCACATGGAACAACAAAAGACCTAGAATAGCCAAAATAGTTCTAGGCAAAAAAGACAACAGGGGAGGGATCTAATACAGCATGGTACTGGCACAAAAACAGATCCAAAGACCAATGGAATAGATTAGAAGATACAGAAATAAAACCACATGCTTACAGTCAGCTGGTATTTGACAAAAAATACCAAAGACATACAGTGGAAGAAGTATATGTCTCTTCAACTACTGGTGCTGGGAAAACTGGGGGGCCACATGCAGAAAACTAAAAGTCAACCCCAGCCTGTCACCACACACGAACATCAATTCAAAATTGATTAAAGACCTTAACTTCAAACCTGAAACTCTGAAACGACTGTAGGACAGAGTAGGAAAATAACTTGAACTTAGAGGCACAGGCAGGAAATTCCTGATCAGAGTCTCAGGGTCACAACAAATTGGAGAGAGACTCGACAAATGGGACTACCTTAAAATAAAAAGTTTCTGCACAGCTAAAGACATAGCAACCAAACTAGAAAGACAGCCAACTAATTGGGAAAAAATATTTACCAGCAATATATCAGACAAGGGGCTAATATCCAGTATATACATGGAACTCAATAAATGAATCCCTCCCAAACCTAACAAACCAATTACTAAATGAGAAAGAGAACTAAAGAGCGATTTCTCAGACGAAGAGATAAAAATGGCAAAGAAACACATGAAGAAATATTCATCATCCCTGATTGTAAAGGAAATGCAAATAAAAACAACCCTGTGATACCACCTTACCCCAGTCAGAATGGTCCACATCCTAAATTCAGCCAAAGACAAATGCTGGAGGAGATGTGGAGAAAAGAGGAACCCTATTGCACTGCTGGTGAGAATGTATACCAATACAACCACTTTGGAAAACAATCTGGAGGTACCTTAGAAAGCTAAATATAGACTCCTCAAAAACCCAGCCATACCCCTCCTAGGCATCTATCCTGAGCACCAGGAACCGGATACAAGCACACAAGCACCTCTATGTTCATTGCAGCACTGTTCACAATAGCCAAGATATAGAAACAACCCAGATGCCCCACTACAGATGAATGGATCCAAAAATTGTGGTACCTGTAAACAATGGGATATTATGTAACCATTAGAAAGGACAAAATAATAGCCTTCACAGGGAAATGGATGGAAATAGAAAAATAATTTTGAGTGAGGTAAGCCAAGAGCAGAGAGACAAACGGCACATGGTCCCCCTGACGTGGATGTTAAATCCAAAATGCAAGGAGATATGACAAAGTAAACAGGACTGGAGAAACAAAGGACCTCCACTCATCTTGTCATATCATTACTACATGACCCCATGCTGCTGACCACATATATGGGATATATGCTCACATATGAGGGAAACTAGGAGGAAGACACAGAAACAGAGGGGAAACAGAGGAAAACATACAACAGAGGGACCCATCAGCACTGGACATTAATGTAAATGAACTAAGCAATGCAAGGGCAGAGATGGGAGGGAGGGAATGAGAGGGAGTGAGGGAGCGAGGGAACAATTAACACTAAGCAAAGGAAAGAAATGTACATATCACCTATGTGGAAGAAATAGCTGTATTGAGACCTCAGGACCAATGGGATAGAATTGAAAACCCATAAATGAACCCACAGACCTATAGTCATCTAATCTTTGATAAGGGAGCTAAAAAAATAGAATGGAAGAAAGACAGCCTCTTCAGTAAATCGTGCTGGCAAAATTGGTTAACTACTTGTAGAAAACTAAAGCTAGATCCTTACATATCACCCTGCACCAGAATCAACTCTGAATGGATCGAAGGCCTTGGGTCAAAGCAGACACACTGAAAACATTACAGGACAGAATAGGAGAAACCCTAGGTCTCCTTGGCACAGGCCAAAATTTTCTTAATAGAGACCCAGAAACACAACAAAGCAACGGAAGGTTGGACAAATGGGATTGCATGACATTACAGAGCTTCTGCATGGCAAAGGACATAGCTAGCAAGATCAATAGAAAGCCCATGGATTGGGAGAAGATCTTCACTAGCCATACAATGGACAAGGGTCTCATATCTAAAATATACTTGGAACTCAAAAAATTAAATCCCACAACAACAAATCTTCAAAGAAACAACTGCCCAATAAATAAGTGGGCTAAAGACTTAAAGAGAAACTTTTCTGAAGAAGAAAGAAGGATGTCCAACAGACACATGAAGAAATGCTCAACCTCCCTAACCATAAAAGAAATGCAAATCAAACCAACATTGAGATACCACCTCACCCCAGTTAGAATGGCTAGAATCAAGAACTCTAATAACAACAGATGCTGGAGGGGATGTGGACAGAAGGGAACCTTACTGCATTGTTGTTGGGAGTGTAAACTTGTTCAATCACTTTGGAAATCAGTATGGAAGTTCCTCAAAAGACACCACATAGAGCTCCCCTATGACCCAGCAATCCCACTTTTGGGCATTTACCCAAATGATCACAAATAAGACCATACTAACGCTACCAGCACAACTATGTTTACTGCAGCATTATTTACCATAGCTAAGGTATGAAACCAACCCAGAGGCCCCTCAGTAGATGAATGGATCAAGAAAATGAGGTATATGTAAACAATGGAATTCTATGTCTCCATTAGAAAGAATGATATTGCCCCATTTGTTAGGAAATGGAAAGACTTGGAAAAAATTATATTAAGTGAAGTAAGCCAGGCCCAAAGAAATATAGGTCCCATGGTTTCCCTTATTTGCAATAACTAGTATATGTCAGAGACAAATAGAAACTGTCAGATAAGTTGATGTTAGGCGAAATAAACCCCAAGATAAGGGTTCAAATGTTTTTTTTTCTTTCTTGCAATTGTTTCCAATGTATTTGTAAGATGATTTTTTTGTTGCTTTGTATTTACCTCCCCCAGGGTATAAGCCCTGCTTTCGCTGTATTTGATGTCGATATAATTTGTGGAGGGGAGGGGAAAAAACAAACTGTTTAAATAGGGTTACAGGTGGACCCATTACAACAATGAGATGTACAAGACATTATGTTGAAAAACGAACTTTACAACTTTGGCAGGGTGGAAGGTCTGGGGGGGGGGTTTGGGGGGTGGAGAGGGGAAGAGATGGTATGGGGAAACAAAGGAGGAAGCAACAATGCTTGATAAGAAACGTAATCACTAGGGCTGGGAAGGTGGCTCAGTGGTAGAGTGCTTGCCTTGCATGCATGAGGCCCTGGGTTCAATTCCTCAGCACCACATAAGCAGAAAAAAACCAGAAGTGGCACTGTGGCTCAAGTGCTGTGGCTCAAGTGGTAGAGCACTAGCCTTGAGCTAAGACAGTGCCCAGGCCCAGAGTTCAGGCACACAACTGACAAAAAAGAAAGAAAAAAAAAAGAAAAGAAATATACTCACTATGTACTTGCCCATGTAATTGTAACCCCTCTGTATGGTATTTTCACAATTAAAAAAAAAAAAAAGAAGAAATAGCTATATTGTCAAAGCTCATATAATTCACAAACTTTGTAGACCATGATAATGACAATTTGCTTCATGAAGTTTAGAATATGTTTGTGACTTTAAGTATCACTATCTCACAATACTATGAAATTATAAAATAATTTTTATGATAAAATAAAATAAAAGTTAAAAAAAAGAAGGCTGGCTATTCCAACCTTAGACTTGATGGTACAGGTATCTTGATATCATAAACCAGTCATATAAAGGGGATATAAATAGAAATTACTAGGTAAACTCTCTCTTTCTTCCTTCCTTCCTTCCTTCCTTCCTTCCTTCCTTCCTTCCTTCCTTCCTTCCTTTCATGCTTATCCTGAGGCTTGAATTCAGAACCTGTGTGCTGTTCCTGAGCTTCTTTGTTTAAGACTAGTGAATTTGGGCTAGTTAATTGGAAATAGTCTCATAGACTTTCTACCACAGTGCCCATATCTCAGCCTCATGAGTAACTAGAATTATAAGCATGAGTCCCCAGTTCCCAACTTACGAGCCCTTATGGAAAAATAATTTTAGCACACATTTTAAGTAAATAGAATGCTAAAGAATAGAGGAATTAAGTCAGTGAGGGGCTAAGATATAAGGGAAGTCCTTGATATCAATAAACATGGGTGCTACTGGGTTTAAGAAAGGATAAATATATGCTACCCAATGACACATAAAAGTGTTAGTTTCTTATCCAATTGTTCTAACAAGTACAAAACCATAAATTAAAGTCTTGAAGTTCTTATAATAAGGCTCTATTTACAGATACATTATTCTTTTATCTCAAAAATCAGGGATCTCTTCAACTGGGTGTGGTGGCTGTAACTATAATTTAGCACTGGGAGGTGGAGAGTGGAAGGACCCTGGTACTAGGCAAACCATGGTTAAAAGTTGTGAGATAGCCGGGCGCTGGTGGCTCACACCTGTAATCCTAGCTACTCAGGAGGCTGAGATCTGAGGATCACGGTTCAAAGCCAGCCCGGGCAGGAAAGTCAGAGACTCTTATCTCCAATACCACTCAGAAAAGTTAAAGTGGTGCTGTGGCTGTAGTGGTAGAGCTCTAGCGTTAAGCTGAAGAGCTAAGGGACAGTACCCAGGCTCAGAGTTCAAGCCTCAAAACTGACAAAAAAAAAGTTACTGAGATGGCATCACAGCAAACTAGCCAGATATTGTGGTTCATGCTTATAATTCCAACCATGTGGGAGGAATGGAGAGTAGTCCAAGGATGGCCTGAATAAAAAAAAATAGAAGACACTATCTGACAAAAGAAAAAAAGAGATAATCTAAAGAAGAAAAAAAAAGGACTGTGGGTATATTTCAATTGGCAAAGCAACTACCTGACTAATAAATATGAGGCCCTTGCGTTATTGCTGATGTCACCAGAAAGGAAAAAGGAACTACTGCATACTTCTCAATTTTGACAATATTAGTGGATGCGGTCTTCTAATGAAAAGGAAAGGATGCCTACTTGGATCAAAAAGCAAAATCCGTTTTATAAATATGTTGGAAACAATCACAAGAATGGGCGGTAGGGGGGGTGTGGGGTGGGAGGGTGGGGAGGGGAAAGGATGGCATGGGGAAACAAAGGAGGAGGCAACAATGCTTGATAAGTAATGTTCTCACTGTCTTGCCCATGTAATTGTAACCCCTCTGTATGGTATTTCCACAATAATAATAATAATAAAGCAAAATCCAGACATCTATTGTACAGAAGGGATACATCTAGATGACAAAAACAAACACTTCCTTAAAGTGAAAGGTTAAAAAAAAACATCTTTCAAGCAAATACTTCCTATGACAGGCTAGAACAGTGATATTCATATCTGAAAAAGCAGATTTCAAATCAAAAGTCCTCAGAGGAGATAAAGAAGGTCACTTTATATTAACAAAGAGACCTGTCCAGTATTTTAATACTGAGGGACCTCATTTTGTCAAACACTAAGAATTAAAAAGACACACAGACCCAACACGGTGTTACATAAATATTTTGACACTCTGCTGTCACCAATATCTAGCTAAATCATCCAGGTAAATACTCAACAAAGAAGCCTCAAATTTACATGAGACAATAGGCCAATTGAACCTAACAAATTTTTCATCCAGTACCTGTGTGACACATATTCTTCTCAGCACTGCACAGAACATCTTCTAGAATAGACCATATTCTAGTTTATAAATAAAGTATTAGCAAATTTAAGAAAATTAAAATAACTCTATCCAATCAGATCTTAGTAGACTAAAAGAAAGAATGACTTGGGAAAAATCATGTTAAGTGAAATATAAGCTCTATGGTTTCCCTCATTTGTAATAAAGTATATATCTAGGATAGTTCTAGCAAAGGATCACAATAGCTCAATAGCTATATATATATGACCTTATAAAATGATGCTAATCAAAATGACCTACAAGGTATGGAAATGAGAGTATTGGTTTGTTTGTGTGCTTTTTCTCTTAGTGTACTATATGCAGTTATTTCTTTTTTCTTCCCCCCCCTCTTTGGTTTACCCCTGTTTTTTGTTTGTTTGTTTGTTTTTATTTCAGCACCCTATGTATTGTATATGAGCTTATCTGATTTGGGGAATGAGAAGGGAAATCACAGAAATGGTGAGACAATGGACAATGGAGGAACCAATGTAACAGTGATGCTCATAAGATACTATGTTGGAAATGAATTTTACAACTTGGCAGGGGGCAAATTGGGGAGGGTAAGGGGTGAAGAAAAATGGGAGGGAGGAAAAGCAAGAGAAAATGAGAAAGGGGCTAACAATGTTCAATAAGAAATGTACTCATTACCTTACTAACATAACTATAACCCCTCTGTACATTACTGCCTTTACAACTAAAAATAAAATAAAGAAAGGAAATGGGAAAAAATTAGAACTTAACAGCAACAGATGTCACAGAAAATACTCAAACTCATGGAAACTAAATAAAACACTGCTCAATGATCAAAGAGATAAGAGGGGGAATTTGGGGTCAGCAGCCAGGATAGTTCTAAGCATTAGCTATGTGTGCCAACACCAAAAAAAAAAAAAAAAACTTAAGCTTACATCTTGATGATACCTCAAGCTCAAAAACAAGCCAACCCCTTGGAAAGGATGGGCTGAGTTGATCGCACAAAGAGAAGACAAAACCCTGGAGTTCCCATCTCTAGGCAGCTAAAGGACATGTGTTATATGTGTATATGGGGAGGGGAGGGCGACTCTAGGCCATAGGTCCCTGAGGATTCCAAGCTCTGTAAAAGAGTAGTTTATTTATTACCTGGGAGGCAGCTGAAAGTCCTGAGAGAATTTGGGAAGGGAAATTAAAAAAAGAGATGAGTCATAGGGGAGTTCTATGTGGAGTCTTTTGAGGAACCTCCATACTGCTTTCCAAAGTGGTTGAACAAGTTTACATTCCCACCAACAATGAAGTAAGGTTCCCTTCTGTCCACATCCCCTCCAGCATCTGTTGTTGTTAGAGTTCTTGATTTTTGCCATTCTAACTGGAGTGAAGTGGTATCTCAATGTTGTTTTGATTTGCATTTCTTTTATGGCTAGGGAGGTTGAACATTTCTTCATGTGTCTATTGGCCATCCTTCTTTCTTCTTCAGAGAAGTTTCTCTTTAAGTCTTTCGCCGACTTGTTTATTGGGCAGTTGTTTCTTTGAGGATTTGTTGTTGGGGGACAAGAACTCCCCTATGACCCAGCAATCCCACTTTTGGGCATTTACCCAAATGTTTTCAAACAAGACCACACTAAAGCTACCAGTACGACTATGTTTATTGCAGCATTATTTACCATAGCTAAGATCTGGAACCAACCCAGATGCCCCTCAGTAGATGAATGGATCAAGAAAATGTGGTATATATACACAATGGAATTCTATGCCTCCATCAGAAAGAATGACATTGCCCCATTTGTTAGGAAATGGAAAGACTTGGAAAAAATTATATTAAGCGAAGTAAGCCAGGTCCAAAGAAACATAGGCCCCATGGTTTCCCTTATTTGCAATATCTAGTAAATGTATGAGTCAAGTGGAAAAGGTCAGATAAGGTGATGTTAGGAAAATGAACCCTTAGATATGTATTTTAATGTTTTTTCTTTCATGCGATTGTTTCTAATGCATTTATAAGATTATCTCTTTGTTGCTTTGTATGTCCCTCCCCCACAGTCTAACCCCTGCTTTCACTATATTTGATGTCAGTATAATCTGTGGAGATGGGGAAAAACAAGTCATTTAAGGATACAGGTGGACCTGTTGCAACAATGAGAAGTACAAGTTGTCATGTCAAAAATGAGCTTTACAATGTTGGTGGGGAGGGGGAAGGATTGGGACTGGGGGGAAGTGGGGGGAGGCTGGGAAGGGATGTGAAGGATAAACAAAGGAGGAGGCTGCAATGCTTGGTAAGAAATGTATGCATTATCCTGCCCATGTAATTGTAACCCCTCTGTACAGTATGTTCACAAATAAAAAATAAATAAATAAAAAAAAATAAAAAAAAAGAGATGAGACTGCAGGGATGAAAAGACTTCAATGAGCCAAAGAAAGGAATAGCAGGCTCTGAGCACTGGATAAGATCCAGAGAGTTGCTACTTAGTGAAGAGCTTCAGGTAGCAGCTCTAATGATGTCTACTTTGTGCTGGATTATTCAGACACAAAGCCCATAAGAAATAAGCCACTGGCTTGAGCAGCTAGAACTTGATGCCATAGCCTCTGGTTTTCTGGGCCTGGGGCTGTAAGATCCTGACAAATCTAGAGCTATAGGCTTCTGACATCTAGAGGTAAATATCTGGACTTTGGAAACTTAGAGACATAAGCTTCATGGCCTAGAGCCCTCAGCACATAAGTCTGTAGCACTAAAGACTTCCTATGCTACTCTTCCCTCGTTCTCAATTTTCATGCAAATTCAACAAAAGAATACTCCAAAGGTTCTGGAAATTCACCTTGAAAATTCTAGACATGCACCCTGCCTGTGGCATTGATAATAAGAATAAGAGATTTGTAGAGAAACACTGGCAGTATGTGAACATTGAGACTGCAACAGTGGGCCTAGTAAAGGATTTAAACTTTGAAAATGTTCTTTACTACTCCAAAGTGAGATAGATGATGAGTTTATCAGAAAAGTCTTTTGAAGAAATTTCCTATGGAAAATACTGCTTATAATCTTAGGTACTCTGTAGGCTAAGATCTGAGAATGAGGTTCAGGGACCAGCCAGACTAAATAGACAAATCTATGAGACTCTAATCTACAATTAATCAGAACAAAAGGAAACAAACAAAAAAACATGAAGTGGAGGTATTCTTCCAGGGAAAACACAGAGACCCTGATTTCAATCCCCAGTACTGGCACACCAACAAAATATATATTGATTCTTTTCAAACAAGATTAGCTAATTTTATCTTTCTATTAGACTCTCTCTCTATTTATAAAGCTGTGGGAGTCTTCATTACAGACAATCCTTAAAGCCCTTTTAACAAAGACAGAGCTTCTGAGTAAATTAAAACAGAAAATTTACACATCTGTAACTTGCCTGTCCACAGCAAAATTGTTTTTTTGTTTATTTTATTTTTTATTGTGAAAATACTGTACAGAAGAGTTACAATTACATGGGCAAGATAATGAGTATATTTCTTATCAAGCATTGTAACCTCCTCCTTTGTTTCCCCTTCCCATCCCTTCCCATCCTCCCCCTGCCCCCCCACCCAATCCTTCCTGATACTCCCTCCGCCCCCCCACCCCGCACCAAAGTTGTAAAGTTCATTTTTCGACATAATAACTTGTACATCTTATTGCTACAAATGGGTCCACCTGTATCCCTATTTAAACGATTTGTTTTTCCCCTTCCCCTCCACAAATTATACCGACATCAAATATAGTGAAAGCACGGGTTATACTGTGGGAAAAGGCCATACAAAGCAACAAAGAAATAATCTTATAAATGTGTTAGAAACAATCGCATGAAAGAAAAAAAAAACATTTGAATACATAACTTAGGGTTCATTTCCCTAACATCACCTTATCTAACCTTTTCTGCTTGACTCAGATATATACTAGATATTGCAAATAAGGGAAACCATGGGACCTATGTTTCTTTGGGCCTGGCTTACTTCACTTTATATATTTTTTTTCCAAGCCTTTCCATTTCCTAACAAATGGGGCAATGTCATTCTTTCTGATGGAGGCATAGAATTCCATTGTGTATATATACCACATTTTCTTGATCCATTCATCTACTGAGGGGCATCTGGGTTGGTTCCATATCTTAGCTATAGTAAATAGTGCTGCAATAAACATAGTCGTGCTGGTAGCTTTAGTTTGGTCTTGTTTGTAAACATTTGGGTAAATGCCCGAGAGTGGGATTGTCCACAGCAAAATTGTGATACCTTGGAGGACACACGTTCTCACTTTTCACGCATTCATTCATTGATAATTAATGGAAGAGCTTTGGTTTCTCACTGACATCAATTCTGAAGCTGGTTTCAAGGGATACTGGATGACTTTAATCTGGTAAAATATACTCTGGTAATTGTCTGGAATCCATTGGCCATTTGACAGCTATACAACACAATTAGTAACACATTGTGCTCCTAAAAGTACTTAGGACCATAGGTGGAATCCAACAGCATCCTGTACATTCATCATGTGCAAAGAGATCTAAAAGCATTTGGCAAAAGGAGATTTGAGCCATCTTTTCCCTTCAACCAAATTCTTCCTTTCTGTGTTCTAGAATAAAGCGTGGAAAACTAGGTTAGTAGTGATTGGTGTTTGCAAGAAAAAGATGTGTGTGTGTGTGTTTGTGTGTGTGTGTGTGTGTGTGTGTGTGTGTGTTCAGATACTTGTTCCTTTAAATAAAATAAAAGAAGTAAGCCTGTTAGTGACTGGATAGGCACTACAAAACCAGCAACTAGATTCCCTATGAAACACCTTGTATGAATTAGAGAAGTAGATACATGTCTTACTTGGAAAAAGCAGGGCACAAATGGAATGGATTTGAGAGATAGGATCCTTCTCAAGGTATAAGGAATGAAAATAAACCAGAGATTCTTTTTCTAGCACCAACTTAAGAAAGCCTTTACATGTGGAAAAAGATACATTTCATCTCTCTCTGGACACTGATCACAGTGTTAATGAGTATAGCAATCTTACACTAATTTCAAGACCATCCTCAGTGTTTCATGGTTCTGTAGTTCTTCAAATACTCATTAACTACCTTTATTCTTTTTTTTTCTTTTTTTTTTTTTTTTGTGCTGGTATGAGGGCTTGAACACTGGGCCCCCTGAGCTCTTTTGTTCAAGGCTCACACTTTACCACTTGAGCCATAGTTCTACTTCTGGCTTTTTGTGGTTAACTGGAGAGAAGATTCTCTGACTTTTTCTGCTTGGACTGGCTTTCAAAGCATGAGCCTCATATCTCAGATTCCTGATTTGCTAGGATTATCCATGACTCCATGAAGAAAGAACAGGCTTATTGACTGTTCATTGTCAAAAAGTTCATAGTCCTTAAACTCAGATGTTTTCTCCTTGACATAATTCAATGCATGTGTTAATGTAGCTTGGGCCTTTTTAGATGTTCCAACAAGAACTGAGGTAGGGGAATCTCTACAAAGCAGGCAGGTTTCACACTGCCTGCTTTGGTTAAATAAAGGTCTGTTTATGGGGCCCAAGATCCTCATGTCCTCCTCTAGTAGCCAACAACCCTCAGCAAGCTTGTATACGACACTGTATGTAAAGGGGAAATGTTAGATCTTCCACTGTCTTGGCAATATTCTCCCTTATAAAGTTTGGTATATGAGCAAACATCCTTGATCCTTCAGATGTCTGTGAAAAGCTTTCAAAAGGCTGTGTGGGATTTGAGGATAAGTTCTGAACCAAAAGGTTGAAGAGGAAAATTGGGTTGCTTTGAATACGCATGCATTTCTAATACAGTCTTAGACAAATAAACTGCAAAACTCAACAAATAATAAAAATAGAACTATGTCCTAGGGAGAAACAGATACTGAACTACTGGCAAAGTAAGGATAGCAGAAAGCAGTCTCAGAACATTCTACTTGAAACAATGAAACTTATAATTAACTTACATATGGTAGTTTGCTGTTTACAAAGCATTTCTACACACAATATTTTACTTGAGTCTTGCAGCAATCTTTGATATATTCTTCATTGTTTTCTTAATTACATGGTGAAGAAAATTAAAGTTGAAAAAGATTATGTAACTTGCTAAAGGCCAAAACTATTATGTTAAGAAAGTACACAGTAAAGTTGGGCTTGAGTAAATTAAAAGCCTTCCCTCTTTCTTCCCCTACCCCTAAGTAATTAACATTTGGGAATAATTTCTCAATGTAATTTGCTGGACATTATTTGTTTAATATTATGAGATTTGATTTCTTTTTTATTTACTCTCTATGAAGCTATCTCTGTACTCTGTAGAAGAATAAAAGCCTTATACTTGACTTACTTTAACCATGATCTTCCCTTTTCCTTTCCATAAGTTAGATTCTATAAAAGTAGTTTATGTATAATTTCCTGGCCACCTTCCTTTTCCATATATCCCACTGTACAGTCTACTTTGTAAATCCCTATCAAAATTTCCTTGATATTCTAAATTTTGAAAGTTCTTCACCCAATTTGATTAATAACTGTGATGAATAATTTTCTTTAAATTATAGAATTCACTCATTTCTATCTTCCTTCTTATCTGGTTATTATTTATCAGGTGTTTCCTGGAGTATATCATCTTGCAAAGGTCTACTAATTGTAATGTTCTCTCTGTTGCCTTTATACTTTCTCAATGTGCTTAGAGAAGGTGATCCATTTATGTCCACAATTTTATAACCACTCACAACACAAAGGCATACCCATTTTGCATCTTTCATCCAAATTTTAAGTCAGAGTTCCTAGTTTGTTCTCTGTAAGGTCCTCTGTGTTCAACTGTCCAACATCAAAACACTAGTTTCTTTTAAAATTTGTTCATTTTCCTTCTTACCTTTAATAATTTGCATTGTTTTGTCCTACAAAAAGAAACAGCTTATTTTTCTTTCCTATTTTTTATCCAATTAATGATTGCATTTGTTTCATTTCCCTGATGATGTTCTCTCTCATCTGTGCTTACCTATCTGTTACAATACATATATTCAGCAACTTTGCACCTGTAAAATATCTTTTCTATTTAGTTTTAGTTTCTCTTTATGTCAAAGTTATAATCTATTTAATTTCTTCTGAAATTTGAGCATTCTAACATCCCTTTAGCAGCTTTAATATCTCCCAATACTAGTAGACAATCTTTCACTAACACCCTTCATGGATCCACTTTTACAACTGTTACTAAATTCTTTATCCTTATATTTCATTTTTATATGTATTCTCATACCAATTGCCCACATGCATGATATATATTTAATTGCATATGTATTCAACATGCACTTCAAGTTATTCCCTAATGTATAATATTCTTTCATGTCTGTGTACATATTCTAACAACTGCTTCGCTCCCTCTTATGCAATATTTTTAACTAGAATTAAAATCCTGTTACCATCTCAAATCTAATCATATGAAGCAGCATTAAAAGCTTTTCAAGCTTTTCCAGAGTCACACACACACACACACACACACACACACACACACACACACACACACACAGAGATAAGGATCTATCTATCTGTCTGTCTATTTATCTATCTATCTGTCTATTAGGATATCAATGTGTTTTCTGTGATGTCTTTGGCGTAGGCATTTTTCCTTAGTTTTTAATACTCAAGGCTAGCACCCTACTACTTGAGTCACAGTTCTACTTCCAGCTTTTTAGTAGTTTATTGGGGATAATTGCCTCATGGACTTTCCTGCCTGGCTGCCTTCAAACCTCAGTCCTCAGATCGCAGCCAGTCAAGTAGCTAGGATTTCAGATGTGCACCACCAGTGCCTAGCTGGATATCAATTTCTTCCTTTGTCATTGTTTGCAACCATATTTGTCTCTGTACAAACTAAAGTCTTGGAAAGTATCAAACTATCCATCTCTATGCCAAAAGAGCCTAGTACAATGCCTAAAAGGTACTAAGCATTCTTTGCTTAATAAGTGATGAAGGTGGAAAACTAAGTTGCTCTAGCCTGTATACTCACTTGCCTTTATTTCTACTTTAGCCTGGTAGTATTTCCTGTACAAAAAGTGTTAGATGACAACTAAGGAAATTGCTGCTGAATAATATTTTTTTTAACTAACTAAACTTGATTTAAGGAAGAAGTACACAAGATACATAAGCCTTAAGGATAACTTTCATTTATAACTCATTGCAGTTATTAATCAAAACTGGAATAATTATTTATAGTTTTGTCCTTGTTTTATATATGAAGAAATAGAGGTTCAAGGAGATTATTATGATGTGCCAAACGTCCTAAAGTAAACAATAAGCTATTTTTTACTCCTGTGATACTGGTCACAAAATATTTCAATTCTCCCACTGGAGACATGGAAGGAATTCACTTCTTCACAAGCTAGAAGTTATACCTGGTCATACCATTTGCTTAGAACAAAGAAATCTGTCACTATCAGAAAGTCCAAGAGTCAGCTTTTTCTTCTTTTTCTTCTCTGCCATAGCAACTGGCCAATTCCAAAGAAGATGGTTGTTCCTTGTGACTGGGGCTTGAAAATAATGTGAGATGAAGTTATTTGCAAGAAAAAAATCTCTTTTGTTAAACTGCCCAGATTTTGTTGACATTTCATTCATAGGGTAATGTGACTCAACTTAACCAATGCCCACATAAATCATAACTTCAATATTAAAGTTTGAAAACAAATATAAATAAAAATGTTTTTGTCAGGTCAAAAAAAGTTAAAAGAAATAGATGTTGAAAACTCATCAAAGATTTATGGAATCAAAAGACAAATGAACAAAGAAGCGGGCAATAGGAAACCCATTTTTAAGCAGTTCAACCATTAAAAAAAAGAAGGAAGGAAGGAAGGAAAAGGAAGAAAGGAACTAGAAATAGAATTAAGCAATGGAGATTATGCAGACAAAATATATCCCAGAAATACAATCTGGGGCAAAGGCAGGAGAGGTTGATAACTAATTAACATCAATGTGAATCAGAAATGTCTTATCTAAAATAAGGTTACCAATTCAAATATTAGACCAAATATGAGGATGAAACCAAGCCAATTTAAAGAAAAGTCAAGGTAATTCATCTCAATCAATTGCATAATTGAAAAGGCATAAGTCAGAGAGGAAAAAAATCCTCTGGAATTGAAGTACTTCTCCTAGACTATCTGGGTCCTAATCAAAACAAGGATGTATTAGCTTCAGATCTCTTTACATACATTTTCACATTTAATCATTCACCTCAGTGTGATTCTGTAAGGGAATTAAGCCACATAGCACCATACTAGGAGTCAAACCCAGTTTGATCTAATGCCAAATTATGTGTTCTCAGACACTAGGCTAAATAGCCCTCTCCCATTTATTCTTTTGTCTTGTACAAAGAGAGTAATTATCAATAAGTGGTTTTGCCTCCCAAAATAGAGCCAATCTAACACTGAGCATAGGACAGAAGTAAAAGCTAATCTCAGCAGGATGAATTACCAGAAGGGTTAGATTGTGATCTAAATTTGCTTAACAATGAATTTAACTCACACATGGGAGGAATTCAAGTTTCTCTTCCTCTTATCTCCTCACCCCATTTTGTGTGAGCCAAGTACAAAACATATTTCAAAGATACATTAGTTCCTCCTTTAAAAGGGAGCTTAACAAGAGGAGTAAAACTCTTATAATGAAAAAAGACTGAACCATAGCTTTATTTCCAGTTGTGTTTTGACAATTTATTTTCCCTCCAATGTATTATCTTTCCTTCCTTTTTTCCTTCCTTCCTTCCTTCTTCCTTCTTTCCTTCCTTCCTTCTTCCTTTCTTTCTTCCTTCTCTTCCTCTTTCTTTCTCTCTTTTACTCTTTCTCTTCTTCTCTTTCTTCTTTCTGTTTTTTGGCTACATTGGAGATGGACCCCAGGACCTTTCATATTTTAGGTAAGCACTCTACTTCTTAGCTAAAACACAAGAGTCTCCAAATATGCAAAAACAAAGAAATGCTGAGAGATTATTTTTTTAATGGTTATTGGTGGTCCACATTCAAAGGTAGATATTTGACTTGACCCTGAGTTCATATTGGCAACCTGAGCAAAGAGGACATTAGAAGAAAGCCAAAAGACGAGGTAAGGGTGAATCATGATGAAATGAGAAAGTACATTACATTCATAAAATAGCAAATAATTCAAACACACACACACACACACACATACACACACACACACAAACTCATACCAAGTAAATCCTTCTTCCTACAAGAGAATGAAGGGGAGTGGAGATAATGAAAACCTGCTTCTAAAATTCAACCAGTCTCAAGAAGTACATATGTTAAAATTACCTAATAGAAAATAATGAAACCCAGACAACATCTGGCAAAACTGTACACCGTAGTACTCAGCCAGGGAGGAATCAGGAAGGACTTGCATATTAGGAGGATGAAATGCGTGCAGTAACAGCTTTAGGTGTCTTTTCCCACCAGACTTTCCATCTTGCAAGACTTCCATTAACTATTGAAGGTTCAGTTTCACTGTACTTCATGATTCCTACTTTATTCTTTGAGTTTGGACAAATGAGTGTTTTTTTTTTCCAAACTCTAAGAAGAGAAGGAATGAGGAGTGTGAGAAGTATAGTAAATCCTGCTTCTACATGAAGCAGAGCATCACTGACCCCCGCGTAACAGGACACAGCTGGCAGAGAGACATGGTCCCAGATCCCAAGAATAGGGAAGGTAGAATTGACAGTGGAGGTTTTAGCAGGCAGGTGGGAAGGACTACTTGGGTGGTCTTCACTGCTGATCTTGATCTGTCCTGTATAGATGTGTGAAGCCTGAACAAAATATATCAATTTTAGGTTTGGAGTCCATTTTGTTCGGGAAATGCATCAGCAACTCTCCTTGATCCCCTTGAGCCCAAATTCCAGGAACAATCCACTAATCAGCAGATAACAGGAAAAAAACCAAGTTCCAGATGTTCCTGCAAGTTAAAGACCACTTGGTTGCAGTTCAGACCATCTGCGTTAGCCAATCATTTCGAAGAGCATCAACTTCATGAACCAGCCAATCCCCAGTACCTGGAATGTTCCCGCCACTGGTTACGCTACTCATCTTTTAGAATTATTTTATGATTTTTCCGCGGTGGGATATGATTTGTTAAGTGTTGCAATGACGCATAGAAGTCTCTAAAAACCCTGTAAATACCCTGCTAGAGGAAGGGTCGGGGCTCTCAACTCTGACCTGCTATGTCGGTGATGGTGGTGAGTGTGCTTGCATCGGAATCGGCTCCTTGGTAGTCTTTGGGGATCTTTATCTGGGCACAAGAGATCCATCCTTGGCACAGCATGGTTCTAATAACTTTCAGAAAATTAATTTATGTGAAAGAGAAAATGCAGGTACTGGCCCCAAGAGACCAATATCTCTATCCATTTAAAGGAGGAGGGGATGACACCCTGAAAATAGATACCAACCAACAGGAGGAAATCTCCTGCCTATTGTCTTATTACTGTAACCACCATGAAAGTACTTCATACTCCCTGAGCCTTCTAAGATGACATGAGACGAAGGGGTCTCCTCCATTTCTCACAGGGATGGCCTCAAATGAAACTATTTCCTTCCATCAACTTCTGTCTCCCAAGCTTTGGACAAAGCTCCAAGAACTGTGACCATCAGATTCCAGTGACTTTAGGACTTGGGTCTTAATGGGCAGCTGTGCTTCTTTTCATTGTTTTGCATGCAGAAATGCTCTAGAAAATGACTATTGTCTAATGGAGATATAGGCTTTGTAATGCTGGATTCCAGCTCATATTGGAATTAGTGGTCTGTTTATTGGCGTATCAAGTGCTTCATAAGAAGCATAAACAAATTATTGCTGTGTCGACATTTGTTGTTATTTTCCATAGTATATATCTGTGCCAGAAACATCTTCCAGAAACATAAAGCCCTCAGAAAGGATAATTTACCTTTTTCTCAGGATTATTAAAAGGTTTAAATACCATGTTGCTTACAGTAGAGCTCACGAAGGTGCGATGTATAATGGTGAAGATTGTCTCATTAAATCCTACATAAAGTAGGATTGCATTTTTTTTTTTTCAGGAGAGAAAGGCTGTGATGACTTAACCTGATGGCTAGTTTGAGTGGGTGGAGAAGTGGTTAGATTAATAAAGCCCAGCTCTGGGTGTGGCAGAGGATTAGCTAAGTGTGATTGACTCTGCAGAAAAGGAGAGCCTGCTAATCCTTCACACCTTACTTCCTGTCTGCTTTGCGCTGCCCTGCCCTCCTCACCGTGGTATATTCAAATCTCTGAAACAAATATATCTTTTGTTCTGCTTATATATTTTGTCACAGGAACAAAAATCTCATCAAAATTCTAAAGATTTCATGATAAAGTAGAACATGGCTGAGATTCTATGCCAACAAATATTACTGAGCAAAGCTGCTATGCTTTCTACAGTCATGATAAATGCCTCTCTCCAGTAGAAAAGATTGTATACTGTCTCTCAATATTAGTTACGTTGGTTCTCAGTTCACCATAATTTTGTTTTTATCTACATTGCCAGTTGCTCTAAACAGTATGAAATTTGTGAAGATTTGGCAATTTTCCCACCATAATAACCCAGTATTATTTTTTCAAAAACAATGTACATGCTATCTACTACACTTTATGTGCTGCAAACAAAAAGCTAATCCAACGTGACAATAGGTGGGCTGGTAATGAATCACTTGGGAATTTCATGTAGGTTTTGCATAGAAGATATAGTTACTCATGCACAAAACTCAGGAGTTTCTTAACCCTTCGCTGCTGGTCAGGAAATCACAGCCGGAAGCTGGGACAGGCCAATAATGTGATAAGCTCAATTCTCCACACAGCAGGAGCGAGAGCTTTCTATCTCATGACAACAGTTCGGATGACTTTATATAAAAAGTGGAGGAGAAAATTATACTCCCCTCCCACATATCAAGGAAATGCTTTCCCCATGGAGTGACTCAGCCTGAAACCCTAAACAGGAGCCTGGTCACAGCATGCTCTAGGCAGGCGCAGCAGGCTCCACATTAGCTGCCTTCCATATTTGTGGGGACAACACAGAACTGAGGCTGCCAAGAACAACAGAAGCTTCTACCTTGTGAGCAGGATCTAGTCTCCTAGCAGGAAAAAAGACACCCACTCGTCAAGCTCCAAAATGTGACACTTTTCTACTTGAGCCACCAGCAATATGTTTAAACAGACAAGAATGCACACTCATTCTGTCTCTATCAAAGTCATGATTATCAACAGTTTTAGTACTAACAATTTACCAAGTAGTCTTTCTATGTCACATATAACAGCACATTCAAAATAATACTTACATCACTGGACATATGTATTACTTTTATCTACTTTGCTTAAATGGCAACTCCTTTGTGCAACTACGTAAATTTTTTTTAAAAGTTTAAAAAATAGATATATTTTTAAATAGACGCATTTCATTTTAAAAATGAAATATTAAGTTTCTCAGACTCAGATATGATAGTTGCCTAACCAGAAATATTGAGCCACTGTTGCCCTATGTGTTCCTAACTTATTTTAAGAAGCCTAGAAGTCAGGAGAATGGTCAAAATTATAGTATACATTACAGAATGTGATGAGAATCCACAATCTGATGAATAATCAAGAAAATGATATTGATGGTATTCTGTAGGTTAAATACTATGATTTGGTTTTACTAGAGTATGGGATTCCACAAGCTCATTTATTCTACCTAAAAAAGTTATAGCTCTTTTACCACCCAGTATGTTTACTTGTGTGTAATTTATAGGCACTTTATAGTTACAACAAATGAGGGAAACCCTGCAACCTATGATTCTATGGTTCTAGTTTAACTCATGTACTATATTTTTTTCAGATCTTTCAGTTTCCTTATGAATGGCACAATATCATTCTGTCTGATGGAAGAGTAGAATTCCATTTTATATTTCTCTATCTATCTATCTATCTATCTATCTATCTATCTATCTATCTATCTATCTATCTGTCTGTCTGTCTGTCTGTCTGTCTGTCTGTCTGTCTGTCTGTCTGTCTGTCTGTCTGTCTATCTATCTACCTATCTATCACATTTTCCTGATCCATGTCTACTGAGGGGCATTTAGGTTAATCATTTGGCTATGGTAAACAATTCTGCAATGAACATAATTGCATTGGTAGCTTTAGTGTGGCTTTGTTTGTACTCATTTGAATAAATGTCCAGGAGTGGAATTGCTGAGTCATAGGGAAGCTCTATGTTTAGTCATTTGAGAAACCTTCATATTGCTTTCCAGAATGGTAGAACAAGTTCACATTCCCACCAATGTGTACTTGGACATGTTAAATTATGCAGGACTCTAGACATTCACACAATGAGACCAAAGGAGGATATTCATATGTTATGGGCATATGATGATGTAAATGATGTATATATAAATTAACTCCAAGAACTAGAAACAAAAGGTTTTATGTTATTTTGCCTCTTGTTTATTTTTTCCTCCTTTGTTGTTGTTTTTTATTTCTATACTTTTTGTCTTATTTTTAAGTTTATCTGTTTAAGTTTATCTGTTAGGGAGAATAAAAGGGAGCATAGAAATGGTGGGACAAAGGGTGAACAAATACATCAGTGACACTCACTAAATAATATGTTGAAAATGAACAATACAACTTGTGGGGGAAAGGCTTATGAAGGAAAAACTTGGAGGAAAGGAGAGAAGAAGTGACACTGCTCAAAAGAAATGTACTCATTATCTGACTTATGTAACTGTAACCCTCTGTGTTTCCATAAGAATAAATTTATTTAAAAGCCATAGCTCAATTCCATACCTCAAATATACCTTTAAAAATACTTATTTTATAAATTACATAGATAATGTCATGTGTGAGCTGTTAAATTAATAATTTTAAATTTTACTAAGTTGATAGATATAAACATTGGTTATTAAAAGCTACCAAACACACACATGCACCAGTGGCTCATGCTTATAATCCTAGTTTCTCAGGAGACTAAGATCTGAAGACTATAGTTCAAAGCCAGCCCAAGCAGGCAATTCTGTGAGACTCTTATCTCCAGTTAAGCACCAAAAATCCAGAAGCAGAGCAGTGGCTCAAGTGGTAGAGCACCAGCCTTGACCAGAAAAGCTCAGAGACATTGCCCAGGCCCTGAGTTCAAACCACAGAATCAGCAGATACATACACAAAATATGTAAAGCACATAAAATCAGAAAAGTCAATCTAATAAACCTTTTTTTGTAAAATAGTGTGGGAAAAGAGTCAATTTGCCAACACAGTATTATAATATGAAAAAAATTGATGTTTAAATATCTCTGACACATACCAGTCATATATATTGAACATCAGGGAAAAGATACCCTTCATAATCTTCAGATAATAAGTATGCCTTCAGGTATCTTTTCAAAAGGGCAATTTATTACTATTGTGATACTCTGTTTACTAGTTACTCAGTAAATTTAAACTTGTTGGAAAAGAAATATATATATATATATATATATACATATAACTACATATATAGTAATTTTATGTAGTAATATATAACAGTAATTTATATAGCAGTAATATAGTAATTTAAATAGTAATTTTTATAGTAATATATATACTATATATACATATGTATTTAGTATTTTCATGTTGTCTTGGTTGCAAATGTAGTGATCATAAAATTAGAACTGTATTTTTATTTATAGTTTGTAATTTGCTTATAAATTCCATTTTGGAAGTATATCTTATTCATAATTTACAATTTGCTCGTAAATTCCATTGAAGTTTTGCATCAATGGCATCACTGTCTGCTACCAAATTACTAAACATCAATTAAACTTATTGTCAATACATTGCAATTTTTGCTTTTTTTTTTTTTAGTGCCAGTTCTGGGGCTTGAACTCAGGGCCTAGATATTACCCCTGATAGAGCTTTTTTTTTTTTTTTTTTTTTACAAAAGATTAGTGTTATACCATTTAATTGGAGATGAGAGTCTCAGACTTTCATGCCCCGCCTGGCTTTGAATTATGATCCTCAACTTTCCAAGGAGCTAGGATTATAGGCATGAGACATTCTGAACATCTGTGGTAATTTTTATTGCCACTTGTTTTAGGCATTATAGCAAATTGATTCCAGCATTATTATGACTTATTACTAGACTTATGATGATTTAACTTTGAATTTAGACTTTGTGTTGATGATGAAAGAAGAAGCACACTCAGTTGAAGACCTACTTGAAATTTTTATCTGTTTACAGGCTAATAACATATGTGGTTTAATTCTTTCTGAGAGAGCTACAGAGTTGTGGCTAGCTATAATTCTTGTCTGCCACAGAATTACAAAGTGAATGACTGACACTCTGAATTATATTGTCTTATTAAGCCATGCTGTTCAGTAGGATATGTAGGTATATTAGATGTATTCTCAATATATCGTATTTTTAACCAACAAAGGGTTTGGGCCCCTATGTTCTTAAGCTACTAAAATACAAGCTGTAGCTTATAGTATGTCTAATATTTTAGAGTAAATGTCTCTCAGCATACTACTTCAAATGAAATTTCTCCATGTGAGCAATGCTATCTATCAATGACAGGTTTACTATAAGAGCAATAATTTGCCTCTTTATGCTTTCATAAACCTTTTCCCCAAACTCTACACAATAGATTTTAGTAATCAAGCCAAGTTTAATATAACACAAACCAAAATCAGGGTTGCCTTTACTTGAAGAATTATTTCACTACAATATCATAATCTTCATCAAAGTCAAATCTGAGATATTAGTCTGAAGTCTCTCCTCTTTTTTCTTTACTTTTTTCCTTGTTCTCATCTTTCTTTTTCTCTCTTTGTGCTTTATTATTTCCCAAGACCTTATCTCATAGTTTCAATAACACACTACTTTAACCTCTATTATTGTAATAAATCATAATTTTAGCCTATTCTAAAAGTCATCTGACTTCCTGGAATCTAACTATTTTCCAGTATCATTGCTAAATTTGTATCTTAAATGTTCCTCCAAAGGAACATGTATGAAAGGTTTGATCCCTAGCTTGATTCTATTGGGAAATGAGAGAAACTTTGAAAGGAGAGGTCTTTGGGAGAGGTCCTCTGGTCTTTGGGGCATTTTTTGAATGGTCAATGAGACCCCTGTCCTTTCCTCTTTTTATTCTCTTCCTAGTACTGAAGTGAATATCTTTTTTTTCCCATAGCTTTATTCTGATGGAAGGTGCCACCTCATGTGCTGTCTGAAAGCAATGGGGCCAAGTGGCCATAGGCTGAAATGTCAAAGCATTCCACTTCACAAGTTCATTATCTCAGAACATTACTCATTTGACACCACCACTTACAGCCCTACAGTGATTCCTCACGGTCTGAGTTTAGCATTGCATGTTCTGATTCATCCCATATTTATAACCTTAACTATACTTATTTAAGTTATGATGTAGCTAAGTGTGTCTCACCTCTTTCTCAATTTTTCCCTTTCAATACTATCATTTTCTTTGTCATTTTGTGTACATTATAGATTTCAAGATACATTTTAAATCCCACTTTTTCCTTGAAGACCTCTTTTCTCATCTTCATTTGACCGTGAACAACCTACAGAACCTTATACTTATTTGCCTAGACACGTGTTTATCTACTATTTTCTAGCCTTCTTGCCATTGTAAATTCCTTGAGAGGAAAGTTGAAACTTGTTAATATTTTACATCTTGTGCAGCACCATAAAGAATCTTACCTAATGTAGATGCCCACATTTATCCACTTACTGTTAGGCATACTGAAGTAGCAAAAAAATATATGAAAATAAGAATCATAGGTATTTTATGAGCCAGTTAAAAAATATCAGCTATATGATTGCAAGCAAGAAGCACAGATACAGCTATTCTGGGCAAATTTTGTCTTACATGATAAAAGGATGCAAAAGGGAATGGATAAAAGGATAGATTTCAGTATCCCTAAATAGTATTTAGTATGTTTATTATAGTTTGACTTCAAAAATTTCTGACATAGTAGTAGTTGTAATTTTACAATTATTCACAAGGAACAAGAACTTCTAAACTTAGAAGGGACTTCCTAAACTTAGAGTATCTCAGGTAATTTAGTTTAGGAATTTTTGCTGTAATCCCAGCATTTGGGATGTTGAGGCAAGAAACTCATGAGTTTGGAGTCAACTTGGGTTAGAGATTACCCTATCTCAAAAAAAGAAAAATGACTTTAAAGGGTGTCTTTCATAATATGGAGTATTACTAGTGTTTCCTGAATCAGTATGTAAACCATCAATGTGTTATTATTCGCTATCTTCATATTGATTCTTTTATATTCCAAACCAGCTTCTGTGTTTAACTTTTATCTCTAGTTCTCCTTCACATTCGTTAGTTTATTCCTGATGTTCACCATCAGTTCATTCCTACATGCCATACCTCCTTTCCATGAGTATCACCAACTATTTCATTTTTTGTCTCTTTCCTTATTATGTGCTATTGGCTCATTTTCTTCTACTGCATTTCTTGTAATTTTATCCCCTTAGTCATCACAGTATTATAGGTTCTTATTGTATTCTCTACAGATTACTGTATTTATTGTCTAAGCCTCATAAGCCTTTTGTGTATTTCCTATTGCTCAGTTGCCACCTTTTGCTCTTCAATACATGACTTAGCTGTGATTCATATTTATAGCCGAGAAGCATTTTGGGGAGAGAGGAAGATGATCTTAAAGTATGCCTGGTAAAATAATTTCTTAGCAAAGAAAATCTTGCTTCACATGCATAGTGAAACATTCTAAATATTTTACCATTCCGATGATTATCATGGACTATAATTTGTATTAATTCACTAACCAAGACAGCATATGGCCCTCATTTTTTTTTCTTTTGACAGCTCTAGTTTGAAGTTAAACACAATTATAAAGACAGAATTTCACAGTAGATTTACTTCTACTTCCAGTCCTTCCTGAAATGATAGGTTAACAAGTAGGAGAAACAAATAAAAGAAAAAAAGTGACTTTCTCTTTCTACCTGATATCTATCAGTCATATTATATTTAATAATGCATAATATAGGCTTTTATTTTCTGTGTATAAGTTCTTTTTTCCTCCATTTCAATAAGTTCCATTTTGCTAGTTTATCAGATTTTTTTCCTTATTCTTATTAGAGATAGAGTGTTTTCCAAGCTCAAATTCTTTCATCTAGTATTCTAGTTTCTTGTCTTTTAGGATTTGATGTTTGATTTAATTGATCTTTTTCTTTTTTCCATGCCATAAAATTACTCTCAAGCTGAAATCCTTGTAAACACAAAAGCCTGATGGCACCTGTCTCCGTTATGAGTAAGATCTGTAATATGTCCTAGTAAGTGATACTTTGTTTAATACAAAGCCAAGTAAAATCATATTACCAGCAATAGTACTTACACTCAGCATATTTCTGAAGTTGGGAAAATTCAGAGGGGCTGAGGTGGGCCCATTTTTCCTGGTTCGTCATGGTGGAGATGAGAAGTTTGCTTACATCCCAGGTGAGAGATTCTTCATTCAGGGCAGAACTCTATGCTTCAAAGATTCCACATTGCATGTTTAATGATAAAACATTGCAGGCTTTCAAAATATGAACTCTGTCCACATTAAACTTCTGTAGATGTTTGTAGTTTCAATAATGTATTAAGCACTGTAGAAAGAAAAGCATGATGTTCAAAAGACTAGCATTCTTTCACAGGGAAAAAAACTCAAGATTAAATGTTATGTATAAAGAATTTTGGATTTTTGACATTTTAACTACAAGTCTTAATACATCATGTCGGTAATTAAGAGTACAAAATGTGCAGACCATTTTTACAATGCCTAGCTTTACAAAAGTAAATTAATATCTAAGGATTTAAAGTCTACTTTCCAATAACTAAAATGAACACTTTTATCAGTCTGGACCCATCAATTCTTAAATATTTAAACATTACATAATAAATCAAGAACTAGCTTATCAATGGAATGTAAACAAGCATTTTAACTTCCTGAACAATTTGTCAGTTCACTAGACTTACATTACTGTGTTTGAATGGTGCATAATGAACATACTTTCATCATACAGCTCTATAATTTTCTGTGGCAATTAAATAAAGAGAATGAGTTCAGATTTTAGTATGCTTTAATTCCAGTAAGTTTGCCAAATTAAATAAATTCCAAATATCTGAAGAATTAACACTGATAGTTTCATCATTTAAATTGGAGTTACACTTTATAAAATAAATTCACAAGTTCTCATGGACTTATATTCCCTGGCAAATCTGTGAAGCTCAAAAGTAAAACCCATTAGGGTTACACCTGTTATCAGTGACAGTAACCAACCAGACTGACACTATAATCTTTTTAGAAAATGCAGTACTTAGAAAGATTTGCTTGGTTTGTAGAATTACTTAGCCTTTAGAATGGTGTCATTGAAAATTTTACTTATACACGTATCATTAACTAAGCATTATTCCAACAAAGGTCTATGAGTCTTTGGCCTCTTTACTGTTCTTCAATATTACAAAGTTCTCACTGTCCTATCTTGGTCCTTCTTGGAGTGGGGGAAAAACAAAGAAAAAAAACAACAACAACAGCAGTGACAGCAAGTGCTGGCTTGTTTTTGTTTTCATTTGTTTGATTTTTGTTGTCATACTTTCGATTTCATTTGTTTGTAATGGCTTAAATCAGCTTTATGAGGTGATAGTTTGTTATTTAATTTCAAAAAAGAAAGAAGAAAGAAAGATAAGAAGAGAAAAGAGAAGAGAAAAGAATAAAAAAGGAAAATAAAAGAAAAGTACTCCTGAGATTAACTGCGTATCATGCTATAAAGGAAATGAAGCCTACTGTGGAAAAACCCAGTTTCCTCCTGCTGATTTCATCCTTCACACTGATTTTATCCTAACTCTTTGCTTCTCTACAGTTGCATGCACTTTGGGTATAAAAACAATGTGTTCTGTCCTCCTCTATCCAAAGGGAGACGGATGATTCAGTCACATTTGGCACATTACATGCTGTCTCCTGGGGCTTTAAATGTTGAGTGGATTGATTCGAGGACAGGGTGAAAATAGTTGTGCCTAAATCATTACAGAAATAATTGGATACCTGTCCGTTTCTGAGCCTGATTCTCCAGCTATCTTGTCATTTCCAGAAGCTAGCAATGGCCTTTTAATAAAGAATAAAATGTATTATATATATATATATATATACATGTCTCTATATAATGTATGCATATATCTTAAGATAGACTGTTGTGCTACATACAAATCTATAATTACTGTGTTTATCAAAAATTACATATTTTAAAAAATGATAGACTAATTAGACTCAAATCAGTCTTCTATTGCCTATAATCTCCAAATCTTAACTGATAGTAATTGTAGATCATTTATTCATTTAAAAATGTATAGTCCTGGGATGGGAAGGGGAAACAAAGGAGGAGGTTACAATGCTTGATAAGAAATGTACTCATTATCTTGCCCATGTAATTATAA
Source organism: Dipodomys ordii (assembly GCF_000151885.1). Lineage (NCBI taxonomy): Eukaryota > Metazoa > Chordata > Mammalia > Rodentia > Heteromyidae > Dipodomys > Dipodomys ordii. The sequence goes on along the minus strand of NW_012267288.1, from coordinate 6,728,019 downwards.
CCCCTCTGTACAGTATTTTCACAATAAAAAATAAATAAAAATTAAATGTATAGTCCTTTCTGTGCTAATACACACACACACACACACACACACACACACACACACACACACACATTTCTTGGAGATCCAGAAACAAATCAAAAGGGCAAAAGATAAAATAATGGTAAATTCAATATGTTGGCTCCAAGAGAGCTTCCAGGATGATGAATGACACTCTCCTTCAGCTCAACTCTAAAATATATACTAATTCACCTTTCAATAAGTAAGTAAATAGCATATTAAAATCTGGTGGTTGTGGTAAAGATTGCTAGAAGTCCATTCAAAATCTGTTCTCCTTTGCATCTATGGTAATAAACCCAATTTTTACTAAGTAAATATATGTCCATCTAAATAACTATAGTCCCAGATCTTCAGCATGAACCAGTTTTTAATAAGATATAAGACAATGTTAATTGAAACATATAGGAAAATTCTATTAGAATAAATAGCCGAGAAGTACTCTTTTATCCATATTTTATCTAACAGCTTCAAACTTGAAATTTCGACATGCTAGTTGTAACATTGCTGAGATAGGCCTTAGAATCTAGAATCTAGATCTTAGAATGCCTTAGCATAATAGAGCTCAATAAACTAGACAATGGAAGGCAAACAACTAACCCTGGAACAAATTTGGGCCAGTTCCTGTTTCCATAAATAAAGTTTTATGCGTAAAGAAACAAATTCACTAGAAAAACTAGCAAAGGGCCAGTTTTTTAAGGGATTTTATTGTTAGTAAGGATATTTGGGCCTTATCGTATAGGAAGTAAGAAAAAATGAAATGTGCAAGAATTCTGATAACTCTTTGCATTTTACAAAAGGTTGTTTCAGTGTCTTCATTCTCTCTCCTTTTCCTCTTAATTTGCCCCTTGGGGTATCTCGTGTTCTTATCATGGCCATTTCCTAAATCTTCCTAATACCTTTGGATGTTGGTAAACTAAAGTGATTATAGTAGCCTTTCTTACAAACTACCACCAAGTTAATTAAGAATTCATAAGAACTCCATCAGGTCTCAACAACACACATGTTGCCTATAATTTTAGTGTGAGGAGACAACAATATGCGTGATAAGTATTTGGTGGTAAAATATAATATTAAGGAAAAGCATGATGGAGAGACATCGTACATGAGTGCTCAGTTTCACACTAAGTGATCAAGTGAGGCCTTATTAACTAGTTAGTATATTTATAAAGATCTAAAGAAATCAGTGTATCATTCTTTTCAAATTTAAGTTTCTTATGTTTAATTGGGTAAGAAAACAGGCAGAGAATCTTTTCTTTGAACTATTTTATACCAACATATCTCAAGCATGTTGCTTGTATAAATATCAAATCCAAAGACTCAGCTATGTTTCATTCCCCCAGAAGGTACTGAAAATAACAGCACTTTCTAACAGTCTCCACCTCTTCATAAATGGGGAAAAAGAACATGACAGTATTCAATTGGGAATCCCCACGGTGTAGTTTCAAATTTCCTGTTCCTGCAGAAGGCTTTTTTGGGCACAAAATGTGAGTGTCAGGAGGAGTCCATTTTGCTGGGCTTTTGGGAAGCAGTCTAATTCTGGCTTTCTCATCTAGTTCACAGATGTGCCACTTTGCTTGGTTGGTGGCAAGAAATAATTACATTGGAGGAGTTGGAGAGGCTCTTTGGCTCATTGTACCTGAGCTAAAACATTTTCTCCATAGTTAAGTAAAGAACCAATTTCTTTATGAAGAATTTGGTTGATAGCATCTACATATTGCATCTTAATAAGTTGAGTGCAGTATTTTTTAGAAACATAAAGTATAGGCTGTCAAATAAGTTTTAGAAATAAGAAAGTCATGACTTCAATCATTGAATAAGGGTTGGTAAGCATTAAGTCACACAAAATAATATACATATACAAATTTAAGGTTTCAAATAACAGAAATATTTACTGCTGTTCAAGGATCATAAACTTCATAATGTAAAGTAAGCAGTAGAAAAATAGCCCAGGCATGAGAAAAGATGGTGGTACAAATAGCATGGAGTTGAGGAACGAAAGTAAGATTAAGTTATATAGAATATGAATTCCATAGTTTGACATAATTATCTATTTTAAATTTGAGACTCAAATGCATGCTTTGAACTTTGCCAGATGCTGCAAATGTATCAGTTATGAAAAGTTAGCATGGTATCTGAATTCCCCATCTTATGTAAGGTGAAATCTAAGGTAAATTAGATAAGCCAGTGACCAAAATCTATGACAATATGAAAATCAATAAAATTCTACAAAAAGATATAATAGGATTTTCTGAGTTAGTCTAGGACATACATAGAGCAACCTGTAGAAGAAGTATTATTTGAGTGTTCAGAGTTCACTAACAGCTATATACAGCTATATATATATAAGTGAGGTCCAAAACATCCTAAGAGGAAGCCTGGAAGAGAGGGAAGAAAAACCAGAAATGTTGGAAGATTTCTAAAAATGGCAAATGTAATTGTGCCCTTGCAAGAGCAGGGAACAAGAGAAATGTTAATGGCTCCATGGTGGAGATTGTTAGAGGTCATATTAAGGTTAGGACAATGTCTCATAAGTGAATGTTAAAGTCATTTTTTGCAAAAGATTAACTTTAAAAAAATAGCAATAAAAATCATTCTCAGTTTATTGGGCTTTTACTATGTATCAGGTATTTTCCAAGCATGTTACATACTAATACACTGAATCTTCCAAATAAGCCAATGAAGTTAATGTTATCACTAGCCTTAATAGAAACGGGGAAACAATGACTGATTGATTAAGTTGTTTAAGTGCACACATTGAAGAGAGGTTGAGATTAAATACAAAGTCTCACTGTGTCAACTTTACTATGTGCATATTTCTGTGTTTGAATTTCTTCAAGAGTAAAATATGAAGAAAAATAGTAAGGTTGGTAAAATGGTTAAATGAGATAAAAATGTAAAGTGCCTGACACACAGAAGAATAGCATTTTGGCTCATCATTGGTCTCACACCTCTAATCCTAGCTATGCTGGAGACTGAGATCTGAGGATGGGGTGGGGGTGGGGAAGCCAGAAATGGAGATGTGGCTCAAGATGTGGTAGAGTGCTAGCCTTGAGCACAAAAGCTTAGGGAAAGCACCCAGGCCCTGAGTTCTGAATTCAAGCCTCAGCACCACTATAAATAATCATAATGATAATAACTTTTTACTTTTTGATGATAGTCTATGAATACATACACGGGTAGAGAAGAGACCGCTACAAAGTAGAAAGATTGTCTGAGAAGACTTCCAATGCTAGATGAGAGTTCATGGCTTTAACTAGGGACGTGGCAGTAGAGAGGAAGGTAAACACTGAAGTCAGGAATATCTTAACACAAGATTTGCTAACAACTAGATGATATGGTATAAAACCCAAGGGGATCAAGTACTGTCTATAATTTTGCTTTGAGTATAGAAAACTAAAAGGTAAAATGCAATCAATTCTTCAATACTGGAATAGTCTCAGGTTTGACAAGAACTGAAAATTTAATATTCTGTTATGTGAAAAAAAAAACTGACACCTATACCAGACATAGAAGCTCAAAGTTAAGAAAAAGAGATACAAGGAATGATATTACAGACTGTAGGGCAGGGATAATACTTGAAGGTGGGAGAAAGTTTGCTCGAAATGAAGCTGTGTCACTAAACTCTTAGAGCGTTTGCTATTCAACTGTGAAGACTGCAATCAGCTGACAGACTGTACTTTTTACTGCTTTCAGAAGCCAGCTTAGCTTTGGAACCAAAGTCACACTAGTCAGATAGGTGTCAATGACAAAAGATGGTGGTAGCATGTGCCATTCCTGCTCAGTGGGGGTAAGCTCCTTTCATATCTATACATGTGCCAAAACTCCCTGTGGGTTGGTTGGAAATTTCTCAGATTAGCATTGTACACTAAGTCTATTTCTAAGCCCTTCTGCTTCATAAAGACTCTCCAAAAGTGTCAGATCTATAATCACCATCTGAAAATATTCCCCGACCTGGCTTGTTGGTTTTTTTTACCACCACCCCCTCCTCACTTTTTTGGGGAGAGGGGTCATGGGGGCTTGAACTCTGGGCCTGGGCACTGTCCCTCAGCTCTTCAGCTCAAGGCTAGCGCTCAACCTCTTTAACCAAAACGCCACTTCCGGTTTTCTGGTGGTTTATTGCAGATAAGAGTCTCACGGACTTTGCTGCCCAGGCTGGCTTTGAACCGTGATTATTGGATCTTAGCCTCCTGAGTAGCTAGGATTACAGACATGAGCCACTGGCACCTGGCTCTTTTTATCTTTGATAGGAATAACTTCCTGCTAAGCTTTTAGCCCAATTCCATTCCAGTCTTTTCTGGCAAAAGATTTTTATACAAAACAGATGGTACAGTTAAACTGAGTAATTAAGGATTTAATGGAAGAATTAGTTAGGAAGTACAGATGGGGGTTAGGAGAGCTAACACTGGTTATATCATATTCTATACCAGCACTAGTTGGGGCATCTCCATCATGTACCTAAAGAAACAAGGACATTTCAGCTAATAAACCAGCTATGTACACAGGGTTATGTGGTAAGCATGCCTATGGTATGAATGTTTGTCCCTTTTAATCTCATGCTAAAATTTTATTCCATTGTAACAATAATATGGATATAACCATTGAGAATTAATGCCATTATAAAACTGCTTCATTATATGGCAAGTTTTTGGTACAACTACTTAAAGATATTTTTAAAAGGAAAAATAAAGCAAATTGAAACATAAAAATGTAACGCAGTAGCATTGTACTCCAATTCAGATTAAATTCACACCTTTTTATATGATAAATGTTACCATTAACTTTCAAAGAAAAATTGTATATATGTATACATATATACATATATATGTGTACATATATATAAACATACAGGCTGTGGTATAGGCAACTTAAGGATTTGTTATGTTTCTGTAATGAATACTTCATAATTTGAAGGCACTGTTTTATAAGTTGTATGAATTACTTATATTTCCAAGTTGAGATCTCATCAGTAAAGCTTAGTTAAATTAAAAAATAATGATAATAAGTTAGGTGCCAGTGGCTCAAGCCTGTGATCCTAGTAATTCAGCAGGCTGAGATCTGAGGATCCTGGTTTGAAGTCAGCTTGGTCAGAACAAGTTTGAGAGATTCTTATCTTCAATTAACCATAAAAAGCCAAAAGCTATGGCTCAAATGGTAGAGCACTAGCCTTGAGCATGAAAGCTCAGGGACAGTACCTGTCCTAGAGTTTAAGCCACAGGACTGGTACACACACACACACACACACACACACACACACACACAGAGACTTATTTCCATTGTGCTAAAGTTGTCAACCTGAATAAAGCTTTTTGCAGTTGATTTTTTAAAAATAATTTAAGAGGATAAATATATTTTGGGCACCAGGCACCATAGGCTCATGCTTGTAATTCACACTACTCTAGAAGCTGAGATCCTGAGAATCACAGTTCAAACAAAACCATACTGATGAGAAAAGCCAGAAAGACTTTCTCTAAAATAACCAGCAATAAGAGAGATGAGGTCCTTTTTCAAGAGGTAGAGCGCCAGTGGAGGAAATGAGGCCCTGAGTTCAAACCTACTAATTAGTTAGAAAAAACTAACAAAATTAAATTAAAAGAGTAACTATGGCCCATTTAGCCTCTTTGACTTTCTGCCTTCTACTATTTGATAACACAGCCTGAGTGACTTCACTATATGCTGACACTTATTTCACAGCTGTCTTAGACTCTAAGAAAAAAATTCTTACTCCTTAGAAATTACAAAGTTTCACCAATTCAGATGCTTAAAATGGACTGAGACAAGAGCGATTTCCTTGGGTAAAAAAAAATATATATACCCCTCCCTCTCAGTTGAGGTGTGGGTGTCTCAAGTGATAGAGCACCTGCGCAACAAGCTCAAGGTCCTAGGTTCCAAAATCTCAGTAAGAATCAATCAATCAATCAATCAATAAAAATAACGAAAAAATCTAATTGGCAACATGGTAGTTGCTGGTAACTTTAACAATAGAAGTTTATTTGAAGTTGGGCAGATCAGACAATAAAAGTGCTACATGATAACAACTGAGTTTAGGAACTATGTCTGAATGCCATCAGTCCTAAGGGAAGTGTGATTGGGAGAAGTACCAAGAGAAAAGTAGCTAAATAGAGAAAGTAAAATGAAATCAGGTTGAGTATTTTCATAGACATTACTGGAATAAATTTTAAAGTTGTTTAAGGGGTATGTAAATGAAAATCTTCAAACTTCAGAAGAGAAAGAAGGTAATAAGAGATAAGTTCCAGAAAATACATGAAGGCACAAATTTATCTTCAGCCTGAGTACAGATAGAAATGGTTTCATAGATTTATTTCCTAGCAAATAGGAAATCCCTAGGTTGGTTACATCTGTTTCTCTGAAAAATGTACAATTCTCAGTTTCCAAGTGGGAGTTGAGTTAGGAAACACGGCAGGGGATGGAGGGCGGGGAGAATGCAGTGACAGTCAGGAAACAGAAAAAAATTATATAAAGATGAAGGAAAGTAATGGCAAGGAATATATAGTATGAACAATGATAGAGTGACACTGGTGCTGGTGGCTCATGCTTATAATCCTAACTACTCACGAAGCTGAGATCTGACTACCACAGTTTGAAGCCAGCCCACACAGCAAAATCTGTGAGACTCTTATCCCCACTAAACTGTCATAAATCAAAACAAAACAAAAAAACCTCAGAAGTACAGCTGTGGCTCAAGTGGTAAAGTGCTAGTCTTGAGCAAAATAAGCTTAGAAACAGTGCCCAGGCCCCAGAATTGTCACACAAAAAAAGGTTGGGGGGCCAAAGAGAATGAAAAGCCAGTTAGATATTATCTTATCACTTTTGATTATTTCAGAACTATATCAACTAGCCTGCTTTAAAATCATTAACTTTATGGATTTAGGCATCATCATATTTTGAGTCAGAGACCTGGATACTCATTCAAACTTGGAGCCATGTTGCTTCCTTGTGTAAGGAGAATTATTTAACCTTTTTTAACCTCATGTTAAGTGGTTAACAGTCAGAAACCTCACAGTGATTTTTATCATTTAATGAAATAACCTGTGTACAGTATATGATGAATAAACTTCTCAATAAATATTATTTCTATTGCTTTTATAAATGAGAATAAAGGATGTTACTTGAAGCATTAAAGTCATATACATATAGTAGGAGAAGAGAACACTGAAAATCTGCAAATCTCTCAAACGATTATGTGGGTGGTTTAAGAAAAGATTCATAATTGTGGTACTTTGAAACTCTGCTGATATAAAAATATCCAAAAGAAAAATCTTAAGAGAAATCTTTGGTGATGCAAAAGAGTGAAATAGAACAAGCTTTTATTGTGTATGTTTTGAAGTCAGGATTTTTAACTTGGATCCTTATTTTACCCTATCCTGTTTAAGAAAGCTACTCTGAAGAAAAAGTTTCAGTTCTCTTCTTTTAAACATATGGTTTGAAGAATATTCATTTAAAATCTGACAGATTAAATAAAACTAAGGATTATGTCCAGGGACAGGTTCTTTCTCAATGTTACTTCCTCTATGTAAAGTGGTATTACAGAGTGTATATTTTGTGAATGATAATGTTCTTCATCTCAGATGCTCTTCTAGAACCCTGGTATACCTCTTCAAAGGATGGTGTGGATATCTCCACCCTCTGCCTTCCAGTTCAACATAGTTCCTTAACCAACAGGTGCCAGCAGAAGTTTTACTGTAAGGCTTCTGTGTAGATCACATAAACATCATATTCTACAGCTTTCCTCTCTTTCTTGGTATACTTGTTGTAGTACTTGGCATACTTGTTAAAGTAAGCCAGCATACTTTAAGAAAATCCAAACCAGCATGTGTGAAGAGATCATTCAAAGATGTCATCTGTAGGTATGCTGGACACTAGACTAGCTTGTCATCTTAGTCAACAGTCAGAATGAAGCCCCCAAATATATATGCATAAGAGATGCCTTCAATTTTCTCTACCCCCACATGTCAAGGTAGTCCTAGTTTCTAAGCTCAGAGTCTTCCCAGAACCAGATACTATGAAACAGACCAATCAACCTACCATGGTCCTTCTAAATTCCATTCCTATTAAATCCAATAGGAAAGAAAGATGGTTGCTTTACAGTGGTAAGTATTGTTACTTGTTATGTAAAAGTAACTAGAAGAAATTACTTAGGGAAACATTTGACATATATAGGAAGCAGCTCAAATAATGTTGTTATTGATATATTTATTTTAGCATTGCCGAATTGAAGAATGCATGTATGTGTGTTGAACTCTTAGTGTAACTTTCTTACATTAAATCATTTGTGTCATATGCTATCAATTCCTGTCTCTTCTTGAGTAAGAAATTGGTTATAAATACACAGCTTTAGGAGTTAAAAATAAATATCTAACCTGAGTCTTCTTCCCACCTGGGGCTCAGGAGTGGTGGATTTCTGGAAATGTGTGTGTGTGCACGCACGTGCATGTATATGTATGTATTACTGTGAAGTCTTTTATAAGTGAGTTTGAGAAAGTTTGAAATATGATCTTTATTCATTAAAATTTTGACTAAATATTAGTTTCATAGGACAGTCTGAAAGCAAAGTGAGAGATTGAATCACTTCATATTTTACCTTCACATCTTGCCTGTTCACTGGCAATACTGTTGCCTACGATTTGCACTGTAATCAAAGAACTCTAAAATCAATTATAGGTGAGGCCTACCTCTGGTCAACCTAGTTTCTTTATTATGTATATATAATTCAACCATGAACTCTAAACTGGTTAAGCAAATGGCCTTTTAGTAAGGTAATTTCAGAACCAAATTTAAATTCTTTATACCTGATTCTCATATTGGGCAATATGACACTGAAAATGATTTAAGAAGGACTAAACCTGTTGAGTAAAATACCTAGTGCCTGCCAAGCATTCTATGTCTGTTAGCATAAATGAGTGAATGAAAAAGGTAGTATCTTCACCAGGTTATGCTTTTATTCTTAATCTACAAAACTTGAGCTTCAGAATTACAGAGGAACTAACCAGCTAAGGAAATTCATGTATTTGTATGTTAATAGAGTACAGAAAGGGGAAAAATGTTAACCATTTTTATATGGAAGGAGAGTTAACACACACACACACACACATACACACTCACACACACACACACAACAAATTCTGAATAGGAAAAACTACACAATAGGATACTGCACCTTCAAGAGGACCTAAGGGGCACTTCCAAAGAACAGAACTTGACAAACTGCACAATATGACAATGGTTCTAATATAGGTGTCTAAAAAGGAAATGTAGCAGCACTTAGAAATGGAGGGAAAGAATTTTCAGTCAGTCCATTTGATCTACACTCAACTAGCATATCCCTCCTTCATGATTTTATCAGAGAAGATGTGCATCTCCTCTACTTAAAATCTTGATGCGTGTATACCCAGAACATTGACCAAGAGATACAGTGGTTGGCCAACAGATACAACTAAATCCAACACAAGCACACACACATACACACACACACACACACACACACACAGATCTTTTGGCTATAAATACTAGTCATTACTAGCATTTTGGTTATCAGGATTTAAATTTTTACTTTATTTTAAAATACTAATTTTGTTGTAAAAATTATTATTATACATTTCCATAGTATATGAAGTTCAAAATATCTTCATCATGGAATGAAGTCTGGAAATATAAGCATGAATGATTTTTGGCTATATGAAAAATAGCTGTTAGTCTGTGAATTTTTAAAGTCAATATTCAATACCAGCTCTTAGTGATAATCAAGGTTCATATTTCTATCATGCATAATGAAATTTTCATCATAATTCAAACAAGAATTTAGGATTTTAAGGATATGTGAAATTAAAACTGGTTTATAAGATCATCTTACAACATAGCCCTAATACCTAGGACTAAGATATGAGAAATCCTTTTCTGTTGCTCTTGTTTGGTTGTGTTTTTTTTTTTAATGCATTTGTTAATTATCTCCATAAATGCTGCTTCCCTGGAAACAACTAGTATTTCCAATTGTTTATGTTCTTCGGTTAGTTGCTATAAACAGATGATCCAGATCATATCTCTATATTCATGAATAACCACAATTAAAATTACTTTAATGATAATAATAGACTTTATCAAAAATGAGCGTGATCAGTTTGTCTTATGTTTTAGGATATGATTTTATTTCTTTTAAGAAAAATAAATACATAAAATAGGCACAAAAGTTTGCATACATGTATTCATATGGTTAAGATTACACACACACACACACACACATATCTGCATTAGATCCAATCCTGCTTGATTGAGCAAAAATGAACAAGATTTGTTAGGTGGATGACAGCTTCGATTGCTTGGAGAATATCTGTTCTCATTAGGTGGCAGAGGAGCATGAGAGATATAAAGGTGTCATGGTGTCAAACAGCAGCAGATTTAGGTGTAAGGGAAAGAAATAATCATAGGAAATATGAGTAGTAAAGTTAGGTAACTGACCAGCAGACAAAAAAAAATAAATGAGTCATCAAGGTCGATGATAAAAACTAGAAGAGATAGATAGGGTACAAGTGATATCCAAATCAATAATTCATCTAGTGACAAATACATATCACTGGTAGGTTCTGGGGGATATAAACATGATTAGCAATGGTCCTAGGTCCCAATGATCTCATAGTCTATTTATAGAGACAGACTTTACCACATTTATCTTTCTATAAGGCAGTTTCGATGAATAATAGAGTAATTCAGAAGCAGAGAGCTGGAAGTATGATTCTGACTGTGGAGATTAGAGAAAACTACAGAGAGGAAGCATAAAGGAAGTTTGACCTTGAATTACATGTTCAAAAGAAAGAGGGATGTGAGAGAAGACATTTCAGGTTAGAGAAATAACATGTTCAGTAATGGAGAAATGATTGGAATGGTGGGTAGATGGCAGGAACAGGAAAGTGAGGTTTGAAACAGCACTGGACAAGAGATACACCCATCTGGACAAGGGGAGAATGAAGAGGGGAGGGCTAAGACTCAGGTGGCTTGTTAGTCTGAGAAGGAAGTTTGACTTCTTATTATATGTACAAACATCCACAGCACATTGTTATTACTTTGTATGTATTTATTCAGCCAGATGCAGACTGTGTACCTGAGCGAGAAAGAAGATAGACAAGTTTGACTTCCAAAGGTTAACCACGTAAGCCTGCATCTGTTTGACCACTGCTTTATCCATTCAAAATGAATAAAAGGTACCTTATCATGAGAGGAGAAACAGCACCAGTGGTTAATCAGGAAACAGAATGATAAGCAAAATATTTTTAGGGTGCTTTTTGTTTTGTTTTCATTGTAAGTATTGCTAGAATTTAGGACTTTATATTTTCAATCTCCTCCCAGACCACTGAAGAAAATTGCTCTATTCTTCTGAGGTAAACGTACTTTGCAACTTTATTTATGGAATTTCCATATTTTTTAGTAAATATGCTCCCATCTCCTCCCAGTTTCTCTCCTAAATAAAGGTAAACAACTGGAATAATCTCTGCATATTTCTTTGTACTTTTTGTCAGAATCAGTGATTTTCATTTATTTACCATGCCACTTACAATGTACATTAATTGGCACTGACTAGATGCAGCACATACCCAAAATTATACCACAAGCCAGAAGCAAAACTTTAAGCAATGCCCAGAAGATTCAAAATATAAAAAGCAACACCTAACTAGCAAGTAGTTAACACCTACCTATTAATTTCTCACTGTCACAGATAATGTCATGAAAAGAAAACAATTTTTACATCATTGGTAATTATATATGTATGTGTATGTAAATACAATATGAAATATATATCTTACATTTAAGAATGTAAGGTTATAGTTACTTTCTAAATAAGATGACATATATAATAGATATTAAATATACATTTTAATACCAAATCTTGTATTGGGATATTTGACTTTCATTATAAATTATCTTAAAGAATATGTGATTTTTATATGGTTAAGTATAAAAATAATTGTGTAGAGGTAGGAAGGAGTCAGGGACAAAGTATTATTCCAAAGCATATCTCCAATAACCTAGTTCCTCCAATGGAGCCCTGTCTCCTATTTTTCCACACTTCCCAATATTACTATCATATTATGAATCTTCCAAGGTAATAATCCATTCATTCGGTTACTTCAGTGTCCAATGAACACCATGATGCCCAATAGCTGCTAATCAAGCCTTTACCACATGAGCCTAGAGGACCCTTTCAGATTAAAACTATAAACTTGCTGAGATTTTTTTTGTTGAAATTGAATAACATTTAGAAAAATTACAACTTAATAATACTGAGTCTCCTTATTCATGAACATGGAGAATATTTGTTTCTCTTTTGCTTCTTTCATCAGTGATATGAACTTTTATTGCTATGGACCTTCTACATCTTTTCCTAAATGTGTAACTTAACAGTTCTTTTTGGCTTGGATACTAATATAAGTGTTTTGTGTTTTTATTCTTTAATTCTATTTCCTTGTTGCTGCTGTGTACAAAATTAGTACATTTTTGCATATTAACCTTTTATCCTGCAGTCTTGGTTACCACTGCCTACTTGTTCTAGGAGTTTTCTTTTGTTGATTCTTGTTTATGAATATCCATTCTTTATTTGGATATAAAAATAAACTACTTACCTAGAAAATGTCACTTATTTTCATGTTGTTGCAGAGCAACAAAAACAGAGTAGGAACATTTGCTACTAGCTCCAAGGATATCACATATAATTGAGAGGAAAAAGAAAAGGTCATTCATATTTCACTTTTACTTATTTCTCATTACTATTTGGAGTTAAATAGGATGGAGGACACAATAGATAATCATCTTCCATTCCTGATGTTCCATAATCTTACTGAGTCATAGTTAAGAAGCATAGTAGTTGCAGTGTCACACAAATATGACAATCTTCTAAGGATGTAAACTCAGCCATCTGAATGTAGCTAAAGTATAAAAAAATACCTTTTCCTTTTTCTTTTATTTCTAAGGAAAGGAACTTTTATTTTATACCCCTCATGGGCCAATGGCAGGCTAGAGTTCTACTGAATTTTCTTGGTGATAGATGTAATATTCATTAAATAATTAAGGTTTTGTATATATTGTAAAGAAGCAAAGTAGAAGACTGGCACCATCGATATTGGCTTGGACAGATAATGTTTACATTCAAGAGCCAGGTGATACATCAGTGGGATGCTGAGAGTGGGTTACCAACTCCATAACTTTGGATGTGACATTTGAATTGAATTTTCACTGTTGAGAAGTTTGATTCACCAGCTTTGGCTTTATTCTTTCAACTATACACCCATTAGTCCTCACCAGCTGTTTCAGTCACTGCCTATTTAAACTTTGCCTAGATATCTAGATTCCCGACTCCACTTGCCTGGTGGTTCTGCTCAGCCCCTCCTTGAAACCAATGTTTCCCAAGGACATAGTCAGCACTCAAAGATACACTATAGGTTGATCAGCTACCCTAAGCTGCTCTTATCTCTCTAGCATATGACCTGCTGTGAGCAAAAATGATTTTATTTTTTTTCCTTCCCTATCTGTATCTCTTATCCATTTTTCTTGTTTTGTGACTAGATTAATTTGGTATAGCACTGAAAAAGGAATGGTGAGAGAAGACACTCATGCTTGTTCTGGATCTTGAGGGAATGCTCAAGTTTCTTGCATTAAATAGGACCTTAAGTGAAGGAAGGCTGTAGTTTGGTTATTTATGTTTTTTGTTTTTTAAATCCAAGTTGAGGAAATTATTTTCAAGAGCAGCCTTTTTAATGATGAAGAGGTGTTCAATTTTGTCAAATGACTTTTCTGTATCTGTTCTTATGAAGATATGTTTTCCCATTTACTTCCTGTTGATTTGACGGATTCCACTCATTGATTTTCCCATGCTGAAGCAGACTTGCATGCTTAAAGTTAATTTCATTTGCTTATTTGTACATTGCTCTTTCATACATCGCTGAGTTCAACTTCTGCTATTTTATTGAGGACTATTTTGTGTGTCTTTTTATGAGATAAATTAATGTGTACTTTTTTCTTTTAATGTCATTGCTGGGTTTGGTATTAGAATAGTAGTAACTATCTCTGATTGTCTTTTCAGGAAAAACAACATTATGGATTATAGAGAAATAGAATCATTTTCCCTTAGGTATGCAAGAATTCACCATTGGATCATGCAGATGTAGAACTTTCTGTTTTGGAAAACAAGGATCTATTGAGTTAATTTCTTAAATGAATGTGTGCCTATTCAGCATGTCCATTTGTTATTGCATACATTTTGAAAAATTGTGCCTCATAAGTAATTCTGTCACCATTTAATTTATCAAATCTGTGAACATTAATGTGCTCATAAGATGTAGTTAGTTTCATTTTAATATCCAAAGGACCTGTGGTTTCTCCTTTTTGCATTTCTTGCATTATAGTGACTTGCATCCTTTTCTTCATAGTTACAATGGCTGAAGACTTAATAATTTAATTGAAATTTTTATATCACTATCTCTATTATCTTCCTTAGTTCTTATTAAGTGATATTTTTACTTTAATTTTTATCATTTGCTTTACTGTTGCTTACTCTTTATTTAATTTGTTTTCTACAATGGAAATTTATCTATTTACTACACTGGAAATTTAGCTTACTGATTTTAGATTCCTCTCTAATATATGTTCTTGATAACTTGCTTTACTGTTGCTTACTCTTTATTTAATTTGTTTTCTACAATGGAAATTTATCTATTTACTACACTGGAAATTTAGCTTACTGATTTTAGATCTTTCTTCCTCTCTAATATATGTTCTTGATAACATTTCTCAAATATTTGACAAATCCCATTTTTACTCATATTTAATTCAGAATACTTTTAGTTTCTCCCGAGATTATTTTTTCTTGATGAATGTGTTACTTAGAAATGTGTTAGTCTTTACTTTGGACTTTTCCAGTTATCTTTTTGTTATTGATTTCTATTTTAATAATACATATTTAGAAGAAGACATTTATAATTCTTGTTCTTTATTTTTGTTAAGGCATGTTTTATAAGACATTGTGAATTCTATTTGGTTAAATATTCTGTGTACTCTTGAGATAAATTTCATTTCAACTTCTGTTGAATAAAGTAGCTACAGATGTCAACTCTACACAGTTGAACAATGATGATATTCAGTTTCACTATGCCCTTATTGTATTCTTGAGTATTGAATACACTACCCATTTGTGATAGAGGGGTAATAATCTCTTCAATTATGACAATTAACTTTTCTATTTTGTTTACAGTTTGCTTCACAATACTTGTTTTGTTGTCAGTACCCATAAAATGAATTTTTACAACTTGGAGAATTGACCCTTTTATTATTAAAGAATGCCTTTACAAACATCTCTTATAACTTTCTTAGTTTTAAAGTCTTCTCAATCTGATATGAATACAGCTACAAATACAATCAACCAAGTACATGAAGAACTCTGTACAGAACTCAGATTTTGATTAATATCAAGGGTTTATTTATTTTCTCTGAATTACTTTTAAAAGTGTGGCCTCTATCTGGACTGACAAAGGGATGCTGATTAGTACTAAATATATGTGCTCTCAATCTAATTAGATGTTACAACTTTTCTTTATTTTTAATCTTCTTTTATTCATTCATTATTGATAAGCAATTTTCAGATGAGAGATTAAGACTATTCTGTACTATGACTAAAATTTTGAGCTATATTACTAACGAACGATTGTGAAAAGTAAACAGAGGACTTTGAAATCATTTCATAATGAATATGAATAATGGAAATGATATCTGTAAAATAAGGTATAGCACATTTCAGAGTAAAATGATGTTTTTTTTTTTCATAGAGCCAAGTAACAAGTAGAAATAATTTCGTTTCCATGGAGATATTTGTCAATGACCTGAGAGAATTTTGGGAAGGGTGTTTTGAGAAGAGGTTGGGGAAACTGTGGCACCTAGTGAGCAAAGGGGCAGAGATTCAGCTGATGTCCAGTACCTTATGGCCCTCAGAAAGGATTATCTGGCTCAAAATGTTAATAGTGTCAGAGCTGATAAACTCTGTAGAAAGTGTGTAGGAAAGCAGATGCTTTTTAGACACTGAAACACACAAATTAAATGTAGTAAGTAGATTTTAGTTTTGTGATGTTCATGATCATTTTATGGGCCATCAGATGATCCAAAGTCAGTATCACACTTTTGAATAGTCAAATACTTATTAGGAACATTTCCAAGCAATGTAAATTTCTACTGAAACAGTTTGTGTGAAATGTTCAATATTTTCTTTAAAGTGTTTTAAAAACTAATTTTTGGCAACATACAAAATATTTCAAAGCTATCATTTCTGTATGCATATGTGTATATATGAATTGCATGTATAAATACATATATATATATAAGAAACAATGTTCTAGAAATCTTATCTCATTTTAATCAAAATGATACTTATTCAATGGCTACTTTGAATTTTCAAAAACAATATTGTTTTCTGAAATTATCTCTCCACTTTTTTTCAAACTTATTTGCTGAAACAAGCTTGTAAAAATAAAGCTCCAAATATTTATAAATCATTTTAAAAAATATAATTGAGCCACATAAATATCCCTAATGAATCATACTTTCTGTTTTACTTTTAATAGAATATGAAGCTAAATTAGGTTGACTCTCCTTTGAGAATCACCTTTATAAATAATATTAGCAGAGCAGAGAACATAAAGTTCCTTAGGATAAAAAAAAAGAAAAACTAAAAATGGTTCTTCAGCTGAAGAAATAATAAAACAGTGGTCCGGGGATGCATCATACTGAATAAGGCACTATAGACTGAGGATGAAGCAATATACATCAGGATTTACCCATATTAGGCAAAGAGATTCATTAACAGATCAAGAAGATTTGCATGTGACCCAATCTAGATTAAATTACTGCATCTCAGGTAACCTCCCTTTTACATATCTCGACCTTCTTCTTCTGGTTCTGATTTAATCACGAACACTCTTAGGATAAGATTTTCATTAATAGAAATAGGGACTTTATGAGGTGTTTGTGGTAAAAATAAATAAATAAATAAAATAATGCAGAAGAAAAAGCTATTGCTCACATTCTCCAAAGCATAACATTTCCTCAAGTATTCTTGGCCAGTGATTCCCATCTGTGGCTGCCCCAACCTTGCTTCTCTCCCTTCATCTCTCAAGTCTCACCTCCCAGACCTATATAGATTAGCTCTCTATAGAATGCACTCATCTCACACTTTCTTACTTTCCCCAGCATCCCTGCCCCTCCTTATACATTTTAGGGACTATTTTTCATCCTTTCAGTTTCTGCAATATTTCTTTTTTTCAAATATAATTTTTATTGTAAAGATACCGTATAGAAGGTTTACAGTTCCATGAGCAAGAAAATGAGTCCATTTCCTATAGAGCATTGTTACCCCCTCCTTTTTCTCCTACCACCCCTTTCCTCCCCACCTCCCCAAATCCTCCTTTCCCCCTCCCCTGAAAGTTGTAATGTTCAACCACTTTGGAAAACAGTATGGAGGTTCCTCAAAAGACTCAACATAGAGCTCCCCTATGACCCAGCAATTCCACTTTTGGGCATTTACCCAACGATCACAAACAAGGCCATACTAAAGCCTCCAGTGCAACCATGTTTATTGCAGCATTATTTACCATAGCTAAGATATGGAACCAACCCAGATGGCCCTCAGTGGATGAATGGATTGAGAAACTGTGGTATATATATTGTAATTCTATTCCTCCATCAGAAAGAATGTCATTGACTCATTTGTTAGGAAATGGAAAGTGAAGTAAGCCAGACCCAAAGAAACATAAATCCCATGGTTTCCCTTATCTGCAATAACTAGTATAAGTCTAAGACAAACAGAAGATGTCAAAAGCTATGTACATATGACCATGTAACCTTATGCTAAGAGAAATGAATGCCAAGATAGGGACACAAGATATTTTATCTTTCTTGTTGTAAGTACATTAAAAAATGTACTTATAATGTACTATGTACATTTGTTGTTGTTGTTTGTTTGTTTCTTTGTATGACCTTCCCCCATGGTATGACTTCTGTTTTCACTGTATTTGATTCTGGTGTCCTGCATCTTGTATATACATTTTTCTAATTTGGGGAGGGGAAGGGAAATAACAAAATGCTGAAATAAGGATATAGGATGACCATTGTAACAATGAGATGTACAACACTATGTTGAAAACAAATTTCTGAAATTTTTCCATTTTTCTCTCTTTGGAAATGAAAGAACAGGTATCTTCCTCTTAATTCTAACAAAGAATAGTGTCAATTTTGAAAGGTTGTGGTGAATTTAAGAGGTTTCTGAATCTAGCAAAGTGAGTGATATATTGTAAAGCCCTTGGTCAGTGTTATCAAATTCTTAGCTCCTTGCTTCCCTGGGTGGATGCAAATTTCATATTCCTCAAGGAAGATGAAGACATAAGACATCTCCACAAACATATCTGAAAGAAGAAATCCTCATCATTGTTTGTCTTGGAAGTAAAAAGAGAACATTTTTATCAAACTATAGGGGAAATCCTTCTGGATACTATAAATATTGCCAGAACTCTTCATTACTGTTAGAAATTGTCCCTTGGTTTGACAGATATTAAAATGGCCAAGTTCTAAATAGCATATTTCTAAAGAGAATATTATATGTCAAGGAAAAAATGTTTGCTATTAAAGTGAACATTAGCAAAGAAAAAGTAATGGGTGGAGTTCTTAGAACTAAAAGTCAATTAAAAATATAACATTCATTTTTATTGCATCCTGGAGGTCCACTTTGGAGAATATATGACCCTGTTGCATTCAACAAGGTTAAATAATCAAGGCCTAACTGGGTTCATTATTTGTATTTTAAAACTTAGAGATTTAATTTTCTATTAACACTTTTAACACTATAAAAATGCAAACCACTAAATTGGGAATGTTCATTTTACTGTCTTGTATCCTAGTTCTCTTATTAGCACACATTCTTAAATACATTAAGTAATTCATAGCAAGCACTTTACTTTTAACAAGAAATCATTATTAATTCAAAGAAATTTCTCTGAAAATTTATTCTCATTAATTTATATAAAAATTAGGTCATTAAGTAGGGTGCCAGTGGCTCTTGCTTGTAACCCTAACTACGTGGAAGGTGGAGATCTGAGGATCATGATTTGAAGCTAGGCCAACTAGAAAAATCTCTGAGACTCTTATCTTCAATTAAGTGCACACCAGTAGCCACACATGTGCATGCACACACTCACACACAATATCTATCTCACATACACACACACACAAAACACACACACACACACACAGCTGAAAATTGAGCTGTGGCTCAAGTTGTATATCATTTACCCTGAGAAAAAAAAAGCTCAGAGAAAGCATTCAGGCCCTGAATTCAAGCTCAGGACCATTATAAACAAACACACAAATAAATAAACAAATGTTCATTAAGAGGAAAACTATACTGTATTCATTTGTGTATCTCTCCAATCTAAACTAAGAATCTTTATAAATGACTATATGTGCCACACACATACTATTTCCAATTACTTTTGCTTTTCATTTACACAAATATGTGTGTGAACAGTACTAATGGCTCCTCACAACAATAAACAAGACATTGTTCACTAATGTTCACTTTATGCAAGATGATCAAGTTTATGATTTGAAAGACAATGTTACTATTTTCAATCCAGCATTTAAAATTTTTCTTTTGTGAATATTTCATTTTTTTTAAATTAATACTTTGAAAGTTGAAAGTGAATTTTATTTTAAAGGTGTTTTATCTCTACTGTCTTTCCTTGGGTCGTTTGATTAACATTTGTAAATTCCACAAACAATTCCACAGACAGAAATAATCTTCTAACATTATCTCCAGCTCATATTCTCACCTATTATCCAAGCTCACCGTCAGATATTAACTTGTTAGCTACATTTAGGTACCCTATACATATCTCAAACAAACAGCCTACTTTTCCTTGCTCATTTTTCTGATGTTAGATATTTAAAGAATTGTGGATTATTAGGTTCTCTTACTCTAGGACACTATTTTAGCCTCACCCCCAGCTCTCATGATACTTGTTTTCAAAATTTTCAGTTATTTAGTTAGTTAGTTGAGATGAGTATTAGAACTGGGGGCTGAAATAAAAGCAGTTAATAACTCAATGTTTTTATACTTAACATAGAAAAGATACATTCATTGATGATTGTATATAGGACCTTCTACTTCTAATGCCAAAATGTAGATATGAAAACATAATCAAGCTGTGCACTAGTTGCCTACAGGCTGGCCTGAGCACAAAGCAAGATGCTATTGAGAGAGTAACAAACAAAAACTGGGTTGTGGGTGTAGTTTAAGTGGGAAAGACCTGCCTACGAAGTATGAGGTCATAAGATCAAATTCTAGTCCTAAGTAAATAAATGAACTATAATCAAAAAGTAGACCTATGAAAAGTACAGACCCAGGTAATGACAAATACAAAAAACATTAAAAAAAAAAAAACAAGACCATACGAAAGCTACCAGTACAACTATGTTTATTGCAGCATTATTTACCATAGCTAAGATATGGAACCAACCCAGACGCCCCTCAGTAGATGAATGGATCAAGAAAATGTGGTATATATACCACAATGGAATTCTATGTCTCCATCAGAAAGAATGACATTTGCCCCAATTGTTAGGAAATGGAAAGACCTGGAAAAAATTGTATTAAGTAAGCCAGGCCCAAAGAAAAATAGGTCCTATAGTTTCCCTTATTTGCGGTAACTAGTATGTCTGAGAAAAGCAGAAAAGGTCAGATCAGTTGATGTTAGCGAAATGAACCCCAAGATAAGGGTTCAAATGTTTTTTTTTCTTTCGTGAGATTGTTTCTAACATATTTATAAGATGACTTCTTTGTTGCTTTGTATGTCCTTCCCCACGGTATAACCCCTGCTTTCACTGTATTTGATATTGGTATAATTTGTGGAGGGGAAGGGAAAAAAACAAATCGTTTAAATAGGGATACAGGTGGACCCATTGCAACAATGAGGTGTACAAGATGTTATGTCGAAAAACGAACTTTACAACTCTGATGTGAGGGGCGGAGGGGGGTGGTGATGGGAAGGGATGGGAAGGGGAAACAAAGGAGGAGGCAACAATGCTTGGTAAGAAATGTGTGCGTTAGCCCGCTGCTGGTGGCTCACGGCTGTAATCCTAGCTACTGAGGAGGCTGAGATCTGAGGATCATGGTTCAAAGCCAGCGGAGGCAGAAAAGTCCGTGAGACTCTTATCTCCAATAAACCACTCAAAAACCGGAAGTGGTGCTGTGGCTCAAGCGGTAGAGCACTCGCCTTGAGCTGAAGAGCAAAGACAGCGCCTAGGCCCAGAGTTCAAGCCCCACGAGAAACGTACTCATTATCTTGCCCATGTAATCGTAACCCCTCTGTACGGTATTTTCACAATAAAAAAAAAAAATCTGGCTGTGAAACAGATCTTTCGAGATTTTACACTGAAATCTTTTAGTAATATGTTTTTGTCTTCAGGAGGTTCTCATGTGGTTATAACTTTCTTGGACAAACTTCACCTGTATTTCATTCAAATCTTCACTCAAATTAACCTATCCTGTCCAAAGGTAAGGAACAAGCAGAAATTTTCACATTAGTGGTTAATCATGATAACGGCCTGATTATTAGTACAGTGACTGAAAATATATTGTTATGCAATGGATTAATTTCCTCACACTCTGGTCACAATGATAATATAAATAAGTAAGGTACAATATTTACTTCTATTAATAAAAAGCTATTTATTTACAATTGCAGTAATATGCATTACAAAGTCAGGAGATGGTGGCTCAGATCTGTATTCCTAGCTACTTAGGAGGGAAATCTGAAGATCAAGACAGGAATGTTTGTGAAACTCTTTATGTCTAATTAACTACCAAAGAATCAGAGGAGGATCTGTAGCTCAAATAGTAAAGCAGTAACTTTGAACCAAAGTGCTAAGGGACAAAATACAGTGCCCAAGGACTGAGTTCAAGCCTCAGTAACAGCACACAAAATATTATAAGTAAATTGGTGACAAAACACTTAATTAAAAAATTATAAAACTAATTCAAAAATAATTATAAACACTGCTTATAAATTACTTATAATTTAAGTATTAAAGCTGCTATAAATTTAGAAAGTTGCTCAATTCTACCAAATGTAGGAACTCAAACACATTAGATTTATTTTTAACAGTTTACATATGGTTTTGATAGAAAACATCCATAAAGGCAAACAAAGATAAATATCATGGACTTAATATTAACTTTCCCAATTACCTTATCATAAAACTATACATACTCTCAACTGTGTAGCTAATGCTTATGATTCTAGCTACTCAAGAGGATGCAATCTGAGGAACACCATTCAAACCAGCCCAGGCAGACAAATCTTTGGGACTCTCATATCCAATTAAGTAGCAAAAATCTGGAACTGGAAGTGTGACTCAAGTCGTAGAGCAACATTTTGCCTTTAGAAAAAAAAAATTAGCAAATACATTAGTCCCAAACTCTGAGTTTAAGCTTCAGTACTGGCACATATACACAAACAAAATGAGTACTTATAATACATGCACACATATTATGCTATGATTTGTAAATACATAATTTACACTTCATTTTGAGTTTCAAATTTTCTAAGGAGGTATCTTTGCCATCCAGAGTATAGATTATTACTGCAGATCTAAAAAATAACTGAAGAATAAATAGTATACAGCTTCTTTGACTTTAAAGAAATAATATTGGGCTAGTTGTAGTGGTGCAATTATACGATCCCAGCTATGTGGGAAGCAGACATTGAGGATCGATGTTCAAGGCTAGCGTGGACTAAGCATTGCATACTATTTGGAAAACAAACTATAATGCAAGAGGTCTGGGGACATGGTGCAAGTGGTATAGTGCTTGTGTAGGAAGCATGAAATCCTGAGTTAAATTCCCATAACTGAAAACAAAAATAACAACAGAAACAAAAGAAAAGAAGATAATACTTAGTGTTCAATAATAGGTGCTCTTGTTTGTTATATTAATAACTTTTTGTAAATATTTTACATAGATAATGGCTTAACAACATGAATCTATATTTTAAAAAATTTAGGTGCCTGAACTACTAGGGAGGTGACTTTTGTAATATTTTTGGAAATTGTAATCTTTCATTAAATAAAATTTGCTAAAACTGCCCTTCATGTGTGTGTGTGTGTGTGTGTGTGTGTGTGTATGTGTGTGTCTGGGTTGTGGGGCCTGAACTCTGGGCTGGGGTCCTATCCCTGAACTCTTCAGCTCAAGGCTAGCGTTCTACCACTTGAGCCACAGTGCCACTTCTGGTTTTCTGGTTTTCTGGCCTTGAACCATGATCCTCAGATCTCAGCCTTCTGAGTAGGTAGGCTTACAATGAGCCACCGGTGCCAGGCTGAAAATGTTGTTTGTTTGTTTCACAGTTTTCATATGATGTTAGCTGTAGGTTTCTCATTAACAGCCTTTATTATATTGAAGAAGGTTGAGCTTCTCCAGAGGCTTTATCATAAAAGGATTAGGTTGTTGGATCTTATCAAAAGCTTTGTTGTTCATCTGCTGAGATGATCATGTGATGCAAGTCCTTCAGTCTGTTAATGCAATGCATTACATTTACTGATTTACCTACATTTGAATTAGGCTTGTATCCCTGGATGAATCCCATTTGATCTTAGCGTATGCTGAGGTACAGCAATCCCAGACTTTAAATCTTACTACAGAACTATTGTACTGAAAACAAGTTGGTACTGGCAAAAAAGCAGGCCCAAGGACCAATGAAACAGAATAGAAGACCTAGAAATAAACTCATAGACATACAGCCATCTGAAATTTGACAAGGGAGCCAAAAACATAGGATGAAAAAAAATAAGACAGACTTCTTCAACAAATGGTGTTGAGAAAATTAGATATCTATATGCAGAAATCTGAAACTGGATCCCTATCTATCTCTCTGTATGAATATCAAATCTAAATGGGTCAAGGACTCAATGTAAGAAGCCATGAAATTGCTACAGGAGTGTGTGAAACATTACAAGGTCTTTTGCACAGACTGGAACTTTTTGAGTAAAGTCTCAGAGGCTCAGTAAATCAAAGAAAGAATCGACAAATTGGACTGCATCAAATTGCAATTTCTGCATGGCAAAGGACATATTTAATGAGACTTCAGAATGGGAGTAAATCTTTGTCAGATTTGTCGGACAATGGCCTAATATATAGAATATATAAAGAGCTTAAGAAACTAAACTCTCAAAGATTCAACAACAGAAAAATGGGCAAATGAGCTAAATAGAGACTTGTAAGAAGAAGTAAAAATGGTGTATAGTCACTGGAAGAACTGCTCAATTTGTCTGGCCATAAAGGAAATTCAAGTCAGAACAAGACTGAGATTCAAACTCAGAATGGCTATTATCAAGTTTAGAGACAACTGATACTAGCAGGGATATGGAAGCCAAGGAACCCTAATTCACTCTTGGTGGAAATGTAAAGTAAATCAATCACTCAGGAAAGCAGTTTGGAGATTGATTTAAAAAGCTAAATATAGAACTAATGTATGATCTAGCAATGCCACTCTTGGGCATCTACCTAGAATATTACAAATAAGAAATAGGTTAAAGCCACTTGTACATCCATGTTCATTGCTGAACTATTCATCTATAGCCAACATGTGGAATGAGCGTAGGTATCTTCCAATGGACAAATGTATCAAGAAAAGAGCATATATACAATGACATTTTACTCATCCATTAGAAAGAGTGACATTGATTGCATCATTTACAAAGACATGGAAAGACCTGGAATCAATTATCTTAAGGGAAGTAGATCAGGCCTAGAGAGACAATGCTTGCTTGTTTTCTCTCATATGTACAAGCTAGTAAAAATTTATAAATAAACAAGGAAACATAAGAGGTTATATGCAAGTGTGCACAAAGAAATTAAATAAAGTATGATATTTGCAGAGGAGAATTCAAATGGTGCAATTCCTTTAGAAAAATAAATACCATACAACAAACTAAATACCTGGGAATTGGTACTTGAAAAGTATGGAAAGGGTAGGTCAAAGTAGAGAGAGATAGGCAAAAGAAGAGAGGACAGGAGACAGGAAAGGATCTGGTCATAATATTATGTGTATATATATATATATATATATATATATATATATCCCATGGAATTAAGAACATGGAGGCAAGGGGTTGCATTTCAAGGGATGGGGAGAATGCTAAAAGGGGTGACATAGATGCTTTGTCCTCATAAACTAATTTGTTGAAAGCTAAATCCTTTCTACATAACTTAAAGATTATCAAAATATAGCTAAAACTCCAGTACTACTGAATATCAAACAAGGGCTGAATTTCTTTAGCTGAAGAGAATGAATAGCTAGATTCAGCAATCCTGTAGTAAAGTACTACTGAGTATCAAGCAAGCGCTGAATTTCTTTAGCTGAAGAGAATGAAAAGTTAGACTCAGCAATCTTATAGTAAAGCTTGATTCACAAGCACAATCTTACTCCCAAGAAAGCTGTTCTGCAAGTACAAGGGAAGTAGGGTTGAGATCCTCAGCCATTCTCATTAGTCAGGACTTTTTCCTGTACAACTGGCCTCATTGATCCTTTAAGTATACTTGCCAAATGTGATTTTTTGAGGAGATGAGTTGGTGGTTTAGCACTAGAAACAAAACAGATGGACCCTATTTTAAATTAAATCCACAAAGATAAATATGAACATGTTGCTTCATGCGTTTATATTAATATATCAGATGCACATAATGTATATGGATCCCAGGATTTCTATGTACAAAAATAAGTCTCATCATAGTGAAGAAAAGCTATTGTACTATTTCACAGTATAACACAGTATTACACAGTTAATATATCTGTGTATGGAAATTAGCATAACTGGGGAAATATTGCTGCAAAATCTTGAATTCATGTGAAGTATTACTTTATTTTCAACCAACAACCATAAAAAGTAACAACTATTTCAGAATTGATGGTACCCTGAAATTCAAGGCATTATTCAAAGGCAATCCATCCACATAGTTTATTATTATTACAAGGTCCTAAGTAACATATGTAAATTTTTCCAGTTTTTTTCCAAAGTAAGAAAACAGTTATGTAACATTTTCCATTCTCCACCCCTTTTCTCACCACTTTACTAACTTATGGAAAAAAGAAAAGAAAAGCAAACAGATACTTGTACAATCCTATAATAACATTTCCATGTTAATGGACTTTAGAAAATAATAACGATTTTCTTTTCTTTTTTTTATAAAGTAAGGTGTAAGGGATGGGAAGGGGAAACAAAGGAGGAGGCTACAATGCTTGATAAGAAATGTACTCATTATCTTGCCCATGTAATTGTAACCCCCTGTACAGTATTTTCACAATAATAAATAAATAAATTTTTTTAAAAAGTTAGGTGTGACATTAAGTAGATGTGGAAGAGTTAGGACAGCCATCCCCGAAAAGAATAGAGAACAAAGGAACTTAACACATAAACATAACACACAACACATAAAACATACCACATAACCAGATATTTGCGATCTAGAACCCTCTGTTCTTTTATACCATACTACTAGACAGCCAAATACAAGTTCTCCTATTTGAAAAGGGAAATTCTAGTTCTCACTCCTTTTCTATAGCTGAAAATTTAGGAAAAGTTGAACCATATCCTCACTTTGTATATATTATTAGACATTACTTTATTAAGCACATAGGTAAGTGAGCACTAATAACTAAAGCACAGTGATTTGCCACACACTGAAAAGTAAAAATATTTCTTCTACTATAATTTAATACAATGTCTTCTGTACTTACCTTCAACCATGTATGGACTGAATAATAAAATCAATATGCAACTGCCAGGACCACCATCATTCTTGTTTCAAATAATTAAGTAAATAACATATATGATATCTATACAATATTTAAGTATAAATAAGCATTTAAGTTGAAGCACATAAATAAGTATAAATATAAAAATATATAAATAAATAAGAATAATATAAATTTATAAAAATAAAAATATACAAATAAATAAGAAGCATATCAATTATGAGTGAATTTGCTTTTGTATGCATGTTGAGTATGTTTGATTTTTCCATGTGTAAATGTGTATGTGTATGTATATGTGCATGTATGTGTGTTTATTTCTGGATGTCCAAGAGAGTTTCTAATCTGAGAATATCTGAGAAATCGGATTAGGGCAAAAAAGAAATTCTCTCAAATACAGATTTCAGTACTAATAAAATCATTTTAACTATTTGTCTATGTTTTACTTTAATTTTGACTGCTAAGAAGAGTGACACTAGAATTCAATAAACTTCCTTACTTGTTTTTCTTGGCATATTTCTTGTTTTTTTATACTTATTTAGTATCAGTGCTTTTCTGGAATCAATTTTGAAATTCTGCATTATTAAATTCTATCAAATTCAACTCAATACAACTTCCTTATCTTCCTGGATGTCCTATTACCTGTAGAACTGATGCATTAGGAATGAATCATATCATGTTCTGTATAGTGACTGAATGACAGAGAGTTCTAGTTATCTCAATGAGCAAGGAAACCTATTTTGTATGTCTTTATGCATTTGCATCAGATTATAAGTTAAATCTAATTTATATTTCAAATAAAGAGATGAAAGATAATGATTAAAGGGGTTACACTGAACAAGGTTCAAGGTACTCTCAAGCCAGCATATTGAATTTAAAACCCTTTATGCAACTACTTAAAGATAATAAAAAAAAACACTTTTTTTACATCTTATAGACTATTTAACCAAGTTTTGTAGCTTTAACCAAATTTGTATTCAAAACAGAAAAACTTAGTCATGATATTGATTTTTAATTTTATGTACTAAAAACTATGGATATACTGGAAGGTATTCATAAACATATTCATCTATTTTTGGACATGTATATATGAAAAGTCTTGTATAACTGGAGTGAACTCAAAGCTCTTTTCTCATCAATAATGCTGAGATTCTAGGGAAATCCCAAAGCTACACACTTAATTGTTTTTTTTCCTCCAGTCTCTGAGGGGTTAGCACTTACAATATTACTGTTAAAATTTTTTAATATATATTTTTATTGTAATGATACTCTACAGAGTAGATACTCTACTTACAGTTACATGAGCAAGGTGATGAGTCTATTTCCTATCAAGCATTATTACCTCCTGTTTTTCCCCTACTATCCCTTTCATCCCCACCTCCCCAACTCCTCCTCACCCCCCCCACCCTACCCTTACCCCAGCAAAGTCGTAAAGTTCTTTTTCAACATAGTGTCTTGTACATCTCATTGTTACAATGGATCATCCTGTATCCTTATTTCAACACTTTGTTATTTCCCTTCCCCTCCCCAAATTAGAAAAATGTATACACAAGATGCAGGGCACTGGAAACAAATACAGTGACAACAGGGGTTACAGCAGCACAGATACTATTGAAATTTGACCAAAAGTTTGGTCTCATTCTGAAACATGCTTGGTGAATTCAGTGCTAGCCAGCTTCCATGAAATCATCTTGTATCACTCTGCGTAGTTTATGATGATGTGCATATGTCAATGGTTTATATGTAGGTTCTTTTATTTTGGCATTTTCTCATGAAAACAAGCATAATACTTATTTTCAATATGAACTTCACAGTTTTTAACTTTTTCCAAAGATAATTCAGTAATGTTCTATACTGCAGTCTTGGAAGCAAAAGTCTCTTGAAGCTTTTGAAAATATATTTATTGGTTATAGGAAAAGACCATATATGGGAAAATTAAATCAAATCCCTAGTTTTCAGGTGTCCATTATTACTTTATTTTTTTCTAAAATACTGGCTATTTTATAAGAATAAGTATTCAAAAAATAAATTCATATTTGTAAGAAATATTTATATAAAAAGAAAAATGAGGTTCCATTTTAACCAAGTCCATTTAAAAAATTATGGTAAATTTTAACTAATTTATAGTCAGTTTAACTTATTGATAGTTTGGTATTATTCAATAACTAAAAATGATTTATTAATAAATATATATGTGTATACACATACATATAATAAAAATAGTTGTCTACTATTTGCACATAATAGTCCATAAATCAAGTTGACAAGAAAATGGCATGTCAATTACAATTTATATTAAAAATTTCAACTTCTTTTTTTCTTTCATCTGCTTTCATAAATTGCAGAATTGAATAAAACTTTTGACTAATTACTTCTTTGTTGTTGTTGTTGTTGTTGCTGTTTTGGTCGGTTGTGGGGCTTGAGCTCTTCAGCTCAAGGAGAACATCTACCACTTAAGCCACATCTGGTTTTTCAGTGGTTAATTGGAGATGAGTCTCATGAGCCATCCTGCTCAGGCTGGCTTTGAACCATGATTTGCAAACCTCAGCCTTCTGAGTAGCTAGGATTACATGTGTGAGCCACCCGTACCCATACTAATTACTTTTTATCAGTTATCTTTTGTAATTTCTTTAATATTCCTACATGAAAGCTTTATATACAACTAGCAAAGAGCCAGGTGTCAGTGTCTCAAACCTGTAATCCTAGCTACTCAGGAGGCTGAGACCTATGGATCATAGATAGCTCAGAGCCAGTCTGGGCAGAAAAGTCCTTCACATTCTTATTTTCAATTAACCATCACAAAGCCAGAAGTAGAACTGTATTTTTAGTGATAGAGAGCTAGCCTTGAGCAAAATGACACAGGGAAAGCACCAAGCCCCTAGTTCAAGCCCCAGGAACCCACCGCCACCCACCCGCATACACTTGTCTGTTAGCAACCAAACTCCACAAAGTACTGCAAAACTCCTAAGTTGATAAAAGTCTTTAAAAGATACAAGTCTTGGAAAGCAGTATGGAGGTTCCTGAAAAGACTTCACATAGAACTCCCCTATGACCCAGCAATCCCACTTTTGGGCATTTATCCAAATGTTTACAAACAAGACCACACTAAAGCTACCAGCACAACTATGTTTATTGC
>NW_012267288.1:6645244-6694393 GCF_000151885.1 Dipodomys ordii | reverse complement strand
GGGGAGGCTGGGAAGGGATGGGAAGGGGAAACAAAGGAGGAGGCTACAATGCTTGATAAAAAATGTACTCATTATCTTGCCCATGTAATTGTAAACCCTCTGTACAGTATGTTCACAATAAAAAATAAATAAAAATTAAACAAAATTAAAAAATGCAAATGTCTTACAATATCAGCCAAGATTATTTAAATGATTAAAAGTTAGAATTTTATACAGATTTATCATTAAACCAATTTATTTTACTCCATATGAACCCACAAAAAAAGAGATATTTTCTCCTCTTCTTAGCCTAACCTCTCCACTTTTTGTGTTATTTTAGGATCCCTAAAATAAATTGTGATTTTATGCTGTGTATATATCACATTGAGAAAGTGCTTGTTTAACATATTGAAATCTTAAGTCCCACTAAGAATCATTTAACTATTTTTTTCTAAGTGTTACACTAGTACAAGGAAAAAACACATCTTTGAATGACTGTTGACTTCAGTTTCTTTTTCATGCCTCAGCAGTCCATATGTTAAATAAGTAGCCATGTAAGATCATAGAAAGTCTCACATGGTTTTCTTTCCTTTGCTTTCTTTCTTATTTTCAAATATCTGTACTTATCTTGTTCTGCTCCCAAACAGAGATAAATATGTTCCCTGACACCTGACTTTCTTTGAGGCAGAACTCAATTTATCACTCAGCTCCTAGAGCACATTTTCCAAATCCTGACAAAAACATCCCTGAAGCCTTTCAGAGGGGAAAAAATAAACCATTATCCCAACTCTGTAAATTACTACCAAGTATAGCCATGAATTAAATGGGAATCAATCCTGATTCAAGCTTTTTGGAACACCCTAAAAGACAGACACTCACGATCCTGCCATTGTTCAGGCAGATTTTAGACCAGGAAAAAAAAAACACAAAAAGCAAACAACAACAACAAAAAAAAAAAAAAAAACAGGCAGAAGACAAAAGATAATAAGTAGAGTCTCTTATGCCTTTTTTTTAAAAAAAAGAAAGAAAGCAGTTGTTAAGGATCTCATAATGGACCAGTATAAAGTTGGTACTCTACCACTTCTTCTCAAGCTAATTTTTCAAAATACATAAAACTGCAGGTGGCAAATCAGCCACCACAATAACAGCAAAAGACTTGGAACACCCAATCAGAGATGCTGTTGCCAGAGGGCTTAATTAAAATGCATGTGGATTCCTAAGAGCTCAGGAAAATATATCAATCCTGGTTTAGATCCCCTGCTCTCAAAAAAATGATCTGAGCTAGGTTAAATTGATATTCTTTGATGGAGAGTGGGACAGGAACCAGCTTGCATAGAAAGAAAAAGTGAGAATACCTACAGAGGCCTGAAACAATTGTTTACATTGTAATCATCTGTTCACAAATACTGGAATAACTCTGAATGCTACAATAAATTCCTTGTGCCAAGGACCACTGTATATTATAGAAATAATAAGGAGATAGATATACAAGTACTAAAATTATCTATGGCAATATAAAACTAAGAGGATTCAAGTTGGGTTTAAGGGTGAAAGAGAAGTTGACAGTCAAAGGGATGTTTGCCAGAGACTGCTCCTAAAAAGAAAAATGTATTTACATAGGAGAAAATTGTGTTCAACGAAGGTATACCAAGGGAGGGAGAAGATCACATTATAAACAGGAGAATGAAAGAAACATAAAATAGCACAGACAGGGAAGATAAGTGGATGGGACTTGGAGGAAAACTGTATTCGTTGATGCTAACTCCTTGCCATGGACTAAGTGAATGCCAGAAACTTAGTCCATCAACCAACCCTGTAAGTAAACTGATATTCTTAATCCCTCTTAATATTAGAAAATTATGATTAAATAAACCAACCAAAGCCACACTGATGAGGCTAGAAGTATTGAAAGTAGTATATAATCATTGTGCTGAAAACTGTGACAAGCTAAGAGGAATCTACAAGTTTGTTTTTTTTGTTGTTGTTTTGTTTTGTTTTGTTTTGTTTTCAGTTTGCCTGAAGGCTAAATCAAGGTGAAACTTCAGCTTTTTTATTTAGAAGGAAAAGGAAAATATTTTGAGCTTGGACAGAGGAAGGTCAGAATCTCCTATAGCAAAATTGAATGTGAGAATAGAAAAACAAACAAAAAAATCAAAGATGGAAGAAATTCAAAAATGAACACACCAGAAATAAATATAAAGATTAACCATACAGTTCAGTGAAATTGAGAAGTTAGATATTGCCTAGAATCTGGAGAAATATAAAGTAAGGGCCAATATGAGAAAGCAGAGATAGCAAAAATTAATTCAGAGTCAGTTGTGAGGGTCCTTGAAGAAGGAATATACTATTCTAGGAAGACTGATCTCTGAATATGAAAAGGAAAGAGAGAGAGAGAGAGAGACAGACAGACAGACAGAGTATATAAGGTCTAGTAGTCATATTAAAATGGCTCATGAATCTCTTCCATTCTGCATGTTTAACTTCAACTTATTAGCTTCACATAGTAATTACAAACCAATGGAATTCTGCTCTAATTATTTCATGGGGTAGAAGGCACCCCAAAAGCCAGAAACCTAAAGTTTTAAACAGGTCTTTCATGACTCCTGCTGCTTCAATTTCTCTTATACACATTCATGTAGTTACAAGCCTTGTCAAATTGTACAACATAAAAAATCCAAACTAATATAACCACTTGCATTAATTATTACAATGGCTTGTGACTACCAGCTTCTAATCTACAATTTATCCTGTACACTAAGCTGGTGTAATCTTACCAAATTTACATTATATTGTTCACATATTCACATGTCCTTTAAATCTTCAGTCATTGGCAGTGTTGCCTGTTAATCACAATATAACCTTGTGCTATCTTGTTTCTGGATAATCTCATGTTACTTTATCCTTAGTGGTCAATTTGTCTTGCACTAAACTGTTTGTTCTGTGTTTATTTCCTCTTACATCTACTTGGTAATGGCACATCCCTCAGACCTCAGCTTTCAATCACTTCTTCAAAAAAGCTTGTTAAATCTTCTGGATTATATCAAATGATGCTGTTATATTTAGAGCACTTCAGATGTGATTTCCAATTTGTTTG
This sequence comes from Dipodomys ordii, assembly GCF_000151885.1. NCBI lineage: Eukaryota > Metazoa > Chordata > Mammalia > Rodentia > Heteromyidae > Dipodomys > Dipodomys ordii. The sequence continues at coordinate 6,691,320 of NW_012267288.1, read as the reverse complement.
CGTGATGATTTGGTTGGTTTTCTCTCTACTTCCATGCCAACAATTCACCCTTTAATCTACTTCAATCAGGCTTTTGTTCCATTGCTATGCTGTAACTGCCCTTTCCAGGTGAGCAAAGGCCCTTTGCTCATCTATTACCAATCTGGTCATGTGGCTGTCGTCCACCACAGCTACCGACATACTTCAGCAGCCCTTCCTTCTTGAAACACCAAGCTACTTGGCATCCAGAGCAGAACAATCTCCAAGTTTTCCCCTGCTGTTCTTTCTCATTTATTTCTGCAGATCTCTTTATTGTAAAAAGAGTGTTGGACTATCTTCTCCGTCTATACTCAAACCCCTGGTGATTTCTGTGGCTCCCAGGTTTACACACAAATCTAACATTTTTACTTTCAACAATTCTCTTTCATTTCAATATCATCTATCCAACTGCTTGCTTAACATCATCACTTGAATATTTTAGAGGCATTTCAAACGTAAGTTGTTTGTTGAATAAAAGTAAATCTAAAATAGAACATTATTTAAACTAGCACCCACTCTTCTGCAGTTTCTCCTGTTGTCCTCACTTTGTTTTCTGTATCCTACACTTAAACTCGCATTACATACATAATCTTTACTTTGTATCTCCTCCAAAAAATGTATGTACTTGAAAACACCATTTTAGCACAGCATTTCCAATACATAGAATTAAACCTGCGTGTAAGTAGATCCTTAACATATCTATCAAATTAGGCCAAAGATGTTAATATCAGCCATCATGGGAAATTGTTTATGAGTTGTTTTCACATTATTTTCTTAATTTCCAAATGAGGTGGCTGGAAGCAAACACATTTTACAGCTTGAATAAAACACATAGGTTAATGCAGTCCTACCAGTAGCAAAGGGGGAAAAGGCATGACATAGAGAGAAGCAATTTAAAAAAAAAAGACAAGTGTGAAAATGACAAGAATTTATTATAGGCAAATCCATTAGGTAAGTGGGAAATTCTTAGTTCATTTTTGACCAAATACATTTCTAGGGCCAAATGTAGTTAAAATTCATAGATTAGTACTGATAGATTAGTACAGATAGACTATGGAAAAACACCAGGTATACAGGCTGAAAGTTCAACATACAGTAAATATTATTTGTGACACATGAGTTCCTTTACTTTCATACACAAGCATACCTATACTAGACTGAAAAAAATATAAACCAAAAGGCTGGAGACATAGCTCAGGTAGTTGTATACGTTCCTAGCATGTGAAAGGCCTTGGGTTTAGAATTATCCATGACTTGTTATTGACTTAAGTCTTAAAAGACTTGTCTTCTTTATTTTTATTGTTGTTTGAATAAAGAGCTACAGATCTGAAAACTGCAAGGTTGGATCACTGTTTAGAATGTATTTCATTTTGTTGAAGAGTTAGAGTCATAACAAAAATAGTAACCTTTCTTCTTTTTGTAATGTAAGGAAAATAAGAAAATAAATCACTGGTCAACCTTAAGTGTAGTAAAAATGACAAACAAACAAAAGTCTGAGTGTGAGTGATTCAACAACAAAAGGTGTGATTCACACCTATAATCCTAGTAAAAGTGGTGGCTGAGATTTGAGAATCACAGTTCCAAGCCAGCCTGAGTAGACAAATTGAGGAGTTTAACATCTCCAATTGCCCACCCAAACAAATATATAAACAAACAAACAAAAACCCAAACTGGAAATAGAGAGGTGGTACAAGGTAGGGTGCTAACGATAAACAAAAATTCTGAGCCAAGACCTGAGGTTAAGCAGAAGTATTTGCACAAAATAAATACTTAATAAAAGACTGAGTAGACCAAATAAAATGCTTAATTCTCCATCATTTTCCTGTTTCCCCCCATCATCTTCATTTGTACTTAAAAAATGATCTATATGTCCGAAAAGTGTGGGAATAAAATAACGATGAAGCTAAGTTTCAAAGTTGACTGTATGTAAGTAGTCTGAATTGAAGAGTATAAGCTAATAAAGTCCAGGTGATTGTAATGATTCACAACAACTTTTTTTTTAGCTTAATGATCTTGAAAACATCATCAAGATTATATAGCGAGCAACTTGTTAGGTATGGGTAAGGCATGGATAAGCAGGAACACCATAGAACTGCCTCAGCCAGGAAGTGTTAATTACTTTACACATACAGCAGCAATAAATCTATGAGGCAGTCCACTAAAGACATTTTTATCATTGACTTTATAAACTAATCAGAACAACAACAAAGGGAAAAAATCTGGTTTAAATTCTAGCATTGGCAGGAATGAGGTCCATGACTCAGCCATGTTTGGCATTTACTTTGATTTACTATCATACTACCAAATAATCCTTGGGAAGAATAAACACAAGGTTAAGAATGCAAGAAACTAGGTCCTCCCTGAGGCTTTATTTTATTCCACACAAGGGCATTTCCAAAGTTCAACACTATGCACATCCCAAGCAGAGACTGGAATCCTCTTAGCCAGCAGAGTGCAGAAGAACATGAGCATTCGGTTTTCTGAAAACCCATGAGGATGAAAAGTCCCTAGGAGGATTCAGGGCCCATTCTCATCATTTTAGGATACTTTGTGATGGTTAAGAATAACATTCTGCATTTTATTTTCTCATTGCTTTCATCAAACCATCAAACTACAAGTATAATACACTTGTAACAACTCCACTTGAAAAGAGACAGTAGAGGAAACTCATCTTACACATCAGTGTTTGACTAAAAGTAGTCAAACACTGGAGTTGCTGACCATAATTACAGAGAGGAAAAATTCTTGGATCATCACAGGTCAATAACATTTTACTCATTGTAGAAGAAAAAATAAGTCTTCAGAAGGATCAACAAGTAGTTTGTACTCAGCCTCTTCACCAATAAGAGTGGAAAATGGCACTACAAGAAAATAATATTTCTAATTTTAGAAAAGACAAACTGTGAAATTAATGGATCTGGACCATATAACATAGAAGGAATTTTTATTAAACTAAGGGTAGATATAATCTTCAATGTAGACCTACGAAGAAAGTCACTCAAGCAGTTAGTTTTCAATTATTTTCTTTTTTGTGGCTTGAGATAAATACCATACACAATATTATTCATTACTTTCAGTAATATCTAGCACCAAAAAGTAGAATAAGTGGAGTAAAATATCCCTGAATTTAAACCTCCTTCACTTTAGCAGAATTTACCTATCATGAGAGCTAATAGAATTTTCCAGCCTGAGTCCTACACACAGTTCATTTCTTTACATAAAAAAAAAAAAACTGGGAGTGAACTAATAAGGGCACAAATTATTTTGTGTTCCACACAAATAAGTTGTAGGTACTAAATTTTAACTCACAGCCTTATTTATATTACTTAAATAAAATTATGTAAGTAGAAATATCATAAGTTCAAAAGTTATACAGGGAAAATTGATCCATGATTTTTGAATTCAAGATAAGTGGAGTCTATGCTTACAAGACAGAGCCAGAAAGTGTGGGAGAGAAAGAGAGAGAAAGATTGCTTTTCTTGATGACTTCATTTATGTCATTGAGCAACTTACTTCTTTTTTGTTTTTAATTTAATTTTATTTGTGAACATACTGTACAGAGGGGTTACAATTACATGGGCAGGATAATGCATACATTTCTTACCAAGCATTGCAGCCTTCCCAGCCTCCCCCCTCCCCCCCAATCCCAATCCTTCTCCTTCCTTCCCCCCCCCCCACCCCCCCGCACCGACATTGTAAAGCTCGTTTGGACATGACAACTTGTACTTCTCAGTGTTGCAACAGGTCCACCTGTATCCTTAAACAACTGGTTTTTCCCCATCTCCTCCACAAGTTATACTGACATCAAATATAGAGAAAGCAGGGGTTATACTGTGGGGGAGGGACATACAAAGCAACAAAGAGATAATCTTATAAATGTGTTAGAAACACATGTATGAAAGAAAAAACATTAAAATACATATCTAAGGGTTCATTTTCCTGACATCACATTATCTGACCTTTTCCGCTTGACTCATACATATACTAGATATTGCAAATAAGGGAAACCATGGTTATATTAAGTGAAGTAGCCAGGCCCAAAGAAACAACTTACTTCTTTAAAAGAATGGCAAGTATAGGAACTAGAGATAATTATAAGAAATCAAGAACCTGAAAAAGTGACTGTCTCTTCTTGACTCAAATGTGGAAATCATATTAAAAATCTCTCAAAAGTATTTTTAAAGTTATAGCAAATACTTGATACATCTGAGAAAATCACTATCTTTCTGGTGCTATTGTAACACCATCATTTAAATGAGACACAGAGAAATTGCAATAGACTGGAGAATATGAACTGGGCTCTATTCCATTCTCTTCATATGTGTACGGCTTAGCCTTATGTTTACTTCACATAGATCTTCAAAATCTCTATGCTTGTTTTTGTCAAATAACCCTCATCCTTTGCTTCTTTTATATCCAGGTTCACAATCAGAACACCAAGAATCAGTTCAAAAAGTGTCACAAATAAATCAAATGTCTATATCTAGCTCAAACTGGTAATTTTTTTAAAAAGCTATACTTACTAAACTTGGCTAAATTAAAAAAACTCATTATCTTAAAACAAAAGAACATGCCTACATATTACTTTCAGAATGAGAAAATATATCTACTTCCTATAAGTACAAAGTGGGGAGAAATATACTAAGTGATAAGTACTTTTTCAGAACTACCCTAAGTCATACTGACAAATGATCCAGAAGGTGGTCTAATATATAGGAGAATAAACAAAATGGATATGTACCACTTTCTTTAATAGAGTAGACTAAATGGGAAAAAAAGTATTGTTGGCTCTGAAAGATGTTTGATATAACACATCAACCCCAATCAAGAAAGCAACATTACCATAATCCACTTATTTAATTCAATGCTTTTTAGGTATCTGTTTTGTGCCAGGTACTGTTCTAAACACTGGAAATATTTTTAAAAAAAATAAGACACAATAAGCATGGAAGTAAGGAAAAATAGTAGCACTGGAAGCAAGAATACTGGAAGCATATAGGATTGAAAGAGCAAAGGATGACAATAAAAAATCTTAAAGACATAAAGAGGGATATGTTACGATATATTGTGTGTGTAAACACAGAAGTTATAGAGAAGCATGGGGGTTGTGCAAAGTGAACTTCAAGTATGGTCAGTAGTAATTTAAAACTTAGAATCCAAATTTAATTGAGATGTTCAAATACCAAACTAAAAGAAAACCACACACACACACACACAATATTAGCTTTCACTTTTCTTCGTGAGTGACTGGACTGCTATAGAGAATGGGAAAGAAAATATCACATGGGCACTTAGAAGAATTACCAGAGTCAGACTGAGATGGGATATCCCAAATATATTATGACACCAGTTTTCATGGTTTTGTGGCTTTCAAAAGCATTCATTATCCCAAGTGAAAACAAATCCAGATTGCTCAATTGAGAAAAGGGAAGCATTTTACTACATGTAAATTGGAGGGAGAAAAGTACAAGAAAATAAAGTTTGGGGCACATCAACTATTTAAGAGTGTCTTGTCTAAGTAAGAAAGCAAAAAGTCATTACAAGAAGACAGGGGTATCAGGATTTAGAGGTTGGTGGGAGGGATAGAAAAATATATTATGTCAGTGTTTTATTTCATGGTTCCAAAGGTAAGAAATTCCAAGAAGTATCAAGATTCAGAGTGGAATCATTGGGCAATAGTTAACATGGATTGAAAGAAATATAAATCCAGGTCAGAAGATAAAGAGAGATCTGCTCAAGACAGTTAATGTACCAGCCTAAATACTAAATTCAGTTCTAACTATGAAAGAATACATAGGTGAGAACATTCCCATCCAAATTAGTAGCCCAGAGCAAGTTATAAGGTAATAAATGACACTGAGTGCTAGCAGCATTTTAAAAGTCAAACAAAATGAAACAACCAAACTTGGATCAACTGTATGTCTTCTATGCCACATCACAAGCAGCTGAACAGAGTCACGCATTGAGTGAGGTAAGTTACCATAGTAAATTCATAATAGTCTACTCAAATATAGCCCTGAAACATAGCTAGGGCATGTTATATAACTCAGGTAAATTACCTTTGTATCTCTATCCAAAACTTTATACTTTCTTTACTTTCTCTTAAATCCCAGAAATATACTCAAATTAGCACTTTACATACTGCACACTATTCAGATGATTGTCTCTGCTTCTTTCCCCTTTATTTTGGAGTGTTGCTCCTGGGGAAAAATCAAGCCATAAAATTTCATAGGTCTTATCATCCACATATTCTGATATCCCTCAAACATCCTTGTTCACCTCTGTACAATAACATCTCCTCATCAATATCTAAATACTCTCAGAGAAGTAAAACCTGCTGTCAACAACTATTCTTCTCCAGAAACAGCTCTGACTTTCTTTAAATCTTCATGGATACACTTTTTGAATGAGTCACTCAGCCTCCCTCTCCTGAACTCCTACTCTTTCAACACATTTTCATCTGAGTTTCACACCCCACTCCCAATGACTTCAGCAATGCATCCTTAGCTAAGAACAACAATGATCTCCCTATGTTCTAATGCAATTGATATTTTTCAGCCCTCTTCTCAAGTTAACCTCTAACATCATTTGACAGAGACAATTGCTTGCCATTTTAATGGGACATTTTCTCTTGCCCTTTCAAGTGTCACAGATTTCTGATATGATTTTCCTACCCTATGACAATTTCATTTCTTTATAAGCTTTCTATTTAAATGTTCTCTAAAAAAATTTAAACAGATCTGAAGCTCAGCCTTAAAATTATTTTTTCAACTCCAATATTCTTTTTTTTTTTACCAGGGATTATGTCCTATGCAAAGGGTTTCAATTACCATTTAAATAAGCAAATTACCATCATTTTTTCTAAGTTTCTTGGTCTCAGAACTCTCTCTCTTTTTCTCTCTCATTATAACTAATTATTTACTCCACAGTTATACATGAGTAAATCAAATCAATTCTGATTTTCTCTTGGAAATTAAGAAGGAATTCTACACATATATCTTTGTACATGCTTTCCTTATCTTTTTCCAAGTGAATTTCTAACCTTCCTTCAAAAAAAATTCTGATTCAAAATTATCTGATTGGGTGGGAAGGTGGCCCAGTGGTAGAGTACTTGCTTTGCATGCATGAGGCCCACAAAAACTGAAAAAACTGGAAGTGGCGCTGTGGTTCAAGTTGTAGAGCTCTAGCCTTGAGCTGAAGAGCTGAAGGACAGCACCCAGGCCCAGAGTTCAGGCCCAATGACCAACCAAAAAAACAAAAACAAAAACTAAAAAACAACATTATCTGATTGATTCCTTAGTCTCTTGTTCTTCTTATCCTCTATAGAACCTCTTTCTACTGCTGTAGAGAGTGCATGGAGTTATCATTTCTGCACTTATGTGTCTTCTTCCAGCTCCACGTTAGGAGTCCCTTAGTGTCAGCATCAGGTTCCATTCATAACTTTCATTATACAGTCTGCTATTCTGATGTGCAGTAGAGGTTCAAATTTTTTAATGACTAACTGAATATTAATAGACAGTACTTCTTAGACTGCACCCTAAGGACTTCAAAGACGCATTAATAGATCCTCCCAGAAGGGATTCTGTGGTTAAATATAATCAGGGAAGTTTTCACATAATCCCAACTTCTTGAGACTCCAACAAGCTTGCAACTGAAGCATTCTAAGATGTCCTTAAAATTATGAAGGAAAATGTTAACCTTAGTTAATTCTTAAGTAAGGAAATATTTCTTTTACTTGTCTTCTTTGAACACACATAGTAGCATCCTTCAAATAGTTTTTCTCTATCCTGTAACATCATTTAGATTTTAGATCATTAGTGCCAACAAAACAAATACTAAAAAAAATAGGATATTTTACATTCCCTTTGTCTGGGATCTTCCTTGAGTGTAAGGTACAGGTGCTTTATTTCTTCATCTTTGACATTTTTTTAGTGAAAGAGAAACTTTTATCAATATATCACTCCTATCTAATTACAAGTTCATCTAAGTAAACAGGTTTTTTTTAAAATTAAAGTCACTAGTATCAAAAAATAAACAACATGATCTGACTATAAAGAATAGCAATTCTGCAGCCACATTCAAGCCACTCTTTTTTCTTAATTACTGGTATGAAGGTTACACTGTTATACAAGCACCAAATGTACCATTGGGGAGTTATGAGAGACCTTGAATGATAGAAGGATCATCAAATCCAAAACACAATTTTCCCTTGAAGGTCAACAACATCACCACTTCAGCTTCAGACTATGTTTCTAGTAGTGCTTGTATAGAGAGTATTCAAAACCAGACACTCCAAACAAAGGAATAAGAAAAAAAGAAATCTAGGCCTCCTCTGAGTTGTTTTTCTGCTAAGTTTTCTCAAATGGGTATAGGAAAGAATCTCTATTTGCCAAATAGAAAGTTCAGACATATGCTAAGGAAAACACCATTACATAACAATAGAGAACCCATCCTGGTAATCAGAACTCCTATTAAGAACAAGAGGATAGCAAAAGTGACTCACCGGATTGTGTTCTTTTTCTAGATTCTAGTAATTTGGGACAAGTGTGGGGAAGTTAGGAGTCATTAATGTGCAGCCCAAAGTGACAAGTAAGAGAAGTTACTAAGCAACATTAAGTACATGCATTTTTCTAATCTTTAAAAGCTGCCCAAAGCTGAATAATCCTCTAATATAAAGGGAAAGGGAAAAGCAATGTGGGAGTTATGTTTTTGACTGAATGAAAATGTTTTGCTAAATAATTCTGAACTTCTGACTTATTATGAATTCTTCTGCCTTGGTCTTCGTAATTACTTCAATAAAATTTTAAATTACAGTAAAAGGATTACTTCAGGTATGTAATCCCTTTAATTCATTGTCATTTTTAATTCTGGCTGTCAATCACAAAGAGGAGGTGATGGGTGGCCTTTATAAGTCTTGACACCAGCTTATTCCAGTATCTAGAATTTTCTGTGCTCACCATCAGCACTTTGTTCTTTTCATGGCACTGGTGTAACAATACCAACAGCAAATCAAGTACTTCTTTTCCCTCTCTAGGTGTGTTTGCTGAAGTCTTTCTCATTAGCTGGAACATCTATAACTTTTAGTACTACGAAAATATGTCTGTTGTCATTATTCATCCTTCACTAATCCTGGTACAGGGCCTCACACAGCAGTCCATCAGTGACTGACAGATGAACTAGGCCACGGGGTCACAGTGTTAGTGATGCTGCTTCTTCAGGTGATGGACTTAGCATCTCTATTTACATGAACCTTCCCCCAGAAGGAGCTGAGTATTACAATTTCCAAAATCCACACCAGGAAAGGCATGACAAGTAAGAATTCCACACCCTTATTTCTTTTCATTAGCCAGCAAAGGGATCCCTTGGTGAAAAGCCCAGAAAGAAGCATTTCCTTATAATCTCTGTATCAGCAAAACAAGTTGCTGAATAAACGACAAACTCATCTTTTCTGCTGGAAGTTCTGTTTGCAGGTCAAGGATCCTGTGATGCTTTTCTACAGCACTTCTGGGTCAGGAATCACAGTTTCTCAGTCTTGGTAGTAATAGGATCCTCACATTAAGAAGACACCCCAGTGTATTCTAGTTATGAATGGCAGAATAGTTGATGAACAGCATAATAGACTATTATTCACTGTACTGAAAGGATGATTGTGACTTGATGTTAAGACTTGCAAAGGAAAAAAATGAAAGCTATCTCTCAAAGTTTTAGGTAAGGGGGAGCAGTTAGAGTTTCTGAAGGTGAGTAGTGTGCCAGACACTGCAGTGGGAAGATTAGGTTTTTTATCTAATTTATCTATGTTAACAGTGACTTCTTTTGTAATTAAGTAAAAACCTTTTGGCAAAATAATAAGAAAGATGCTCTAAAATCTTTATGATAAAATTTAATAACCATTAAATATATTTCTAAAAATTTTATACTAAAATAGGATAGTACTCACAAATGCATTTTATTTAGAATATTTCTATAATGCTAATATTTTATTGGAGCCACTGTTCCAAGTAAGTTGGAATTAATGAGTAGCTTATATTGTAGGGGGTTTATTATGTGCCTTCTAAGCCCTTTACATATATGATTAAAGCAAGTAATTCTATAAAATAGATTCCATTTTTATTATCTATGATTCACAAGAATAAAAACCTAAAGCACCAAATTTAAATTATTAGTTCAAGGTTAACCAAGTAGTAAGGACTTGAGTCTAGGCAGTTTGAATGACTATACCAATTTTTATCTTCTGTGTCACAGTACCTAAGAAAGCAATGAAAAAACTCAAATTAGATCCTTTGCATATTAAGAACTTCTATGTACATTTGATTTTCCAACTCCATTATCCATAACTCACTCTCATCATGAGCAATTTAAACCTGGAGTTCTTAAGGAAGAAAGAAAATTGATTATAAAGCAAGGTCCAGTTGCTTTTCTGGGTAACATTCTCCTATGATTTATCAATTGATGAGACTAAAAAGACATTTTAAATAGCAACCACACTTTTCCCATCTGTTTTTCACCTCATTATAGCCCTTAATTGATAGCCAATTTATGTGGATTAGTAAGAAGAATGAAATGGAATGAGTTGTCCTTCTAAAATGGCACATTAAAAAAAGTGTTGTATTTGGAAAGGTTTGTGTATCATCCAGTTCATATTTATGACATTTAAATACCCAATGAAAAAAATTATCATTAAAAATGGACTTCAAATGATCACATAATATGTTCTGAGGAGAGGATGCAATTAAGTTTTTCATTATTTCTTATTTATCTAATATGGCTAGTATACCTGTGGAAATGATTCATAATTGAGTTAAAATTTCCCAAGATGGTTTTTCCTCAAGGTAAAAAGTTCTGTTTCACAACTTCACACTATTTCTTTTTTTTTTTTTGGGCCCAGTCGTGGGGCCTGAACTCTGGCCTGGGTGCTGTCCCTCAGCAATTCAGCTCAAGGCTAGCACTCTACCACTTGAGCCACAGCGCCACTTCCAGCTTTTTTCTTTTTGCTTATGTGGTGCTGAGGAATCGAACCCAGGGCCTCATGCATGCAAGGCAAGTGCTCTACCACTGAGCTACCTTCCCAGCCCACAACTTCACACTATTGTCCCAAATATACAGGAAATCTTTGATGCTCCACTTATTTTAATATTTGCTTTCAGTTTTCCCTCTAACATTACATTAATAACTATAGCCCAAAAATTAGATATCAAGAAAAATTTACTTTGTGAAAGAGATAAATATGTTATTTGTCATATGTTACAAAACTAGCATTAACTACATTTCAAATACAAAATGCAGGCTGAGCATCCCCAATTCAAAATTATGAAATTTGAAATGCTGCAAATCAGAAAGTTAGGAGTGCAGAGCTAATGGGATGAATATACAATTTCACATGTAACCTAATACTACAGGTCAGAACACAGGCATATCACTAATATATAAAGTTATTTCTTGCTATCTGTATAAGTTCTGCATGAAACAAGTGAATTTTATGAGTAGATATAGGTTCCATCCTCAAGATATTTGTAAATAGTCCATTTAATAGTAATCCACAATTTTAAGCCTTTTTGACTCCAAGCATTTTAAATAAAAAGTATTCAACCAGAACCAGAGATTAGAAAATGTGGTTTTGGATATGTGTGTGTGTGTGTGTGTGTGTGTGTGTGTGTGTGTGTGTGTGTGTATGTATATATATGTATGTATATATTATAATATACATCATAATCTTGAAACTTTCTAAAATATACTCTCCAAGTCAGATCTTGCACCTTGCATTTGAAAGAGAATTGTCCAGGGTTTTAAGGGGATAAAGGCCAACTCTGTGGAAATAGGCCTTCCTATTTCTTTAGAGGGTTGAATTGGAACCCTGAATTAAAAGATCTAGATATGTTCTGATTTCTTTCTTCAAAGTGGAAAGCAGATGATTTCAACCTTCTGTGGCATATACAGCAGTAAAGGAAAGCACACGTAAAAGAATCACAGACAATTGAGTCAGTGATCAAATCCCCAAAGTGTCAGATGCTTAGCTCTTGGCGATAAAGACCAATGAGAAGAGAAACACTTCAGTGTGACGTGCGGACAGAGAAGTTCCGTGGTCAAGAGGTAAATTATAGACCAAAGAGCAAAGGAAAAGGTGGTACAAAGTAGCATGAGCTATACAGAGAACATTAAAATAAGCCAGTGATAGTTAATATTGGATTTGAAGTGTTTTCTATGTAAATGATGTTTTTCGAGCCAGAATGTCTGGATTCCAAGTCCATTATGATTTCTACCAGGTTGTAACTGTGGAAAAATAACTTTACACTATTATTTCTGAGTCTGCCTTTAAATAAAATGAGAAAAGAATCATCAAATATGATTTTTCTCAACGTTAAACATACTTAAAGGTAGGGTACTTAGTAAAACAACTAACAAGTAGTAAGCTCTCAGCAAAAGTTCTTATCATTATTTGCAAACTATACAAGAATAAAAGCCAATGGATGAAAGAGTAATTAATATTGCATTTGAAATCAATCCCCCTAAATTTGATTCCCAATCCCAAAACACAGTGTCAGAAATGACAGGGCTACCAATGTGAATGTATTTGTAAATCTCCATCAGCTCCCTATCTATTGCTGCCCATACCTAACAATACTCCATAGCACCAATACATTACTTATGAAGAATAATCATGACTTTTTTTTTATATTTAGGAACAAAAGTCTTTACTTCCTTACATCTATAGTGACAATCAAAAATAATTGAGTTGTGGAAATTGTCTTTTGAATTTACAATGCAATACCAATTCCCTAGTAAAAGGTGAATCCTGCATTTCAAATTGTTGACTCAGATAATGCTATAAAAGATCTCAGCTGTTTAAATTTAGTATGCCCAAAAAGACCAATCCTAAAATATTGTTTGGCTTTCTGCTTGCAACATTTTCATTTTATTCCTTGTTAGTGTTTACCTTCTGTGATAAGACAAGCAGCATTAATCACACCAGGCTTTGTAACTTCACATTTTACCTAAATAAACCATTTAGTTTTTATCCTTACTAGTGAAAGATGGTCTTTTGCTCCTTGACAAACCTGTGACTGCACAGAGACCAGTGGTATTTCCACACATTCTGGTTACCTCTTTCCTCATCCTTTGCCCTTCCCCCACTTCTCTTTGAATCATCATTTCTCCCTTTGCCAAACTACATAAATAAGATGTCCTGAAGATGAGCTTAATCTAATTATTGTACACAGATTTGATCACTATTTAGAGTGCTTTAAGATATGGGCTTTATCTATAGCTTTAAAGATCTCCATCCCTATACAGCTCAAATAATTTGTTTCTCAGTGTCCTTCAGGGCAAAGGCTAAGTAGATATTTTTATACCAGATTCTTACAATAGGATTCCCTCTAACTTCCTATTGCTCCCCTTTGTTTTTGGCTCTTCCAACTTCTTTTCTCCCATATTAACTCTGCCATCTTCCTTCTTGGCAATTATCTCAGCTACATTTTCACGCTTTGTGCAAATGAACAGAGTAGAGCCTGAAATTGCAATGGAGATATGCCAACTTTGGATTTGAGGTCAATTTAGGTTCTGGTTCCAGTCTTGGAAGAAGAAGCAGAGATTCCTGTCATTGCTTCCTTAAGTACTTACAACCCATAGCACCCACCAGCATGTCACACTTGGCTCACAGGAGTCATAGCAAAGTACTACTTTATTAGAACAGAAGACCAAATTCATAGTAAAGTGACTAGGAGTCACACCTGGGTAATAATCCTAACCCACTATTTATCAAATAACATTTAATTCAATAGTTAGGGAAAAATATGTCATCTCCTATTGCAAGTGCACCATAAATGCGATAATCCATTCCACATGTTTGATCGAAACATATTGCACTCAGAGTAACTGTTAACTAATTATTCAGTGTGTGATGAGCAAATCATGCGTAAAAATAATCTATAGCGAACTCTCAAGGCGTTGAATCTACTTTATTTCAAATACCTAATGATGAACAGCTACATGGTACATGGGACTCTTGGTTGGGATTAAATTTCATGTTAGTGCTTTATGTGAGAGAAAATTCCATAGAAGGAAGAGAGGCAATAGGAAGAGATTTTTGTAATCACTTTGCCTGAAGCTTCCTCTAGGCAGGTGCTTCCAGGCTAGAGGTATTCCTCTTAAGAGACTTCTGCAACTGTGTCATGCATATACAAATACAACTCTGTTCCTAAAGCCAGCCAGGGGAAGAATCATCCAGGAAAGGATGATCTCAAAATGTCATTTCAAGGCTATATATCACATCAAAGTCATTATTCGTAGATAGAATTCGATTTAGAGTTCGCAGCTAGCTTGGCTTGTCTTGTCTGGCTATAACTCCTTTCTTGAACTAGTATGCAAGAAAAAGCATGAGTCATGAGATCTTTGCCTAATTCAGACTCTGTCCCAACCTATTTTGACAATAATTTCTTTTGTCAATTATCTTTCCTGATATATAAGTATTTATACTGGCAGGGCGAGAAAAATGTAAGGTCAAGGCATTGTTATACCTCAACTACATCTTCTGAAGTTCCTACATTTCAGGAAATTTTGACAGATTGTTGAGTGTTTTTAGCCTGGTTTTTCTTTCCTAACTGAATAATTGAAGTTTAGATACTCATGGATCTTAGATTGTTATGGAAATGCTTGTAAACTCTCTCAAACTCTCTTCAACTCTGTACATGGATACTTCCTTTCATTTGTTTTATAATTGTCTTAAGGTTAGAATTGGCCTGATGAATGCCATATCATAGCAAACATAAACCCTATGTTATAGTTTACTCAGGTAGTAACAGAGTCACAGATAATTTATGCACAGAGCAATTTCACTTGCAGAATGGTTTGTTTGCGATATATTACACATTCCTACAACATTGCCAAAAGTGTTAAATGAGCCTTTATATTAAAGATCCCTGAGATGAGCAGCCAATTAGACAAAATAACTCAACTTACATCCTGGATATGTTTTGTGTTTTAGTAAGCAATGTAGATAATAGAATAAGAATAGTTCCCAACTTCCTCTTCTCTAATGACAGGGTTTCAGAAATAGTTTTCTTATTATAATAGTTATTCAGCAGTTTGAATCTACTTTATTCTATAGAATTCAAGCTACCATATGTATCTGGTTTTAAATCCCAGATTATTTTAGCTAACTTCTGTCTTCACAATAATCTTTTTAGAAAAGAAAAAAAAGTATATTAGTATAGTAATCTCTCCAATGATTATCACACTAAGTCTAATACGTACTTTTGACATGAAAAACTTTTTGTTTTTGTTTTTCTTTTTTTCCCCTCAGGGGGGTGGTTAAGGAGAGTCTGTTATAAAAAGCTTGGCCTGTGTGAAAGAAACTGGCTACATATGCTTAACATTTTTAGATTATTCCTACTTTCTTTTTTAGATGAATACCTTTAGGACTGGGCCTGCATTATTGTTTATTTGGTCGTTTGATTTACAATGGGCTGGGCTGATTGGTCTTGGCTGAATTTTTTTTTAAGAGTTGTTTATTTGCAATTTGAACAACCAGGTGAAGTTGCTTTTTTAAAAGTTTATTTTTTGAAAGCCTTCATTTTTTTCCCAGTGAACACAATTCTGCTTAGTTTCTAAGTATAGATCCATCTACGTTAAAAAATAAAATCAGAAATCACAGTGAAGATAGTGCTTGGCAAATGGAGATTTAGCTATAGTAAGAAACGGGAAACTACTTTTCACCACTAAAGGAGTATTGCATGTTTATCTGTCATCAGTGCTTCCTGGGCAGTTGCCAATCTGTCATCTACAGCCCCAATTCACATTTTATTTTAATTCACCAGTCAAAAACCGTGGCGTTGTGTTTACTTGTTTGTTTTATAGGCTAGAAAATAAATCTGGACTCAAATTTACAGCCATTACATTAGTGCAGTTGAAAAATCTCAGACTGCCTCTCTGATTTTTTTTTTCTTTTTGAAAGGACAAGCTGCTATCTCACCCCTAACTTTCACGAGATCCCTGCTGCCTCTAAACCGAGCATAGATTTACCGGTTTTCTTGTTTAAATCACAATGGACTGGGGACTTTCTACAAACGTAAGTAACAATTGGTGTCATCGGTAAATAACGGAGCAACGCCACGCTCATATAACTAGGACAAGAGTCGGGGAAGCAAAACGATCTCACATTTCCCATTTCATGGCAAATTCAAAGCAGTGCTTTTCTAACTTTCCTCGCCATTTCTTCCACACTCCCCCTCTCCCCCTCCCTACTCAAAAAGCCAACCTGGCTGAACTTACTGCAGCGTGATGCAGGCGAGGGCTTGGAGCATCGCTGAAGCTAGAGCGACTGCTTTCCCGGAGAGCTCAGGGTGCCTTCCAATTCACACGCTCGCTCGCTCGGGGTTCAGAAAGCAGGCTCCCACACAGATCGGCTTCCCCCACGAGTAGAGCATCAAGAACTCTGCTCACAGCATCCTCCTCCTCTGCCTCCCCCTTCCAGAACTAGTGACTGAAAGATGAAAATCCACTTCCAGCCAACATCACAAGCACCCTGCGAGCTCACCAGTTCCTGATCATTTGCAACTCAAAAGCAAACCCAGGTTGAAAGACTCTAAGGCTTTCCCCAGCGGCAGCTCCTAAGTCCATTTTGGCATCCTTCATCCTCATATCTTCCTCCTCCCGCTTCATCCCCCCCCCCCGCTGCTGCAGCCACCTCCAAATTCTTCAGTCTCCCCAAGCTCAGGTTATCACCAATGGCTCTTTCACTACCCGAATCAGTAAGCATCAAGAAGGAAGCTGAATTTGTCAGAGAGAAAATACCTGTTGTCCATGACTAACACTCTTCTCTCATCTCTCTGAGTCCTTGATTTGTACCGAAACGCGTTGATAATGGAAGTCTATGTGCGGTGTGTGTGTATGTGTGTGTGTGCGCGCGCGCGTGTGTGTTGAGGAGGAGGCAATCTGCGAGGCTGCAAGCAACAGCCCCTGCATCTATCTCTGGCTGCCGGTGCTGTTGCTACTACTGTTGTTGGAACACAGGGAAAAATGAGACAGGAAGAAAGGGCTTCCCAGCTGTTTAACTGCTAGCTGAGGTATAAGACAGCAGGAGAATGTACAGCTCCAAGTGGTTGTTATTGAGTCTTTAAGTGGGGTTTCCTGCAATTACTACCACTTAGTGCACCTTTCCCCTCCAACAAGAAATATGGATCAGGTTTCTAACTTTCCTTTCTGTTAACTGCATGGTCTTTGGCAGGGTCATTGTTCAGTAATCACCAGCCCAACCTTACCCTACCAACCTTGCCAGCTGCACATTCTTAACTGCATTCTTCAATTTGGAAACCAAGGAACAGGTGACTAGATGAGGAAATACTAGAAAGGCAGTTGACTCAAAGGGGGAAATATAAGTATAGGTAACCAATCAGAGTACAGGTACAAGTTGATTTTAAACAGTGTATAAAAATATAGTGAGGAATAAAATCTAAGTTACTCAATAATCAGGTTACTAGATGCAATATATGCAAAATCTGATGGCTAGAAAGAACTGTGCTTACCAGTGTGATAGCAGGTCATATTAGTATAGGTGTATCTTAGTGGATCTCAGTTTTCACCCTATCCACCGTAATTTCCAGGCATTGGTATTTCTCAGACAGCTACACACTTGCCTGACTTACTGTTTTCTGAAGTCTATGGACTCCTTCCTTGTATCAGTTATTCTTCATTTTCTTCTCTCATTTATCTCCAACATATTTTCATATAAAGTGATATGAAGAACTTAAAGATATCTAGCCTACTTAAAGACTAGAATGCATCTCAATGTCTAACATCAGTTACTCTAGCATATTTTGTGTTCATGTTCTTGTTCTTGGATAGAGTAGGCAATCATGAATAACTCTTAATTATATATGTATACACACACCACTTAAATAAACAATATATTCATTCTTTCAGTTTTCAGTTTTCTGAGCTAAAAATAAACTTAATTCTTTATTATTTATAAAGCACATTTTAAGAGATAAAAGATCTAATTTTCTGTCTTGCTCTGAATAGTTTCCATGTTTGTTTCATATATTTATTCTTTCATATTTTGTCTATTAATAACTATTATGCAACACTCAAACAAACAACAAGATGTTAAAATGTGAAAGGAAATGTACTTATTACCTGATGTATGTAAAGGTAACTCCTCCTTATATCACCTCTAGAAAAACAATAAAGTAAATTAGAAAAAATAAAATAAAATAAATGGGAATGAAGACGTAATAATGATCAGGTTGGTTTTTTAAACTCATTGTGTTCTTTTGTTTCACACAATTTAGTAATGCAAGAAGAACTTCTGGCTGATTCTTAATTCCTGACTTTTACAAAGATGGCATTTTTTCCCTTTGTAGGAAAATCAACATGGCTTTGTAAGCCCTTGTCCAATTTTCCAAGGGGTTTCTGTGTTCTCATCATAAGATTTTTAGAAAATATATATCATTAAGCAACTTGAAAAAAAATCAACCCTCCTTTGATTAAAACAACAAAAGCCACAACAACAATTTATAGATGAATAGAAACAATTTTAATTTTCATCATCCATTCATATATTCAAAATCTAAATTCTTTTTCTTTTTGTTGTTGTTGTTGGGCATAGAGCTTGAACTCCGGGCTTGGGTGCTGTCCCTGTGCTTTTCAGCTTAAGGCTAGCATTCTACCACTTGAGCCACAGTGCCACTTCCAGTTTTCTAGTGGTTTATTAGAGATAAGAGTCTCATGGACTTTCTTGCCTGGGCTGGCTTTGAACCATGATCCTCAGATCTCAGCCTCCTGAGTAGCTAGGATTATAGGCATGAGCCATCAGTGCTCGGCTTAAAATTTAAATTCTTTAACAAAACTTTTGATAGAGCATAACCAAGAGCCAATAATGTCTACAATGGCAAAAGGTAGATTTGTATATCTTACTTGTATAATTCTATTATGTGTCAACATCCTTAGAGCAGGTAGAGTAAAGCTTGTATTCAGTAAATGTATTTATTTAGTTATTTGTTGGTTTATTTATGTATTGCCCTTACTGGGGCTTGAACTCAGTGCCTCATGCTCTAACTCGGCTTTCCCCCCCCTCAAGGCTGATGCTCTACCATTTGAGCCACTCGTTCATTGCTGGTTAATTGGAAGTAAAGGTCTCTGACTTGTCTGCCTGGACTCACTTTAAACCACCTTTCTCAGATCTCAGCCTCCTGATTAGCAAGGATTACAGGTGTGAGTTACCAGCACCCAGCTAGTAAATACTTTAAAAAATAAAATATATAAGCAAATGAGTAAAGGAAATCATTTTGAGAACAAGACATTGGTGGGGAGGTAAATAAGCTGGGACAAATGATGTTTGAATTCTACTTGTACTTGGTTTGATGCTGTATACCTGGAACACTGTAGCAACTCGGGATCTGCGAACATCCTTTCAGGTCTACCATACTTCACCCACTGCAAACTAACATCTGCCCCTAGTGCTACTCCCAAGGGGGTTTCCATTCTCCAAATACAATGGATAAAATTATCTTCAGAACTTCATTTCTTGACCATTTTGCAAATCAGTAATATTAAGAATTTATTTAATCCCTAAGAACTGTACATTTCCTCTTTTTCTTCCACCTTCTAAATCTGTACCTAGTCCCATGGAGACTAAACTGACAGGAAGTAAAAGCAGATAGTCAAACACTTATGTGTGTCTATGTGCTCCAAAACACTAGGGACTTGCATTGAACTTGAACCTTTCTCACTTACATAATTATTAGAACAAACAAGAAGGAAATGGTTAAGAATCCAAAGTCATTTTCAGTAGACAAAAATATACTTTTAGTGAGTGTGTGGTGCTGGGAATTGAACCAGGACTTGTATTTACTAGGATGTGTTCTAACCACTTGAGATACAAACCTACCTTTATATTTACATTTAATTACAGCCCTTTATGTAGACTGATAAATCATGTGAATTTTAATCAACATTTATGGACCTATTATTTTCAAAGTATTGAGAAAAGTAGCACAGTTCTAGTGATCAAAAATCTACTTTGAGTGGGGCACCGGTGGCTCACAATATTAGCTACTCAGGAGGCTGAGATCTGAGGATCACGTTTCAAAGCCAAGCCCAGGCAGGAAAATCCGTGAGACTTTTTTCTCCAATAAAGCACTAGAAAACCAAAAGTGACACTGTGACTAAGTGGTGGAGCACTCGCCTTGTGCTGAAGAGCGCAGGGACAGCGCCCAGAACCAGAATTCAAGCCCCACAACCGACCAAAAAAAATCTACTTTGAGACAGCATAATAGATAAATGAATTTTTGTTTTTAATTTTAAAAATCATTTTTTAACATTTTGGAAAAGCAAAATCATTTAAATTTATATTCAATGACTTGATGATTCTTCAGTGGCTTAAATGTAAGTGATAAAAAGGGAATTCCTTCTTAGGCTTAACAGACTGGCAGATGGGAACTTTCCTATTGGTTTATAAGTCTATGAATCTCTGCATGTAGGTTGGAAAAAGAGAAAAGATACTGAAGTATAGGCATGATTTTATTGTACTCCTTCTAGTAAGAATAATGTTTATAAGATGTTGGGTTTGGATAGGCCTTTAGATTTCATCTAACCTAATTCACATCTTTTACAGCAGAGGAAACTAACCAAGTAGATAACAGTAACTTACTGCTAGAAATGTTCATTGCACTCTGGCCTTGCCACAAAATAGGCATTTCAGCTCTCAACTAGGTCAATGCATATATAACCTTTAGATAATTTTCATCTCAATGCCTCAATCTTCTCATAAACCAATGAGAACAATAGTTTCTTCCCTGAAGATTGGGTGTAAACACACACAGAATTCTGCAGGTTGTGTACAGAGTTCTTCAGAGTTCTGTGGTTGTGCAACCACACACTAGTATGTACACACACAGGAATAGTGTTTTTCATGACCAGTTTCTGAGGTTAACATGTAAGCTTCTAACTCACAAATTACATTTATTTTCTTTATAAATATATAACTGAATGGAAAAAGGCAACATCTAAATGATCTATATAGGGATAGAAAACACCTTTCTGACTTAGTATAAGGTGAATTTTTTAAAAAGAAAGAGAATTCTTTCTCTGTTTCAAAAATGGTAATTGGTTTGTAAAGTGATCTGATCATTAGTGATAAATTACACAAATTGTTGAAGGAGCTGTTTACTCAATCTTTTTTTAGACATCAGTAATATAAGTCTTAAGCTAGATACACAATTAACAAACACAGCAAATGCAGCAAAAAGGACTCAAAGCATGAAACAGGAAACTATTACACACAAATTTTATTTTTTACAATTGAAATTTTATGCAGGAAATCAGCAGACTGTAACACAGCCAGACATTTATACGTCTGTCTCCATGATGGATGTAAAGTAAAGTCTAATTGATTTAGCAATGGTTATCCTCATGGAGTTCCTGAAAATATCCACATTAAGTATTGCATGACCTCACTGTATTATTTAAACTAGGGTTTACAAGGACACAAGGCCTACATATTCTGCACTACTCCCTGCTCTCTTCTTTCTATGTCTTCTCAAAAAATCAGAAAGTAGATTTATCTATTTCTCTATACTTGCTCTAGCCTTTGAAGGACAATACGTCACCCTCCCTAACATTCTGACAGCTGTTTATTTGTTTCTTCATATGACACAGGCCAAATTACATTTATATCTGCACAGAGCTTTAGAAAAAGAAGGCACTCAAGGATTCAAAGATTTTCAATTGCATTGATGGGGAGTGGAATCAAATAATGATTATAAATGTCTTTTAAAAGAAAAAGATAATCTCTAACAATACTGATAATATCCACTCACTCCTTTAAAAGTAATGTATAAATTTCATGTAAATAAATCGTTTAGCTATAAGCTATTTAAAAGATTAAATCTGGCTTATGCTATTTACAGCTTAAAGAAGAATGCCTTAAGAAAAAAAATGTAGTTTATTTTTAAGTTTAGGATTGCAAAGGCTTTATATTGTATCTTATATATGTATTTTAAAACTGTATGTAATTTTTTTATTAAATTGAAACTTAGATTTCCCTAATTCCTAGAAAAACAGAGCAAGCACCTAGAAGGGAGGATGTGAAAATGTGTAACAATACTGATAGCCACCTTCAGTATGCTTTCAAAACAGACAGATGCATGGTTTAGTTTGCAGGTACATTCCACAGCAGTTTGTTGAAATGACAGATGCATTTTGTGGCAATTTAAAACTAACATTAATTATCATTATCTTTATTACTGTATAATCAGCCACCCTTTTGGTATTTGCTTGTGAAGGTCAATTGAGAAACTGAGGATGTATTTCTTTAATTATTGTTCTCTGTTTGCACTGACTGGAAGATAAATATGGATATTAAAATAATGAAATGTCTTTGAAAATAACTTATTGTAAGCCTCAATTAAATGTCTTGAAATTGAGCTCTTTGTTCTTGCTACTGTACAAATTCTCTGCTTCTATTCTGAAGAGTTGACAGAGAAAAAACTTAATCATCTATGTGACCCACACATCATAAATAGCTATGGCAGTTTAAGACAATTCATTTGATCCTACTGTGAATAATTTTTGTCTGCATATTATAGTCATATTTTTATATGTCAGATTCTCCAAAAACATCATAGTCTAAGATTACCTTGAATGAGTAGGTGTTTCTTGAACTGACATCTTTCTCTAATTATTTTTTTAATTTTTATTATTTTATTGTGAAAATACTGTACAGCGGGGTTACAATTACATGGGCAAGATAATGAGTACATTTCTTATCAAGCATTGTAGCCTCCTCCTTTGTTTCCCCTTCCCATCCCTTCCTTTCCTCCTCCCCCCCTTCCCCCCCAATCCTCCCCGCTCCTCCTCTTCCCCACACACCAAAGTTGTAAAGTTCGTTTTCAACATAATGACTTGTACTTCTCATTGTTGCAATGGGTCCACCTGTATCCCTATTAAAATGACTTGTTTCTCTAATTATTTTAATGTATTTAAAGCCTCTTCATTCATTTTATCAATATAAATATTTTATATACATAATAATATTGGAATTTAGCCTCATAGTTCTTCTTAGAGTGTTGCAAAGGATTTATGAATTGGGTTCTATAAAACATTTTTCTGTTATGATTCTGGGTACTAGTGACTTAGGCCTGTAAGCCTAAAACCAGCTTGGACAGGTAAGTCAGTGAGACTATTATCTCAAATTAACCACCATAAAGCTGAAATTGAACTACAATTCAAACAGTAGAACACTAACCTCAAGCAAAAATTCCAGGGACAGTGCTCAGGTCCTGAGTTCAATTCCTAGACCTGCATAGGTACACACACACACACACACACACACACACACACACACAATAGCTACAAGTATATGCAGCCATGTTTTTAAAACTAAACACAGCTAGTATGTGAAATTAAATGCATAATGTTTTCTATTACATATCATGTTTCAAAATATTCATGTTATACTATTAAAGTCATGAATTTTAAATTTGACCTGAATTTAGATATTGCATGCCCTAAATGTCATTAATTTAAATCCTTTTGTGAAGCAAAGGTTCACAATATTTTTGCAGGAAAAGGAATTTCCATGAAAACTAGGAGAAAAACTGTCACTGGTGATGATGGGAAGCAGTGATAATTAATCTAAGCACATATAGATTTCATTGAGAAGCATAAAGCTCACACCTATAGGAAATAATTTATTCTTATTGAAAACAATTCCTCCAAAATATAAAGATACTGCAAAAATTATATTTTTTGCACTTTTAAAAAATTATTATTATGAAAATACCATACAGAGGAGTTATAATTACATGGGCAAGATAATGAGTACATTTCTTATCAAGCATGGGTGCCTCCTCCTTTATATTTTTATGCTGACTTCTGTTTTCTATTTTGTCCACCCAAACATGTCTACCTTAATAAAAATTCTTTTATGCTGTCTACAACCTAAGAGATATATAAAGAATAAATATCTCATTTAGGTTATGTGCCTATTAACTGAATAATATTCCAGTTGAAAAAAAAACTTTCCAAGGACATACAAACTGCAGGTCAGAAAGACACTGGATTTTCCTAATCTGGCTTAAGAAATTAGACTCTTAATAGCTCTGCTACATTTCTTCTCCAGGTAAATGCCATTTATACTACATTTGAAATTATAATGTCTAAGGAAATGCAAGAAGTAGTTGACTGAGTTATATTTAATCACTGTACTATGTAACTAATATTTGGAAAATAACTAACTTATATGAGATTATTAATTACATGAAGGCAAAGTGTTTGATTAATACTACTTGAATATTTAAAACATCAGCTGTATCAAATGAATGTAATTTTATGCCAGGTACTTAAAACTTAATACTTGGCTTATTACCATCAAACTCCAAATTCAAAAATTCTATATTTTCCTTGACATAATGAATTTCAGGCATATTTTTATATCTTTATAGTTTGTTTTTTAATTATTGTTAAGGTGATGTACATAGGGCATTACAGTTACATAAGTAAGGTAGTGATTATATTTCTTGTCTAACTTGTTACTACTCCCCTCATTTATCTCCCTCTTTCCCTACTTTCCCAGTCCTTAAAGTTTGTGTCAGACATAGTTCATAGTATAAAAGAATTGTATAGAGCCATAAATTCGTTTATTTTAAAACTATCCTGACAATATATCAAACAGCAAAATGAATTGTATTACTATAGTTGTCATTTTCTTCTACTGGACTTTTCAAGTGTACTACAAACTCACCGATGGAAGGAAAATCCTCAGAGATTTAATCTAGTTGTTTTTTTTTTTTTTTACAATCTGTCCAAATACTGAAAATGTCATTTATTTTCTTTCCATGCCAATACAGAGTTTGAATTTGGGGCCTGAGCCTGGTCTCTTAGATTTTGTTATTAAATTTAGTGCTCTACTACTTGAACCACAGTTCTACTTCTGGATTTTCTAGTATTTAACTGTAGATAAAAGTTTCATGGTCTTTTCTTCCTGGGCTACCTTCAAACCATGATCCTCACATCTCAGCTTCCTGTGTAGCTCTAGGCTTACAAGCACAGATCCTGACATTCAGATAAATTAATGTTAAGTATTATAAATATTCTAGTCTAGTATTGGAAGTATAAATCTTCGTATTTTTCTGATTTTTCTTTGTAGGGCTTGGGATAATTCCTAATTATATTGATATGTGTTGTTTGTTCCTTGACTCATCAATTTCATTAATATATAAGCAGGATTCTGGGAGGACTTGGTATTGTGGATTTTTGTTTTTTTCCACCATTACAACACCTATATTTAGCCAATTCTCTGACACATAATAGTTAAAATTTAGTGATTGGTTTATTATCTAAGTCTAAACTAAACTCATAAACTGGTAAATTATTACTTTAAAAAAATCTACTCAAAAATGAAACTAGCTTTTTATAGTCTAGATCATCTGAAAAAGATTCGATCATCTGCTTAGGATTCTCATTAGAGCCTTAAAATACAGGGCCAGGATCTGGGCACCATGACCCAACACAGCCTAATTACAGCAGCACTTATTCACATACTAGCTGATGAGAGTCCAGAGACCTGAAAATAAAAATAAAGGCAATTTGTTAATTTAGTGCACCATGCTCTGGTATGCATTTGCTGACTTTATTTATATAATTATGTCACCAAAACAGCATAGAATGCCAGGACAAAAAGAAGAGGATGACTAACAACTAAAATGTTCATATGTTCAAAACACAACTGAGATTTGACTGTTTTTTAGGTGTGTTAAGTTTCTGTTTGCTACTAGGCACTGTTGAGTTCCCTTTCTCCTGATAAATTCTGACTTGATTTTAAATACAATTTTATTGGAATGGGAACTGAAACAACCATGGAATCTGTCTTAAAACAGATTCTGTCCTTCAATGTATCAGACTCTTAAACAATTTAAAGCTATTGGAGCTGACAAGTGTACACATTTCTCTCTAAATTTAAATGGGCTTGCTTCTTAATATGTCTAAGTTCATTATTATGATTATTCTTATTTTTATTGTTATTGGTTGGTTGTGGGACTAAAACTCAGCCTCTTTGTGCTCAAGGCCAGCACTCCAGCTCTTGAGCCACCACTCCACTTCTGGTTTTTGGTAGACAATCGCAGATAAATGTCTCATGGAGACTTTTCTGCCCAGGCTGGCTTTTTTTTTGCGGGGGGGGGGTCCAGTCATAGGGCCTGAACTCTGGGCCTGGGCGCTGTCCCTCAGCTCTTTTAGCTCAAGGCTAGTGCTCTACCGCTTGAGCCACAGCACCACTTCCGGCTTTTTTCTTTTTGCTTATGTGGTGCTGGGGAATCAAACCCAGGGCCTCATACATGCAAGGCAAGCGCATTACCACTGAGCCACCTCCCCAGCCCCTGCCCAGGCTGGCTTTAAACTACAATCCTCAGCTATCTGTCTTCTAAGTAACTAGCATTATAGTGTGAGCCACCAGTGCCTGGCTTAATGACTCCTTTTATTTATTTTTATGTAAAAAGATTATTGTAAATGTGATGTACAGAGGGGTTATAGTTACATAGGTAAGGTCTGAGTTCTTTTCCTTTTGTTTGTGTGTATGTGTGTGTCGGTTGTGGGACTTGAACTCTGGGCCTGAGCACTGTGCTTCAGCTCTTCAGCTCAAGGCTAGTGCTCTACCACTTAAGCCACAGCACCACTTCTGGTTTTCTGAGTGGTTTATTGGAGATAAGAGTCTCACAGACTTTCTTGCCATGGCTGGCTTTGAACTGAGATCCTCAGATCTCAGCCTCCTGAGTAATTAGGATTACAAAAGTGAGCCACCGGTGTCCAGCTGAGTTCATTTCCTTTTGAACAGTGTTATCTTCTCCCCATTTTCATCCATCCCTCCACACACCCTTTCCCCAAGTTGTAAAGTTCATTTCCAACATAGATTCTGTTGAGTATCACTATTGCATAAGTTGAATCTTTGTCCTACCCATCCCTTCCACATATCAGATAAACTTATATACAAGGCAAAGGATATAGAAATAACAGTAAGAACAGGGAATAAACCAAAGGAGAAAACAAAGAAAGAAGAAAGAAAGGGAGAGAGGGAGGAAGGAAGGAAGGAAAGAAGGCAGGCAGGCAGGCAAAACTGCAAACAGTACACAAAAAAGGAAAATAAAAACTTCTGTTTACATTTCTTGGAGTTCATTTCAATAGCCATCATTTTATATAGTCATATGCACATAGCTATTGAACTATTTTGAACTGTTTTGAATATCTTAGACAAGCCGGGCACCAGTAGCTCATTTCTATAATCCTAGTTACTCAGGAGGCTGAGATCTGAGAATCATGGTTCAAAGCAAGCCAGGTCAGAGAAGTCTGTGAGACTCTTATTTCCAATAAACAACCAGAAAACCAGAAGTGATACCTTGGCCCAAGTGGTAGAACACTCACCTTGAGTTGAAGAGCTGAGGGATAATGCCCAGGCCCAGAGTTCAAGACCAAGGACTCACACACACACAAAAAAATCTAGACATATTCTAATGGTTACAAATGATAGAAACCATGATTTTGAACCTCTGAAGTCTATGCAACTACAAAGCAAGGCTCTGGGTTGGTTCTTGTCTTAAAATTGTGTTTTGTGGTGGTATTGCATTTGCTCTTGCTTCCAAATGGGCAAACAAACACAAGAAAAATGGCAAGTGAAGAACACTCAACTACCACTCAAAATAAACAGGCAACAGAGAAGTCAATAAAGACTCCTTTCAAAATATCAGTTCTTTTGTATTCATTGAGTGATATAATTTTGTATGAAGTAGCCAGAACCTGTTCAAGTTGCTTGCAGTAAAAGCATTAGCAGTCAGAAGCAGCAGCGTTAGATTCATAGAGTCTGATTTAGATCATTGGAGTTACTAGGGTTCTGGGTATGGTGAATCTTGGTATGGTAATAGAATGTATTAAAATAAATTAGAGACAATCATCTAGAAGGAAGAAAAGGAAGGGTTAAGTAGCTGACATGAAGATCTAGAATTGTTTTGTTGGAGTTATGATGGAAATTATTTAATTCTATGAAGATTTAGCCAAAAATTCCATCATTGTTTCCTTACTTAGCTGTAACTAAGTAGGACCAGCGAATGTCAATGATGTGGCCAAATACTACAATGGAACTATGTCAAATGTCTGGGTCATTCTCAGGATGTCACTTGTGGCTCTGGATTCTATTTTCCTTGGAGGCTGCCTAGTGCCCCATAAATCAGAGTGCCCCACACATCGCTTCTGATGTCCCTACCAAGCATCATTTACTTTGCCTTGCAGAGAATTCTTGTCCATTCCTTTCAAGTTGTCCTTTGTTTTAAAAACACAGCCTCTGATTTATCTTGTCCAGGTATTCATTCTACTTCCTATTGAATTTGTAATTCACTTCAGGACTCCTGCTTAGTTCCGCCTTCTTCCACAGAGTAAAAGACCTTGCTTTTTACTTCATCAACAAATCTGATGCTGCCAAGCTTTCCACAAAGCCTCACCAGCCTCAGTGTTCCAGAAACATGGATCAGCGAGTCTTCATAGTACTGTGTTGGTGTTCACTGTCACTCACTTACTCAGGGTGTCTTATCTTCCTCATGATGCCTTCTTGCTTTGTCTTGCACACTGATCTTTGCTTTGCTCTCAGTTCAAGTCTTTTTTATCCTGCAGAAAACATAGTTTGCCTCTCCTGCTAACTTTCAGAGCAACTGTGTGCTTAGCCAGCCATAGCTACAATTATTCACAAGTATTGCTGTTTTTATATTTCTTCTGTATTCCCTATGGATGTTCCCATCACTACCATGGAAACATGTAACTTCTTAAAGTGGTTGTTCATCATATTCATTATATTTGAATAAAAATCATATCTGGTGTACTAGACATGATCTTTGGCATCACAAACATAAACACACATGAAGCATATTCCCCTGACATTAAGAACCTGACAGTAGTCAGAGCCAGAAAAGCTGCTGTAAGATCAGAGGATAATAATAACCATAACAAGAGCAACTGTAGGGGGGAAACAAAAAGGTAAAAGAAACTAAATAAAACTGACAAGAAATTGATGTGAAGTTCCCCCTGCCCCAATCACTGACATATGAGAAGAGTTTTCAAGGTTGACTTATTAGAAGAAAACTGATGAAGACTGTGGTTTACAAGGTCAACTCCAATATAGGAGCGCCAAGGGGTCGTCACTATCATCTCTGGAAACTGAGACTTAAAACTCCTGAACAAACTGAAAAGCAATGTTTTCCTTGGGCTTTTTGGAGAATTAAGGTCAAAGGATGAAGCACCACATAGTAAGACTGTTCCTCAAAACAAACAAACAAAAAACAAAACAAAAACAAAACAAAACAAAAACAAAACAAAACAAAAACCAAGTCAGGATATCACTGAGAAAGTGCAAAAGGTATAGGTTCTAATTAAGAAGGAACTCTTAGGGAAAGCCAAAAACAAAAGGGAAGAAAAAAAAAAAAAGAAAACTAGAAGAAATCGAATCTTCCCTCAATATCAACAATATGGCAAACATTAACCCTAGCCTAGCTCCCAGACATCCTAATCTAAATCATCAGAGTAAAGCATGATTGCCTCAGTTCTTTGAAGAGAAACAGTATGCTAGTTTTTCAATAAATAAAATGATTAAACACAAAGTTTATCTGTGACTAACATTAAAGGCTTTTATAAAAATGTAAAACAAAGAACAAATGGATGATATGAGCAGAAAGATGAAGACTAGTAGAAAGATTTAGAAGGGGATTCTAGAAAACAAATAAGCAAAACATAACACTATAATAAAAATGAAGAAAGTTTGTAAGACAGCCACATCAATTTGTAGAACAGAGCTAAAGATCACTGGACTTGAAAGCACAAAAGAGCTCAACTGAAATGGAATGCAAAAAGAAAAGAAGAATGAAAACAGTGG
The DNA here is from genome assembly GCF_000151885.1 of Dipodomys ordii. Classification (NCBI taxonomy): domain Eukaryota; kingdom Metazoa; phylum Chordata; class Mammalia; order Rodentia; family Heteromyidae; genus Dipodomys; species Dipodomys ordii. The sequence continues at coordinate 6,661,406 of NW_012267288.1, read as the reverse complement.
AACATGTGTACAAATGATTATGGGGTAATTATAAATAAGGTATCACAATATCTTGAGGATAATAAAGAAATTGATGTTAAAACAATAACAATTTCTAAAACTAATGGCAGACACTAAACTTCAGATCCAGGAGTCTTGAGAATCAAACAAAATAAACAACCATAAAAATCTACATCCAGACATGTCATATTCAAGGGGGGCTGGGAAGGTAGCTCAGTGGTAGAGTGCTTGCCTTGCATGCATGAGGCCCTGGGTTCAATTCCACAGCACCATATAAACAGAAAAAGCTGGAAGTGGCACTGTGGCTCAAGTGGTAGAGCTGAAGAGCTGAGGAACAGTGCCCAGGCCCAGAGTTCAAGACCCACGACCAACCAAAAGGAAAAAAAAGGATAGGCATGTCATATTCAAACGCTAAGTAAGGCAAAATTAAAGATAAATTATTACTCTATTTTGTGTATAGTATTCAGGGCAGACCTTTCACTCACTACGCTTGTACTGTACCATTCAGCTCTCCCTCCAACTCTTTGTTGCACTGGTTATTTTGAAGATAGAGTCTTGCTATTTTACTAGGCTTGGACTTGGACCACAATGGTGTTAGTCGGATGGCAAGTACACTCTACCTCACATAGCTTCTTAATGTTAGATGGAATTTTACAAGCATTTGTTTTGGGTTTTTTGTTTGTTTGTTTTACCTAGACTGGCCTAGAACCATGTTCTTTCTGATCTCAACCTCCCATGTAGCTGGGATTACAAGCCATGTGCCACTCATCCAGCTCCAAAGCGAAAGTTTCAAGAGAAAAGTAGAACAAGAGAAAATAGAGTATAATATTTATTGTTGAATGAAAACAGATTTATTAGATTTATTGCCCTAAAGTTCCATATCCAATGAAATCTGCTGCAAAAGCATAAGAGTAATATAATGTTTATCAGAAACTAAAAAGGATCCTCTGCTAGGACTATAGCTCAATAACTATATACGTGTGACCATATAAAATGATGCTAATCATAATGAACTCCAAGATATGAAAACAAGAGGTTTTTGTTGTTGTTGTTGTTACTGCTGCTGTTGTTGTTTTTAATGTACTAGGTGAAGTTATTTCTTTTTTCTTTTGTGTTCTTTTAAAATTTGGTTTATCCTCTGTTGAGACTGTTTTTTATTTTTTTTTTATACCTTGTGTCTTGTATATACATTTATCTGATTTGGGGAAGGAAAAAGGAATAAAAAATGTTAGGACAAAGGAAAAAGTGTGAACCAAGGAGATACTCACAAGATACCACGTTGAAAATGAGCTTTACAACTTGGGGGGCAGGCAGAATGGGGATGGAAAAAGGGAGGAAATGAGAGAGGGCATAACAATGCTCTACAAGAAATGTACTCATTACCCTACTTATATAACTGTAACCCCTCTGTGCAACATCTTCACAATAAAATAAAATGAAAAAGAAAGAAAACAAAAAGCAATTTGTCACCTATAGCCCTACCTTTCTTCAGAGATACTAGAAACAAATAGTGCAGAATTTCATATTTGTCAAAGAAGGAAAGAATGTCAGAGAAGTGATAAAAGAAAAAAATGTATTCAAAAACTGATTTATTAGGTAATAGATCTAGTACTAGATCTACTACTATTAAACTATTAAATATAACAGTCTTGAGTAATTGTGTATATTCTGCCCACAAAATGTAACACCATTTAAAGTAGATTCAGATTAATTATAAGTATATATTTCAAACTCTAGGAAAACCAATAAAAATTTTTAAAGAAATATATTTCATATACCAAGAGAAAAGAAAATGCAGAATGGGGTGAAATGCTCAATTTAAATCATAGGTAGTAAATGAGGAGAAATAAATGCAACACAAAACCGTTAAATTATGGTAGGTATAAATCTAATTATATGTTATATATTATTTTAAATATGTCTGATATAACTGCACATAATTAGAGACTGACTGTGAGAATATACTAAATACATGAGTGAACAGATACAGACCAAATCACAATTTGTGAACCAGAAACCCTCTCTAAGAATAAAAACTCAGGTAAGTTAATGTAAAGTAATACATTTTGTTCTAGGACTGGGAAGGTGGCTCAGTGCTAGAGTGCTTGTCTTGCATGCAAGGCCCTTGGTTCGATTCCTCAGCACCACATAAACAGAAAAAGCTGGAAGTGGCACTGTGGCTCATGTGGTAGGGTGCTAGTCCTGAGCTGAAGAGCTGAGGGACAGCTCCCAGGCCCACAGTTCAGGCCCAATGACACACCAAAAATAAATAAATAAATAAAAGTTTTTGTTCTATACTGTTTTAATTTAAATAAAATAAAATTAACTGTGAGGAATTTAGAAACAGGAAAGAAGAAGAGGAAACAGGAAGAGAGGAATATTAGATAATGATAATAAGAATGCTTTCTCAAGCTAACAAGCCTTTGTTTACCTGTGTCTATGAGCAGAGCAATGTTAGGCAAGGTCTTATTAGAAGTAACAGAAAATCCTTAGAAGAATATGAGACTTTAACAACCCTGTTATCATAATTGACAGATCCAACAGGTAGAAAATAAGTAAGAATACAGTTCAAATGAATATCACCATCAATCAACTGAACTTAATTGACATTTATAAAAGACTGTTCTGCAACAGCAGAATACACATTCTTAAGTTCACTTAGGATGTTCACCAAAATAACCACCGTCCAGGCCATAAAACCTACTTAGAAGGATAGATAGAAATCGTACATTCAAAGTACACTCTTAAACCACAATTGAGTTAAACCAAAAAACAATAACAGAAACTAAAATTAGAAAAAAAAATCACAAAGTATTTAGAGATTAGCATTCCTCTAAATGTTATATGTAAAGCAATATGCTTTAGTGACAGATTTTTAAAGATTTGGAATTAAATATAAGACAAAACTATAAGAAATTTGTGAGTGATGGAATGAATATTGCTAAAAGGACAAGCATACAGCATTGAATTCATATGTAATGAAAGACAAATAAGCTAAAATCAGCAATCTAAATTTCTACCTCAGATGCCTACAGAAACTAGAGCACTAAAGATCTGCAAGAAAGTAAAATATAAAATTGAAAATATAAAATTAATAGAGTCAAATTAGTTAAAATAAAAAGTTGTTCCTAAAGAATGACATTGCACTATTTGTTAGGAAATGGAAAGACTTGGGGAAAAAATTATATTAAGTGAAGTAAGCCAGGCCCAAAGAAACATATGTCCCATGGTTTCCCTTATTTGCAATAGCTAGTATATGTCTGAGACAAGTAGAAAAGGCCAGATAAGTTGATGTTAAGAGAAATGAACCCCAAGATAAGGACACAAGTTTCTTTTTTCTTTCTTGCTATTGTTTCTAACATATTTATGAGGTGCCATTTGATATTTTTTTGTTGCTTTGTATGTCTTTCCCCCATGGTATAACCCCTATTTTCACTGTATTTGATATAGATGTAATTTGGGGAGAGGAAGGGAAAAAACAAACTGTTTAAATAGGGATACAGGTTGACCCATTGCAACAATAAGATGTACAAGACACTTTGGTGAAAAACAAACTTTACAATTTAGCTGGGATGGAGAGGGTGTAGTTGTGGAGATGGGAGGGAAGGGATGGTGGGGGAAAAACAAAGGAGGAGACAACAATGCTTGATAAGAAATGTATTCATTACCTTGTTCATGTAATTGTAACCCCTCTGTACAGTACTTTCACAATAAAAAACATTAAAAAAGTTGTTCCTATAAAATATTATATAGATATATTTATATATATATTTGTGATGGACCAATCTATTGACATATACAACCTACCAAAACTAACAAACATAACGAGATAATCGGAATAGGCATTTACTAAGGAAATTCAATTATTTAATGATAACTTCCAAAGCAGAAATATCCCCATAGAGCATATCATTTCATTAGTGAATTCCAACAAACATTTAAGAGAGAAATGAAACTAGTGATCTAAAATCTGTTGGAAAAATTACAAGAAGAGTAAGCACTTCTCAATAAATCCTATGAAGTGTTACTCTAATTAAACAATTAAATAACTGTATTGCAAGAAAGGAAAAATGTAAAAGAATCTTTTATTAACATAACTACAAAAATCTATAATTAATTCTTAACCAAATAAATCCAGCAATGTAAAAAAAGAATTACTTATTCATGCAATTAAGATTAATCTCAGAAATGTAAGGCTAGTTTATCATTAAAAATGTAATTAATTATTAAAAATGTAATATATAAACACATGTTTATGTATACATTATGTGTACATACTTCATAATATCATTTACTCCAAAATAGTAAATGAAATAAATGAAATTCCTAAGTAAAAATTTGACAAAATGCATACAGAGTATTTTATGATGAAATGTAAAAGACTGTAATGAAATAAATTAAAGATCTCAATGAGTAAAAATTATTCTGTGTCAAAGAATAAGATATCTCATTCTTTTTAATATTAGATTTCTCAAATTAATCTATAGAAGTAATAGAATTCTGATCAAAATTCTAGCAGGTTATTTTGTGGATGCTGACAAGGTTATTCTTGAGATTTTATAGGGAGGCAAAAATATCCAGAACAGGTAACAATAGTTTTAAATTCCAAATTGGAGGATAAACATCAATTGACTTCAAGACTTATATAGCAATAGTAATTAAGACAGTCTGTTTTTGGCTAAGAAATGCCAAATAAATCAATGGAATGGCCTAGAGACCCTTGAAATACACCCACTGAAAGACAGTCAATGGATCTGTGTCAAGAAGTAAAGATAATTTGGTCGTGAAAAAATAGTCTTTTAAATAAAGATTGAGTGCAACTCAAGATCAATATGCAAATACATAGGCAAACATCCATAAATCTATGCCTGTTACAAGATAATGTAAAACATATCATAGAAATAATGTCCTTTGTCTAAGGTGTGGTAGATTGTCCGTGAGAATTTTGTCTGTAGAGTGGATAAATAAATTTCTATCTACTTTTGTATTTCTCTCAAGACCACAATAGTCTGTCTCTTCATGCAAGTAATTATACTGCTGTGCTAATTGTATCACTCTAAAATTTCCTTCATGAGAGAAAGAAGCTCTTACTCTTACTGAAATTCCCTGATGTTAAGTGCTCATTAATTGGCAAAATTTGTAAAATGGATATATACAAAGACTATATGAATTTTAATTTGAAGAAAGCAAAAGTTTAGCTTTATCACAAGAGGAATTTCATAGGTTATGTACTCTATGTTTACTGTTTTTAAGTGTGATTGATATTTAAGAGATAAAATGATCTAATTTTCAATAGCACAAGACATTTCTCTGTTTATCACTTACTTTTTGTTATCAGTTATGACACATAAGCCAAGAACTGTGAAAGCTGTCCACCAACTATGTTACATGCCAGTATGTTCCTTTCTATAATCTATATCCTGGCTTTGTAGAAAAGGAATAGCTTCATCATGTGTAATTTTATCCCTTATAATAGAGCAAACTACAAAGCAGCTTTGGAACTGAAGATCTATTTATTGTTTACATCTACAGATTATCAGTATTCTCAGGAAAAGCAAACATTTGAATTATCCATCAGCCTTAGATTTGGTAAATAAGGATTCAGTGCTTTGACTTCATGAATAATTGAAACTTCTATTTGATTGGCAGAAAATCAATTTAACTATTTTTCTCTCTTATCACTAATATTCAAAATCTTTTATTCAATAAGTTGTTCATAGAAGAAAAAAGTCAATTAAAAATAAGGGTAAATCTTAGTTACTTGTATGCTGCTAATATAAATAAGCATTTGTAATGTAAATTAAAATTATGGCACAATAACTGTAATTATCTGATGAGGTGCTGTGAGCAGTAATACTTAAGTAAGTCATCAATCCATGATCCATTGACTGGAAAATTAGATTTTACTTACTTTTCAATTAGCATTTTGAGGTCAGCCTGATGTTCTTTGAATGGACTAGTTGATGGCACACCAAATTAGAGAATGTACAAGTGATAGGAAATCATAAATATTTATTTTAAGACTTAAAAATGATTTTTATATGAATGAATTCTGTCAATCTTTATTTCTGTTAAAATCCCTAAAAATATTCTTCCTAACATAAATGATTTATTGTGCCAAATTTATATGCAAAGAGAGGTAAATGTCAGAATGAATACTCTCTGAAGCAGACAAAAAAACAGACTGCCAAATAATGATAATCAGGGACATCTGTTTTAATCAAGTTGTGAACTAGGTTTAAAACTCTGTGTGGTATGTTGATTTATATTTGACATATATTCAATTTTTTTTTTCAGTGACTGAAACAAATACAAGCAAACCTACATAACTGGATTTCTTTCCAGTCATAATTTTAACTACAGGCTTAATGTTACTTTTAGTCTTGTGCTTCTAAAAGCATATCACCAAACAGGGAGATAAGCCTTAGAGCCAATTTGAGTATTATTGGGCAGGAAAGTATTCAAGTAATGGCTTTTTTCTGAGAATATCAGCAGTACCAGCTCCTGTCTCTCTATGTTCTCTAATGAGCCTTCAAATGGCATCAAATTTAAAGTTGCTTTCACAGCCTTATCGATCTGTGAGTCCTGGATGTTTTTTGAAGGGAATTACTAAGAAGGAAGACAGTGTTCATTGTGAAAATGTCTAACAAGTGGGTGTGTTACACTGAGGTATTTATTGAGAGAAAAACAAAATTTCTCTTTACAGCAACAGCAAGACAAACTGGAGATTTTGAATGGATCAGGAGTCTCACCCAGACCTTAGGCCTCAATTATCACAGTGTCTTTCAAGTATAGTTTCCAAAAAATATCCAACAGATAATCTCTGACCAAAAATGTTTATATAAAAATAAGTTAATACTTGTTTTTATCAAAAGCATTTACATAGCCGGGCACCTGTGGCTTACACCTGTAACCTTAGCTACCCAGGAGGCTGAGGGTTGAGGTGAAAAGCCAGTCCAGGCAGGAAAGGCTGTGAGACTCTTATCCCCAAATAAACCACTTGGAAAACCAGAAGTGGCATTGTGGCTCAAGTGGTAGAGCATTAGCCTTGAGCTGATGAGCTGAGAGAAAGCACCCAGGCCCAGAGTTCAAGCCCTGCAGCCAACAAAACAAAACAAAACAAAAAACGAAAATGAAGAAATTAGTGAATATGAAACAGTTTCTGTGTTTATGATGTTCTTTGTAGGTACTTTAGTATATAGTACACGCAGAATGCTATTGCTTTTCCAAACGACTTTTTTTTTTTTTTGTCGGTAATGGGGCTTGAACTCTGGGCTTGGGTGCTGTCCCTCAGATCTTCAGCTCAAGGCTGGCGCCACAGCACCACTTCCAGTTTTCTATTGGTTTATTGGAGATAAGAGTTTCACGGACTTTCCTGCCTGGGCTGACTTTGAAGCGTGATCCTCAGATCTCAGCCTCCTGAGTAGCTAGGATTACAGGCGTGAGCCACTGACGCCCGACCCCAAATGACTTTGATATGGAGTTAAATGAACTACTTACACTGGATATGAAAGAAAATAAAATTATGTCCCCCTTTGCCCTCTTGTACCTCACTCCTCTTCTCTGTTCTTCTTTTATTTCATTTATATTCTTTCTCTCCTTTTTCTCCCTCCTTTTTTCCCCCAAACATCTTATGAAACTCATTTTCAACAGAGAAGTACTTTATAGAAATACTCCTCAGACCTCACTGTGGACTCTCGTTAAATATGTCTAGATATCTAGATCTATCTCCTGATTCAGAAGGGCCTGGGATTTCATTTCCAGAAAGTTTCCACATGATGGTGATGCTTATGATGTTTATGTTGCTAGTTCAGCACACTTACAGTAACAAAGCTTACAGTAACATTCAGAAATGCAAATCGGCAGCTAAATAGGGGATACTGATGTAAGACACAGAGAGAGGAACCAGGACTTTTCTTAGAGCTATGAGTTCCAGAGATGAGGAGCATCTTCATGCTTGTAACATGACTGAAAAGAATGCTGGTGTTATTAAGCAGATTTTGAGATGTCAGTATTATCAGGGGAAATGACATTATTTTGTCCTGACTGAAGCATCAGTCAGGTGAAAGTCACTAGGCAGTCATTAGAAAAGCTTGTGGAGCTATGCTGAGATCTGAGGATCCCAATTTGAAGCTGGCCTCCTTAGGTAAGTTTGTGAGCCTCTTATGTCCACATAACTACCAAAAAAGCAGAATTGTGGTTCAAGTAGTAGAACACCAGCCTTGAGCAGAAAAGCTCAGGCAAAGCATCCAGGCCCTGAGTTCGAGCCCCTGGACTAGTATGACACCTGTATTTGTGTGGCAAATAACAATATGGACAAGGCAATGGGCAAAGCAGACACAGGGCATATTGTGAATAAAGAGCAAACAAGGCAGAGAGAGTATTTTAGAATAAAGAAAAGGTTGATCCAGTTTGCTATTTTATGTTTTCTTTAACAGGGAAACTGGGATGCATTTGTTGTCAGTGGCCAGTGAGATCAGCAGATAGGCAGGATCTGAGTGTACAGACAAGAATGGGAAAAAAAAAAGACGGAGACATTTCTGTGAAAAACAAACTAAATTGGATCAACATGATTAGTAGAATTATTAAATGTCAATAGACAGGTCGTTTGATTTCCAGAGCAGAATAAGAAAGAGGATGAAAGTAAAGACAGACAGGAGAGACTCCAGAAGGGACAGTAGGAGGGAGCAGGGAAGCGACCGACAGCACCTTAGAATTCATTTTCCGTTCCTCCTCAACCATTGAATATCTGTGTGTTCCAAAGTAAACAGAAAAGGAAAAAGAAATAGGAAGAATGGAAGCGATCTTACTTTATGTGTGTGTAGTCATGTAGGACAGCCTGGTTTATCTTTTCCATCTTCTCTGAGTTTCCCTTAGTAAATTATCCTGCTCCCATTTTCACTGGTCCTGTGGGAAATATCTACTCTAGTTCTCACATTTCAAAGCCAAAACATGTGGTATTTACACACCATGGAATTTTACACAGCCATTAGGAAGAATAAAATCATGTCATTTGCAGGGAAATGGATGGAACTAAAACAAATCATGCTAAGTGAGGTAAGCCAACCTCAGACAGACAAATGGCCATGTTCTTTCTGGTAAGGGGACATTAGATCTAAAATACACTACTATATTATAAATTATACAGAATTCTAGAAACAGAGAAACCAAAAGCTGGTATTTTTAGAAGAGAAACACAAAGGGAAAATGCCTACATGCCTCTTCATATTTATATAAAATTACTTATATATGTATAAACAAACTCCAAGATATGGAAACATCTTTTTTATTTTTTGATGATTCTCTTCTTTTATACACACACACACACACACACACACATATGATGTGCTCACATGTATATCTTTGGAGGGAAGGGGGGAGAGTTCAGAAATTGAGGAAAATAGGGTGACATAGTGCAGCAGTAGAGTTAACTGGACACTGGTGAAAGTGGGACTGGGGGAAGTGAGGGAAGGGAAGACACTGAACAAAAGGAAATGTACTCATTACTTGACTCATGTAATTGTAATCCCTCTGTATATCATGTGTATAATAACAATAAAGTACATAATTTTAAAACACAAACTACTTTCTCTCCAGGTATGAAACCTCTGGACAGTGTTACCTAGGAACAGGGAAGAATTAGGGCTCTTTCTGGTGTTGGACAAGTAAGAGACAGGCCTTCAGTTCATAGATGGTGGTCCCTGCTCTTGTCTTTCCCTTGCCCTTATGTGCATGGTTAGCCTCAATTTTTCATAATTTTCTTTTCTTTTTTTTTAGTCAGAAGTTGAACAACAATGATTTGCAACCAAAGAGCCTTAATTCATATGGTATTACAAATAATGGAGATGACTATCTGTTTGTTTCCATAAGCAAGAGCCTAAAAGATACAAAATGTAGAAATTAAGCCAGAGATTTCAGGATCAACTTGTTTTTGAAGAATTTTAGGAAATCATTGAAAATAGGAATTCTTCTTTTATGGAAATCCATTTTAGAAAATTCCCTGTCAGTTACATTTCCCCTTATAATGTCTTCCTTGCTTAGGTAGTATAAAACATGATTCTAATTCTGATTGCTTTAAAATATTTATTTATTTCAATTTAATTGACAGTTTAAGAGTACAATGCATCTTGATCTATGTGTTCACTTCTACCATTCTCCGTATCTCTCTGACTCCTCCATTTCCTCAAGTTCTGATTGTTTTTTATTCACTACATGCACACATATATTCAAACACACAAACACACATATTTATTTTTATTATCTAGATACTATGTATATCCATACTTTTACCATATGCATACTATCAATATGTTGATCTACTTATTGCTAGTAAAATTTAGAAAGATACAAATCTTTCATCATTCTAAATGCAACTTAATTTTTATAACTAATTTCTAATTTAAAGTTTATATAACTCTCCTAGGGAAAAATGATCCCCTTTGAAAGGATGGTAAAAATTATTACCATACAAACTTACATGAATCCAGCTGTTTATTCAACTGAATTATTTGTCCTAGCCACTAGAATATGACATCACACAGCTGTAGATTTTCTAGCCACATATTTTTTATAACTTACATAGAGAGAAAGAGAGACAGAGAGAGAGACAGACAGACAGACAGAAAGACATGCAAGCAGGCAGACAGACACAGTGAGAGATAGAAATCAAGAGAGACAAAGAGATATAACAGTGACAATCTATCATTGTAAAGATTAAATGAAACTTAGCATAGTGGTACCTAGCTATAATCCCAGTGTTTGGAAGGCTAATGCAAGATCTCCAGTTTGAGGAAACCTAGGCTTTTCAATTACTTTAAAGCCCATCTAGGCAACATACTGAGACTCAACAGCAAATAAACCACAAAGGAGTACATGACATAATATATAGAAGCTTTTCTAACAATACCTAGTCTGCTCAATTTTATTTTTATGGCCTCTCCCTCTTCCCTATTTTAGTATATATTAGCATGGAATATATATTAGCATGAAAATACACAAATACTCAAATAGGCACTGTTTATACTAACATTTACAGAAAGAGTGAACTAAGAAACGATGGACATGTCTCATGTGGTCTCTAAATGTGCATGACATTCATAGCACAAGCTGTTTCCAAAATGGACTATTTTCAAATGGCTCTAAAGAGACTGCTGAATGCAATTTTAAACAATGCCATCTAAGAGATAAACAATACAAAGAAAGAAAGCATAACATAGTTATCATTAGGCATGTGAAATGGGCTGGTTGTACCTCATAACCAAAATAAATAAGAAAAACTTCTAACTGCATTGGTTTTCTTTTTTGATAAAATAAACAAATCTGCATAAACAAAGATAAATGTATTTCTGAAATTATGTAAATTTTCTCTGTATGGACATACTTGTCTGTGACTACATCTTACCAAGAACACAAATATCTAACACTGCTTAAGCTATTATTCTACAAAACCAAAATTCTGATGAATTTTCTTTTGGTTTTGGCATACATCTGTGGACAGCAAGATAAGATGCCAGATATTTTATTTTACAGTGATATTAATAGATATTTGACAATTCTTTAGATATGTCTATCAATTAACATCTCTGAAATAAGACAGTTGAGAAAAGAGATACAAGCACATGAAGAAAACAGAATGGAATGTGTTACAGAAATCACATCTTTGAAGCACTTGTAAAAAGAAACCAAATTATTCAAACACTGGTGGTCTGTGTAACAACAACAACAACTTACACTGCATAATGATGGGTCTTATGAAAAGATTGCCATAGCTGAAAAACAAATTTGAAACAAGAGTTTAGATAGAATCTAAAAATCTATCATTATGGGATCCAGCAAATTTAAATTACTTAAATAAACTAAATAGGAAAGAGATGATTTTTAAGAATACAAATTTATAACAGATGGTGCTACATACCTATAATTCCAGCAGATAATAAATAGGATCTCAAGTTCCAGGCTAGCCTAGGATCTGTCAGGAAGTCCTGTAGCAAAACAACCAGATCAAAAAATTAAAATAAAACCAAACAAAACAGATTTTTTGTTCTGAGGTTCCTGAATTTGTACTGTACTTAAACGGATTCCATGGGGAATTAGTATGCACACCAGAAATGCAATGTATAATCTTACAATCTTAAAAAGATTCAAATATTTGTGGAGATAGTTGACCTTTAAATAACAATTGAATGCTGTAGAATGATATCAGTCATGAATACTTACTTTGATTTTCCCCTTTCCTTACTTATGTAAATCTTAAAAATCACAATAGCTTCTAGGAGTGAGAATACTAGCAAGCTCTGAAGATTATGGTAAGTAATTTGAGTATGAATGAACAAAAGGTACATAGAAGCAGTATAGATTTTGAAAAACACAACTTTGAACATCATCAAAGAGTTGCTTGTAACTCCAACCTTAATAAAACTTACTTTTAGAATACAACAAGTAATAGATTATTTGGAGCTGTGCTGAATTGTGCTCATTAGTTCAGAGACTTGTCTTTGTATTGAATGAAAGACATCAATTCAAATATATAGAGTAACGAGCTATAGAAATGATCCCTGAAAGTATGGACCCATTGAAACAATGAGATGTACAAGTCATTATGTCGAAAACAAACTTTACAACTTTGGGGAGGAGGCGGGGAGGATTGGGTGGGAGGGGGTGGATGGGAAGGGATGGGAAGGAGAAACAAAGGAGGAGGCTACAATGTTTGATAAGAAATGTACTCATTATCTTGCCCATGTAATTGTAACCTCTCTGTACAGTATTTTCACAATAATATATATATATAGAGAGAGAGAGAAATAAAAGTTGTCACATTCTCTATTCCCACTCAATATCTACTCTCCCCTATCCATACTTGCTTTTTTTTTAAGCCCTCATTTAAAAATAATTTTAATCAGGTGCTAAAGACTTATACCCACAATTCTAGCTAGTTGGTAGGTTAAGGCTGACAGAATAGTGGACAAGTCAAGGACAAGTCTAGCATCCATTGGAGAAACACATAATCAACAGCCAGGTGTGTGATGACACATGTTTGTTATCCCACCTAAATGGAAGGCTGAGATGGAGAATCCTTTTCCCCACCATCTCCTTTATTTTAGCCAACTAGCCTTTATTTCACACTATCTTCTTAATGTACTTCTCCATATTCTGTTCATGGTAATCTTTGGTCCATACTACCACCTGACATACATATATACTGCATATAAGCTCCTTCCTTGTATGGTTTTATTGGACATATACATTATTTGGAAGTCTCCTCTAACCCTTGAATCAAATTCCTTAGAATGATATTTTTGTATTATGGCCTATTAATAACAATTCAACAAGTTTATCTAACTCATATTTTTATAGGCATAATTGAAAAATAATTCAAAATAAACCTTATTTAAAACAATAATGGATAACAAGTGATCTTATAAGAAATGCCTTAAGGGGATAATTTAAAACAGATATATTAGCATCTATAGTCTAAGAGGACTTTGAGGAAGTAAGGAAATCTAAATGAGAAATTCATGTTTATTTAAATAATATTTAAGATTTTTACTAGGAAAGGGATTTCAGTTTTCTGATGAGTCATCTTATTTTACTAAGTATCATTTTAATATTTCAGTTTGTTATTCTTCAGCTTAAGAAAGTATAAGGTCTGTTTAGGTATCTAGGAGCCTAGCAACAAGAAGATTGTTTTAAGCCATTTGTTACATTGCTTGTAAAACAAACTTCTTTATATAGAAATGGAAAAACAAAACTGTTCTATTATGAATCTTTTAATTTATGTTTCTAGCATTCCACTTGTTTCTGGTTGAATTATTATTAGCATGTTTTTAAGACTTAATTTTCAATCCTCAACTTTGTGAAACATATAGAAAGCATATAAATATTAACTGGGAACTATTACTTTAATGAGTTTTTTATCAAGCATGTTGTAGTCACTTCATGTAAATTAACTATCATATAACATGTATATACTGAATAACACATAGAATTAAAGCATATTCCAGGGTTAAGTTTGTGAAGTGCTATAAAAACAAGTCAGAAAGGGTTCCCGTGTGTGTGTGTGTGTGTGTGTGTGTGTGTGTGTGTGTGTGTGTGAATTTAGAAGAATAGAACAATACTACTATTCTAAGTGAAAGAAGCTGGCTACAGAAACTCAAATATTGTCTAAGTATATTTATGTGTCATTTTCTAATAAGCTAACCTGTAGAGATAAAGTAGGCTAGTGTTTGTCAGGAGGAGAGACTTTGGGAAGAAATGAAGGATGAATTCTAAGAGTTCCAGGATTTCCTTTGGAGGTGATAAACATTTTGAACTTTCTCTTTTTTCTGTATTTTTAAATTTTTATTTTATTGTAATGATGCTGTACAGAGGGGTTAGAGTTACATGAGTAAGGTAATGAATACATTTCTTATCACCCTGTGCAGCAGAATCAATTCCAAATGGATCAAAGACGTTGAAATAAGAGCAGATACCCTGAAAACATTACAGGGAGGAATAGGAGAAACTTTAGAGCTCCTTGGCACAGGCCGAATTTTTTTTTTAACAGAGACCCAGAAACACAACAAATCAAAAAAGGTTGGACAAATGGGATTGCATGAAGCTGCAGAACTTCTGCATCGCAAAGGACATAGCTAGCAAGATCAATAGAAAGCCCACAGATTGGGAGAAGATCTTCACTAACCATACAACAGACAAGGGTCTCATATCTAAAATATAGTTAGAACTCAAAAAATTAAATCCCTCAACAGCAAATCCTCAAAGAAACAACTGCCCCATTAATAAATGGGATAAAGACTTTAAGAGAAACTTCTCTAAAGAGGAAATAAGAATGGCCAATATACACATGAAGAATTGCTCAACTTCTCTGGCCATAAAGGAAATGCAAATCAAAACATTGAGAGTCCACCTCACCCCAGTTAAAATGGCTATAATCAAGATATCTATTGTGTATATATATCACATTTTCTTGATCCATTCATCTATTGAGGGGCATCTGGGCTGGTTCCATATCTTAGCTAATTCTATGCCTCCATCAGAAAGAATGACATTGCCCCATTTGTTAGGAAATGGAAAAACTTGGAAAAAATTATATTAAGTGAAGTAAGCCAGGCCCAAAGAAACATGGGTCCCATGGTTTCCCTTATTTGCAATATCTAGTGTATGTATGAGTCAAGCTGAAAAGGTCAGATAATGTGATGTTAGGAAAATGAACCCTTAGATATGTATTTTAATGTTTTTTTTCCTTTCATGCATTTGTTTCTAACGCATTTATAAGATTATCTCTTTGTAGCTTTGTATGTCCCTCCCCCACAGTATAACCCCTGCTTTCACTATATTAGATGTCAGTATAACTTGTAGAGGAGATGGGGAAAAACAAGTCGTTTAAGGATACAGGTGGACCTGTTGCAACAATGAGAAGTACAAGTTGTCATGTCGAAAACAAGCTTTACAATGTTGGTGGGGGGCGGGAAGCGGGGAGGATTGGATGGGGGGGTGGGAGGGGAGGCTGGGAAGGGATGTGAAGGGTAAACAAAGGAGGAGGCTGCAATGGTTGATAAGAAATGTACACATTAACCTGCCCATGTAATTGTAACCCCTCTGTACAGTGTGTTCACAATAAATAAATAAATAAATAAATAAAAGAAATCTAATAAAACAGATGCTCGAGGGATGTGGCTAAAGGGGAGCCCTACTGCATTGTTGATGGAAGTATAAACTTGTTCAACCACTTTGGAAAGCAGTATGGTGGTTCTTCAAAGACTATACAAAGGGGCTGGGAATGTGGCTTAGCAGTAGAATGCTTGCCTAGCACGTACGAAGTTCTGGGTTCAATTCCTCAGTACCACATAAACAGAAAATGCCAGAAGTAGTGTTGTGGCTCAAGTGGTAGAGTGCTAGCCTTGAGCACAGACAGGATCAAGAACAGTGCCCAGTGTTAGGTTTTAAAGAGAGCTGGCCGAGTAAGAACCACACTGTACACATGGTATTCAGGTAAGGGTAGATTTATTCATCATTCCGGCTGGCACCAGGCTGTCTTGGCACTCTACAAGACTGGGAAAGAGAATGTTTGGCATCGGGCTGGGAAGGTGGCTCAGTGGTAGAGTGCTTGCCTTGCATGCATGAGGCCCTGGGTTCGATTCCTCAGCACCACATAAGCAAAAAGAAA
>NW_012267288.1:6643659-6644919 GCF_000151885.1 Dipodomys ordii | reverse complement strand
CTTGCCCATGTAATTGTAACCCCTCTGTACAGTATTTTCACAATAAAAAATAAATAAAAATTAAAAACAAGAAATAAAAAAAAAGAAAGAAAAAAGCTGGAAGTGGCGCTGTGGATCAACTGGTAGAGCGCTAGCCTTGAGCTGAAGAGCTGAGGGACAGCGCCCAGGCCCAGAGTTCAGGCCCCAGGACCGGTCCCCCCCAAAAAAAAACAAAAAAAAAAGAGAATGTCTAGCAGGAAAGGTGCGGACACATCAAATCCAGATGTGACCTCAGCAGACGCATATGTGACCTCTTCCAGGTTGCCAGTTGCCTAGGTAACAAAGGTACTGGGTGAAGACTTTGCTGCGAGGAGGGTGGAGTCTGTTTGCCATCCAGGAGAGGACCTTACACTCAGGCACTAAGTTCAAGCTCCAAAAACCAGAAAACTAAAAATAAAAAGACTACACATAGAGTTGCCCTATGACCCAGCAATTCTATTTCTGGGCATGTATCCAAATGATCACACATAGAAGCATACTAAAGCGTCTATAAACACAACCATGTTTATTTCAGCATTATTCATCATAGCCAAGATATGGAACCAACACAGATATCCCTCAGTAGATGAATGGATCAAGAAAATGTGATATATATATCTATATATATAGATATATATATATAGATACACACACACACACACACACACACACACACACACAATGGACTTCTATGCTTCCCTCAGGAAGAATGGCACTGCTCTATTTGTTAGGAAAAGGAAAGAATTGGAAAAAAATCATATTAAGTGAAGTAAGACAGACCCAAAGAATGTAGGTCCCATGGTTTCCCTTATTTGCAATAATTAGTATACATCTAGGATAATCTTTTTTTTTAATTTTATTTAATTTTATTTTATTTGTGAAGATACTGTACAGAGGGGTTACAATTACATGGGCAGGATAATGCGTACATTTCTTACCAAGCATTGCAGCCTCCTCCTTTTGTTTACCATTCACATCCCTTCCCAGCCTCCCCCCTCCCCCCAATCCTAATCTTTTTCCTTCCCCCCCTTGCCTCCCCCACCAACTTTGTAAAGCTCATTTTGGACATGACAACTTGTACTTCTCATTGTTGCAACAGGTCCACCTGTATCTTTAAACAACTGTTTTTTCCCCATCCCCTCCTCAAGTTATACTGACATCAAATATAGTGAAAGCAGGGGTTATACTGTGGGGGAGGGACATACAAAGCAACAAAGAGATAATCTTATAAATGCATTAGAA
>NW_012267288.1:6517206-6637478 GCF_000151885.1 Dipodomys ordii | reverse complement strand
GTTGGAGCTGGCAGCTCCTCCGAGCTCTGTCGGTATCCAAGATGGAGATCACCGGTGCTGGGGGGGGAAGGGTGGCCTTCCCTCCTCTGCTCCCTGAGAAGGAGTGAGGATGTCGGGCTTCTACTCATGCCGAGTCTTGGATCTTGGGTCGTCTCTGGTCTGCAAGATGCAGGGTGAAGATGTCTGCTCCTTGTTGGTTCTTGCTGGTGTTAAGTAGAATCCTCTCGCCTGCTGCGTCTGGCTCCTTCGTCCCGGACTCTCTGTGTGAGCGCTCAGGTATGGCCCAGGCTGCGGTCTCCACTGCTTGCGACCCTGTCACCGCCGCCGGGGCGGCTGCTGGCTAGCGCTCAGATGTGTCTTTTTGCCTTGGCTTCCCTCTCTTGTCTAACTCTCTGTCCTGTGATGGCACACTTGGTGTGATTCTCTGGCTTAGGACTGTTCCCTGGAACTCTAAAACTGCTTTCTATGCGAGAGCTTGTTCAGAATCCAGCTTCTCCTCCGCCATCTTCCCGTAACCCCTAGGATAATCTTATTAAATGAGCAGAAAAGTTCAGAATCTATGTACATATGACCACATAATATGATCCTAAGTGAAATGAATCCCATAATATGGACACAAGGGTTTTTATAAAGTGTTTATAAAGTACTATGTGATTTTTTGTTGTTGTTTCTTTTGTATCTTCTCCCTTGTCATTCTATTTGATTCGGGTACCTTGCATCTTGCATATACACTTCTCTAATTTGGGGAAGGGAAGGAGAGTAACAAAATGCTGAAATAAGGACACAAGATGACTCATTGAACAATTATACTCACAAAACACTATGTTAGAAATGAATTTTACAACTTGGGGGTGGGGAGTAGAGGAGGTGGGGGAGGGAAGGGATAGTAGAAGAAAAATAAATGCATCACACTCTTTTCTAATTTCCTAAATGCAATCTTCTTGTGTCTTTTCATTCTGCACATTTTTCCTAAATTATCTAAACTATACCTTTTCCTTTAAGCAAAAAAGTTGTTATTACAAGGTAATTCTTTTTATTTATCTAATTTCCTTCTGAAAACTGCAATTAACCAATTTTTTTAAGTCATAAAGTCATTTCAAAAGCATGTAGGCATCTTAGAGGGAAATTGTTCATGGTATAAATGTCAACAATCATTTTCAGTCAAGTGTAAAGATGACTTCCCAAGAAGAGATTAGAAGGAAAGACCCTGAGAATGGAAAGTTTAGAAAGAATTGCTTCAAAGCTTCACCAAGTGAATGGAGCAAAGGAACTATGGTAGAGCCAGTAAAAATTCCCAAATGATGCTGTGCTTCTCTTTACAGAACATTTCACACATAGGGTATTAAGAATGTAGATAATTACTATACAATATTTGTGGCTAGAAATAATGTGTAAGAAGAAGGCCTAACCAAAAGGTAGGTTCTCTCTCTCTGTCTTCCTTCCTCCTCCTTCTCCCCTCCTACCACCCTCCTCCTCCTCCTCCTCCTTCTTCTTCTTCTTTGCCAGTTGTGGGGCTTGAACTCAGGGCCTGGGTTTTATCCTTGCTGTCTCTGGGCTCCTTTGTAGTTTACCACTTGAGCCTCAGAGCTTCTTCCCGCTTTCTCTGAGTAGTTTGTTGGAGATAAGAATCTCACAGACTTTTCTGCCCAGGCTGGCTTTTAATCTGGATCCTCAAGTATCAGCCTTTAAGTAGGGTTACAGACTTGAGCCACCTGGTGCCTGGCAGTTGGGTATACCTTAATCCTATTCCAGAACTCTAGAGTTTAACCACTGTATAAAATGCCTGGAATTGAAGAAGTAGGTAGACGAAATTCAGTATCATTTGTAAGGAAGAAAAAGTCACCATCCTAATAAAGATCATAAAACTACTCTTGGCAACACTCAGGTTATAGAAAGATGTATCAACATCTGAAACAAACAGCAATTCAAATGCTAAGCACCATCTCAGGTGACTTGAGGATGATATGTTTGACAGAAGTGCAAAACTGACCAGAGATCAAGAGATGGAAGTAATTGCCTTTGCCATTCATGTGTGGAATCTTTGACACATATCAAAGAATTTTAAACGCCATGCTTTATGTAACATCATCCTTCTAAAATGAGAACATCTTGCCTTCCTTTTATGCTTCTTAGGTCACAAAATAATCACTTATTTGAGCTATGTTTGTTGAGAGATGAAATACTATTACTTGGCAAAGTTGGATAACAGCTTATCTATGTTTTGTAATTTAATTAGATAAAGTTTTTTTTAATTATTGGTTAATATTTGGGGAAACCTTTATTAATATTCAAAAAGTTCTGGCGAGTTGCAAATTACTAATAGGGTCACTTTGGGGGATAGAAATATGGATTGCTACACAATTCCATGTATCCCACAATTAATAAATAACCTGTTTGTACCAAAGAAGCTATAAAATAATAAAACATCTTGACCTTTTTTAAAGAAGATGTTCATCTTAAACAAACATCCACTGTCTAGGCAAGGAGACGTAGTTGTGCCAAAGAACATCAGCATTTTGTGAGGTGGGATGGGAAAGAAAGCTCATACTTATGACTCAACAGAAGAGATGGATAGATCAAGAAATGTCAATTAAAATGAATTTTTGCGTGCAATGTGTTAGAATTTTCTTAGGTGAAGGAATGTGATCTCTCTCTCTCTTCTCCCCACCCCCACCCCCTCTCGCTCTTCTTCTCTTTTTCCCTCTCCTTCTCCTCTCTCCCTTCCTCCCTCCACCCCTGTCTCTCAGTTGTTCTCTTTCCTCCATTCCTGTATCTTTTCCTCTTCTCTCTCGTTTCTCCCACTTGGGTCTCTTCTTCCTCTTCTCTCCTTTCAATCTCCCTTTCTTTTTACCTGTAAAACACACACACACGCACACACACAAAGCCAATAAATAGTTAATGTGAATAAAGCATTCTTCAGGTGTTCCTTTCTGCTCCCTCCTTCTGACTTTCCCTAATTATACCTCCAAAATCCACTGCAAGGGAACAAACTCTCTCTGAAAACCTGTCAGTCTTATACTAACATTTTTATTTTGGATCCCATGAAAGGCTCCAATCTGAAATATTCTGTATCAAGCTCTAATATCTTATTAAGGCTTTTTTTTGCATGTAAAACAACAAACATAAAAACATATTAAAAATCAAAACTGATTCAGGGCATCAAAATGAAGCATCAGATAGAATGTAAAAATGCTGTCACTTCCCTTTTATAAAAATGACATTAGTTATGAGACTTTCTGAAAATATCTCAAGAAGAAAGATTTAGAATGTTGCTTTGTAAAGAACATTTTTTTTTGTCCTGCCAATGGGAAGGAAAAAATAGTGATTTGGTATTAGAGATAGTCTTATATAACCAACTAGAGTACAAGTGGAATGTAATAATTATGGTTCAAAGGAACATAAAAAGATAAGAAATAGAGATGATTTCCAGCTGAAAAGGGCTTTATAGAAAATTACATAAACATGTGGGGAGAACTGTTGTGAATGCTTTCTTAAGATTAGCTATTATCCACCTGACAAAGGCTTTGGAATGTGCTCCTTGTATTACATAGTGCCCGAGAAATTTCTTTGTAAGTACCCATTTATCACATGAGATTGAAATCTATTCCCATACCTATTTCTGTAGGTGGCAGGTTTCTAAATATCCAAATATTTTACAGACAGGGCCTAGAGTTAGGAATGTTAATTAAAATGAATAGTCCCATTTACAGAGTTCTATGTGAATGACCCAAATGAATACAAGCATAGGGAAATGCAAATATTCACACTCATGGCACTGTGAAGCATACATTTTGCAAGTATTGGTTTTGAATATTTTATCAAAAATACACCATAGGGAATAAAGTTATTTGCTGGACACTTACTTCTAGGAGCTGCTTTAATTTGGAATCTGTTATTTTGCACAGGTATTATTTAAATCCATTAATTTGAGATGCTTATACAAAGTTTCAATTTGTGCTTTGCAATAGTTTTGGTAGCATCATTTCAGAAGGGTATGAAAGTCAGTCGTTCTGGACCACTGTACCTATCAGCCTCACAGTGTGAACATGTTTTTGTTTCCTTCAAGTTGCAAAATTTTCTCATATGAATCTGTGACCTATAAGTAACCCTGGTCACATAAGAATGAGCTGCCTTAAAAAAAAAAGCTTATACAAATCAGGGTAGTTTGATTTTAGACAAATGGAGGAAATGGATGACAAGTAGTACATGTGTAATATTAAGATTAGATTTTCTAAATTGTTAACCCCAACTACTACTATACACATGCACATACACACACACACACACACACACACACACACACACACATGCAAACCTCTAGTGATTATTAGTAAAATGGCATTGACAACAACAAATAAAACCCCTAAGCTGCAGGAAAATTCTTTTTCGATATTGAAAGCTTAAAGGGCTTGATTTTCTTTAATTAATGATTGGTTTTATTATCAAATATTTCATGAACTCTTTTATTAATTAAAGCAACTATTTTATTTTAATTGCTTCAGTGTTTATTTGTGTATTTCCACATGAATATTATGTATATCACTGGTGATTTTCTGCATCTCCTCCTATCTAAATATAACTTTTCATGAACTAAAATTCCTGCCACCTGGGGGTTAAGAGGACATCACTTCACCCTTCTCCTGAAGTCTCTCTCTTGTCACCAGTATCATCTCTTTAGAAGAGAATATTATGTAGGTTGAAATGGCCAACATGTTCTCTGATTACATCACATAGATTTTTGTGTATATTAGATTAGTGTGATTTTAGGATACAAATTAGCCATGCAAGTATCATACAAGATAGGACATTGCTCTTTTAATTTGTCTTTATCATTTGGCTCAAAAAATTCTAATATAGACTTGCTATTATCACATCCACTTTGCTTGGGTTTGTATTGAGATCTATGGGAGGGGAAGTTGATCAAATGCTAACACCTTTTCAGAACCATCTTCTCATTAATGAATATTGATGTTTTTGTCTGCTTATATCTTCTGTATGCTTCACTAAGGGTTATAAACTTCTTCATAGAATTAGGGGTCATTTATTAATACTTATTTTAGGTATTTTAATGTATTTTTTATGTTGAAATTGCTCATTATCTACATCAAGTTTCTATTAAAGTTATAGATTTTGACTGACTGATTATATACCAGCTTTATTGTATTTATATACAAACACCAGTGGCACTAGAAAGGCTTTAAAAATTTTTTAAGATCAAAGAACATTTTTGTTTTGTTTTATGATAGGTGGAAAAGGATTAATATGTCTTCAGTCAACTAGTTTCTTCCTCTCTTTGTTTTAAAGATGATGATGATGATGATGATAATGTAGACAGAGCATATTCATGTTTAGAAACAGAAGCCTTCTATTTTTATTCTGACAAATCTAGCTTTTATATGCCCATCATTCCCAAACTGCAAAGACTGCGTCAGAATCACAAGGTTTAGCTAAGCCTGGGCTATATGATGAAAAAGCCTGTCTTAAGCAAACAAAAATAAAAACAAAAGCAAACAAATAAAACAAAATAAAGTGAAGCAGTTGTGCTATATTGTTCCTTAAAAGCAGATGCAGTTGTGTGTGTGCATGAGCATGTGTTCATGTGTAAGTGTTCATGTATGTGTGTATATAAGAGACCCGGAAACACAACAAATCAAAGAAAGGTTGGACAAATGGGATTGCATAAAGTTGCAGAGCTTCTGCAGGGCAAATGACATAGCTAGCAAAATCAATAGAAAGCCCACGGATTGGAAGATGATCTTTACTAGCCTTACAATGGACAAGGGTCTCATATCTAAAATATACTTGGAACTCAAAAAATTAAACCCCCCAACAACTGCCCAATAAATAAGTGGGCGAAAGACTTAAAGAGAAACTTCTCTGAAGAAGAAAGAAGGATGCCCAATAGACACATGAAGAAATGTTCAACATCCCTAGCCATTACAGAAATGCAAATCAAAACAACATTGAGATATCACCTCACCCCAGTTAGAATGGCAAAAATCAAGAACTCTAACAACAACAGATGCTGGAGGGAAAGGAACCTTACTTCATTGTTGGTGGGAATGTAAACTTGTTCAACCACTTTGGAAACAGTATGGAGGTTCCTCAAAAGACTTCACATAGAACTCCCCTATGACCCAGCAATCCCACTTTTGGGCATTTACCCAAATGTTTACAAACAAGACCACACTAAAGCTACCAGCACAACTATGTTTATTGCAGCATTATTTACCATAGCTAAGATATGGAACCAACCCAGATGCCCCTCAGTAGATGAATGGATCAAGAAAATGTGGTATATATACACAATGGAATTCTATGCCTCCATCAGAAAGAATGACATTGCCCCATTTGTTAGGAAATGGAAAAACTTGGAAAAAATTATATTAAGTGAAGTAAGCCAGGCCAAAGAAACATAGGTCCCATGGTTTCCCTTATTTGTAATATCTAGTATATGTCTGAGTCAAGCAGAAAAGGTCAGATAATGTGATGTCAGGAAAATGAACAGTTAGATGTGTATTTTAATGTTTTTTTCTTTCATGCATGTGTGTCTAATGCATTTATAAGATTATCTCTTTGTTGCTTTGTAGGTCCCTCCCCCACAGTATAAACCCTGCTTTCACTATATTTGATGTCAGTATAACTTGTGGAGGAGATGGGGAAAAACCAGTTGTTTAAGGATACAGGTGGACCTGTTGCAACAATGAGAAGTACAAATTGTCATGTCCAAAACGAACTTTACAACGTCGGTGCAGGGGGGGTTTGGGGAGAAGGGGGGGAAGGAGAAGGATTGGGATTGGGGGGGAGAGGGAGGCTGGGAAGGGATGTGAAGGGTAAAGAAAGGAGGAGGCTGCAATGCTTGGTAAGAAATGTATGCATTATCCTGACCATGTAATTGTAACTCCTCTGTACAGTATGTTCACAAATAAAATTAAATTAAATTAAAAAAAATAGAACTGAAAAAAAAAAGAGGAGTGGATGCTGAGTGTTATTTAATGCAGAGGATAACAAACTTTTATAGCAATAGGTCTCCAGGAGAAAGGGCAAAAGGTTACACAATCTTGCTGCAGGGCTTCATTCTTGGGTGGTCACCAGCTGGTCACCTGATAGGCACTTGTTTCCAGCTTATCTCTAAGAAATATAATGGGTTTTGATGTTTGTCACCAACTAACCATTACCTTATTTCTATAGAGGCCTTAACTGTCCCAAAAGATCTTTCCTGTTCCTTCTTTAATAGTAAGCACCAAGGAGGCCTAGATCTAGCAAGTCTCTTAGTAAATGAAAGAGAGTAACAGGAAGTTCTTTCTCCTAAGTAGTTATCTCAGCAATTGCCAAACATTCTTTCTGTTCTAGCTGAGCCTACAGCTTCTTGCAAATCTCTTACAAACAATTCCTTCTCTGAAGTGACATCGTGAAACCCCCAATACTTTTATATTTACTTATGACTTGTCTACTAGCCTCCATAAGAGGGGCTTCCAGGGTAGCACTTAACTCTGGTGAGTTAGTCATATTTTGAAGACGCTCATCAGATATTGGAGTCGTCAACACTCTTAAGAAAGAGCTTTGAGTAAAGGAAGGTTGAGCATGAGTAAGTACAATGAGCAGCAGAAACAGTAAACGATTAATAGGCACTCTTATACAGTGAAGAAAAGCAGAAACACATCTTTCCCAGGGGCTTGCCAGCCTTTCCAGGAGGTAGGCCTCTTAGAAGCCCTATTCTCTGAGGTAGACTTCAGTGAAGTCCCAATACTCAGAGATAGGTCTCTGTAAAGCCCTATTCTCTGAGGTAGACTTCGGTGAAGTCCCAATACTCAGAGATACGTCTCTGAAGCCCCATTCTCAGGTCTGAAAGCTGGTTTCCCATGCTAAGCAGACTCCACTGGTGTAGGCGTGGCACTAAAGTAAATGGGTGAGTGGACAGAAAGCAATTCTGGTTTTATGCATGTAGATTTTAAGATGCAGCACACCACACATGCAAATAGAGTATTTCCTAGAGAAAGGTATGGGTATATACTGATATATAGTCAGAACATATTAAGTAGCTTTTCAAAAATGTTTTATTAGCTTTCATTAGTTATAAGGAGATGATGAGGATTTCATTGTTACATTTCCAACTGTTTACAACATATTCCAATTTCAAAACCTCTATTAATCACCCTTCTTCTTTTTCTCCATTTCCCAAACAATTTCATTAGGTTTCCTTGTTCTATTTTCATAGATTCAAACAATCTATTTTGACATAGCCAACCTCCTTCATCCCCCGTATTAGTTCAACCCCATCCTTCTAAAACTCACCCCTCTACAGAACCTGTTTCTCTTTCCCCAAAGAGTCTCCATGAAAGGATTTAAGCAGTTTTGCAGACAGATTTAAGGGACAACAGAACTTTGAAAACACATATATCTCAATAAATACATAGTTAACATTGAGAGAAGTTTGAAATCAGCATTTAACTATGAGTAAAACCCCAAGATAGGGACACGAGATTTTATCTTTCTTGCTGTTGCTTCTAATGTATTTATAATGTATAGTGTTCCCCATGGTACAATCCCTGTTTTCACTGTATTTGAAGTCCATGCCCTGCATCTTGTATATGCATTTTTCTAATTTGGGGAGGGGAAGGGAAATAACAAAATTCTGAAATAAGGATATAGGTTGATCCATTGTAACAATAAGATGTAGAAGACATTATGATGAAAATTAACTTTACAACTTGGGTGAGGAGGAGTTGGGGAGAAGAGGAAGGAAGGGATGTTAGGGGAAAAACAAAGGAGGAGGTAACAATGCCTGACAGGAAATGTACTCATTACCTGACTCATGTAACTGTAACCCTTCTGTACAGTATCTTCACAAAAAAAATATATACAAAAAAGACAATTCAGAGTATCTTCAATTAGAACTCTGAGCATCATTCCTATGTGGACAATTTACTTCAAGTACATATTATTTATTAAATAGATCCATTCAGCCTCGAGGTGTGGTTTAAGTATTAGAGCACCAATAAACAAACCAACGAAGCAGATGGTCCTGAGGTTCAAACCCCAGAACTGTCAAAAAATAAAACAAAACCATAAAAATTTCTGATTCTTGAGCACTATTTACAGCCTGATTTCTAAGAATGTGTTGCAAATTTAAAAGTAAACATTAATAAAACTAATAAAACCCCAACCACATATCTACAATGATGGATTGATAATAGTTTACAATCATCATAAAAAGGAAAGGATTAAGTGATAGAAACACTGCCATCTATGGTCTGTTGAATTTATACATTGCAAGAATATAAAACACTCTGAAATTGTGTCATCAATTCTAAAATGATATTTGACTCTTGGGTGTTTTCCATGATTTGGCAGTAGTCCTACATACTGAAAGCTATTTCTGCCTCACAAACGAACATGTTCTGAAATAGCCATTCCCATTTCTATCCTTTGATTATAAGCCCTCCCTTCATGATATGCTGCCTTCTGCCAACAAAATTATATTCACCAATTTTGATATTCAAATAGGGCCTCATCTGTGAAAATTCTAATTTGAACTTCCTTACTAACTGTTCTTTCCTGTTTCCTAAAAGGAGATGGATACAATACAATTTAGCTTCAACATTTCCTTCCCTAATTGGAGGCACAGTGTCTTGATGTCATGAATTTTAAAAGACTTGTTTACATCACACAATATAACAAAAACAATGTAGAGAATGCTTACTAATAACTGACGTGGTACACACTGGTTAGATCAGAATGGATGGGCAGCATTTTCTCTATTCAGAATAAAAAATCCGGATATGATAGGAATGGTTAGAGAATATTCAATTGATTTGTTTACACTTTGAATCTATGCTCCTCCATTAGAACAGACTGACCAGATGACAGATTTATTTGGATTTATCCCCTGGCACTTTTCCACTATAACCTCAGGCAGACTAATTAATTTTTGATTTTCTTTCTTTTCTTTTCTTTTTTTTTTTTTGGTCAACTCAAGTACAGAGATGTTGTAAAGAGAAATATTTGAGGAAATACCTCTGTTTAATTGCAAAGTTTCATTTATATATATTATAAAAAACCATCATTATTGTGTTGAACATGATATGAAATGCTTATTTTCTGAATCCCTTATAATTTTATTGAAATATACCAATCTTATGAATGAATTGTACTTTCTACAACCGATTCTAACATATCTGATTCACTCTATATAATGCAAAACTGTACAATTGAGCCAGTTCTTTGCAATGCACCAACTTAGCAATATAACTGCTTGTAGTCATTGATTCAGTTAAGCAGCTGAATTTTTATTTTTAGTTTTAGATAGAAATGTAGTTAGCTGGAGGAAAAAAAACACTTTTACCTGAAAGGTAGAAATATCTCAAAATGGTGTCTGAGTCCATATTTGCTAGAATAAATATAAGAGGATGACAAACACCTACATAAGAATGTAGGGAAACCCCATTCCATTCCTAGTACATCCTAGAGAGCCAGTGCTTTCTTCTTTTAGAAGCATATGGCTGGCTTATGTTTTTAGAAGAAGACGCTTCATAATAAAAAATACAACTTAACTTTAAAACTCAAACTCACTGCAATAATGAGATGTATAAGATGCTATGTTGAAAACAAACTTTACAATTTAGGCGGAGATGGGATTGGGGGATATAGATGAGGATGTGGGAGGGATGGGATGGTAGGGGAAAAATAAAGGAGGAGGCAACAATGCTGGATAAGAAATTGTACTCATTACCTTGCTCATGTAACTATAACCCCTCTGTACAGTATTTTCACAATAAAAAACTTATTTTAAAAAACCCCTCAGGGGCTGGGAAGGTGGCTCAGTGGTAGAGCACTTGCCTTTCATGCTCGAGGCCCTGGGTTCAATTCCTCAGCACCACATAAGCAAAAAGAAAAAAGCCGGAAGTGGTGCTGTGGCTCAAGTGGTAGAGTGCTGGCCTTGAGCTGAAGAGCTGAGGGACAGCACCCAGACCCAGAGTTCAGGCCCCACGACCAGACCCCCCCAAAAAAAAACAACCCTCAAACTCAGGTCCTCATACTCTTGCTCATGGTTCTACCATTTGAACCATGCATCCAATTCCAAGTTTGTGCTGCTTAATTAGAAATAAAAGTTTCACAAATTTGTCATTCCAAGCTGTCTTCAAACTGTGATATTCACATCTCAGATTCCTGAGTAGCAAAGGTTATAGGTATGAGGCCATGGGTACCTAGCTTAATAAATTTTTTAAGGTTTATGGCCTTGCTTGTGGTTATTTGAGTAAATGTTCAGAAGTGGGATTGCTGTAATAGGGGAGCTCTATATTTAGTGTTTTGAGGAACCTCCATAATTCCTTCCAAAGTGGTTGAACAAGTTTATACTCTCACAAACAATGTATTGAAGTTCCTTTCAGCCACATCCTTGCCAACATCTGTTGTTATTAGATTTCTTGATTAGAGACATTCTAACTAACGCTACCATTACAACTATGTTTATCACAGCATTATTTACTATAGCTAAGATATGGAACCATGGAACCAACCCAGCTGCCCTTCAGTAGATGAATGGATTAAGAAAATGTATAAATATATATATATATATATACATATATATTTATGTGTGTGTGTGTGTGTGTGTGTAATACAATGCTATTCTATGCTTCCATCAAAAAGAATGACACCACCCCGTTGGTAAGGAAATAAAAAGACTTGTAAAAATCATATTAAGTGAAGTAAGGTAGACCCAAAGAAACAGAGGTCCCATGTTTTCCCTCATTTGTAATACTTAGTCTATGTCTAGAATAATCCTAGCAGATGAGCAGAATAGCTCAGTAGCTCCATACATATGACCATATAAGATGATGTTAAGTGAAATTAACTCTAAGACATGGACACAAGAGGTTTTTCTTTGTTGTTGTTTTTAAAGTACTGTGTGATTTTTTTTCTTTTGTGTTTTCCCCCTCTATGGTTTATCCCCTGTTGTCACTGTATTTGATTTTGGTACCCTGGGTCTTATATATACATTTATCTGAATTAGGAAAGGGAAAGGAAACAACAAAATGGTGACACAAAGGACAAAGGGCAAACCAATGCAACAGCAATACTCATAAGACTAAATGAACTTTACAACTTGGGGTGGCAGGGAAGGGGGAGGGAAAGGGGAAAAATGAGGGAGGGGGTAACAAATTGGATAAGAAATGTACTCACTACCTTACTTATATAACTGTAACCTCTCTGTACATCACATTGACAATAAAATTGAAAATAATTTAAAGTTTAATATCAATTCTTTTTTGGCTTTTATAATTTTGCAAACTATAACAGAGCTTAATAGGAAAATGAGATTATTTTAAATGCTGGAAGTCAGTATACCACTGGAATTTTGGGGGCTTTAGATAAATAATTAGAGCAAAAGGCACAAAAGAAACTGAGGAGAAAGGAAGAAGTCAGCTGAAAACAGTAAAAAACAGTGAAGGACTATGAAACTGAATTCTATGCAGTAGAGGACACTGAAACTAAACTATGTTTAGCCACTTTCTGCTTAATTACCAGAGTAGAGAAGTAATAAATATTACTTTTTTAACAAAACAGTAAAGTTCTAGAAACAATCTTCCATTGCTTTACTTCCTCTTAATCAAGAAACACTATGCCTGCTCTCAGTTGAGAAATAACAATTAGAATGTGAGCAAATTTAAAAAAAAATAGTCATTAACTTGAGGCTTTAGAATACTTTATTTAGACTTCTTGCACTGGAAAAGCAAAGGATAAACTAAATCTTATTAAAAAGAAAATAGATTTGAATCTCTCTTGAATTATGGTATGTTTTTTTCAATCCTGGGATTTGAACTCTGGGCCTGGGTGCCATACCTCAGTTCTTCAGCAAAAGGTGGGTACTCTACCACTTGCGCCACAGCTCCACTTCTGATTTTCTGATGGTTAGTTGGAAATAAGAGTCTCATGGACTTTCCTGCCTAGGCTGGCTTTGAACTACAAACCTCAAATCTCAGTCTCCTGAGTAGCTGGGATTACAGATGTGAACCACTGGCACCGGGCAAATTATGGTAATCTTTATGTGAGCATATGTTTAGTTGAATATGCAATTCCATGTTTTTATGGTATTTACCATATATTTGTTATGCTAAGATCATGAGATGTTTTATTTTACATAAATATTCTTATTCAGGATGCATTCTTTTTTTTAAAAATTATTTATTTATTTTTTATTTGTGAACATACTGTACAGAGGGGTTACAATTACATGGGCAGGATAATGCGTACATTTCTTACCAAGCATTGCAGCCTCCTCCTTTGGTTTACCCTTCACATCCCTTCAGGATGCATTCTTATCCCATGTTACTAACTGGATTTTTTTTCCCTTATCCTGGGGGTTGAACACTGGTCATCAGCGCTGTCCCTTAGCTCCTTTTGCCCAAGGTTAGCACTCAAACACTTAAGCCACAGAGCCACTTGTGGCTTTTTCTGTGTTAATTAGAGATAACAGTCTCATAGACTTTCCTTCCCAAGCTGGCTATAAACAGTGATTCTCAGATCTCAACCTCCTGATTAGCTAGGGTTTCAGGAATGAGCACC
This sequence comes from Dipodomys ordii, assembly GCF_000151885.1. Classification (NCBI taxonomy): domain Eukaryota; kingdom Metazoa; phylum Chordata; class Mammalia; order Rodentia; family Heteromyidae; genus Dipodomys; species Dipodomys ordii. The sequence continues at coordinate 6,623,912 of NW_012267288.1, read as the reverse complement.
TAGTGCCCAGCAACTAGATTATTAATTTTTAATGGAAGCAATGAGAGTCAATGAATTAAAAAAAAACCCTCCTAGCTTATATGTTTTCCAGTCTAATTCAATTATTTTGAACAATAATTGCCCTATCCAGCATTATGGTACACATAAAAGAGTAATTAGAACATTTGTAGCTTCTAATTATGCCAGAGACAAAGCTCAAGAAGAAACTTGATGTCAATGTCTGTTTTACGTGAGGCGTCTTGTATCATAAACAAATTTAAGTGGATAGTGGTTTCATACTTTAAGAGCTCACAAAACAATGTCTGTCTAACCCAAAAAATACGCATGGCAGTATCAAAGAAGATGAGTGACTGAGGATATTGTCTGTATTTAGGAATCCCTGATCCATTTGGAAGTAAAAGTGTGTGGGATAAGTCAACTCTTATGTATCATAACAACATTTGGTCCAATTATATTCAGATATTTAATCATTCATTAATTCATTTATTGAACAAACATTTGAACATATTATAAATATTAGCTGCTATCAGTGATGTGATGAAAGTGATGGTGAATGAAATAATGATGTTGATTACGGTGATGTGATGAGAGAATGGCAGAGGATGATAATGATGATGGTGATGATTCTTGGTATCACTATTCAGCATGACCAGAAAACTACTAAGTTTGAGAAACCCAGTAGTGAGCAACACATTGAATTACTTTTTTTTTTTTGTCGGTTGTGGGGCTTGAACTCTGGGCCTGGGTGCTGTCCCTCTGCTCTTCAGCTCAAGGCTAGCACTTTACCATTTGAGCCACATAAGAGTCTAATAGCTGGGCGCTGGTAGCTCATGCCTGTAATCCTAGCTACTCAGGAGGCTGAGATCAGAGGATCGCGGTTCAAAGCCAGCCCGGGCAGGAGAGACTGTGAGACTCCTATCTCCAATAAACCACCAGAAACCGGAAGTGGCGCTGTAGCTCAAGTGGTAGAGTGCTTGCCTTGAGCTGAAGAGCTGAGGAACAGCGCCCAGGCCCAGAGTTCAAGCCCCGCGACCAACAAAAAAAAAAAAAAGAGTCTAATAGACTTTCCTGCCTGGGCTGGCTTTGAACAGTGATTCTCAGATCTCAGCCTCCTGAGAAGCTCAGATTACAGACATGGGCCACCAGTGCCCAGCTCACACTGAATTTCTTTACCTCTGTCCAATCATACTTCCTAAGACAGAAGGAGATCATTTCATACATCAGACAAAATGTTTTCAGTTACTGACAAATGCAGTGAAGAAATATTACGGGATAAAAAGAAAATGTAAAAACTTGGGGCAAGGATATAAGTCATTCTCTCTGTTAATAGCAAAGAGAAATCAGGTAAAATTATCCCCATTTACCTAGTCCATTTTTCAAAGTTCTATGATTGTCTTTTTGTAATCCTTACACATGGGCTATCTTTGGTTTATTTAAATATTACTTTAACAAAGAGGAGCTGAAAACTCACTGTGTAGTATTCCAAAGGCTAGTCCTAACTCTTCCACTTTCATGGATACTTCTTTTTGGTGTACTTGTGTGTGTTTGTCCTGAGGCTTGAATGCATGATGGACCTGAGATTTTTTGTTCAAGGCTAGTAGTGCTCTACCATTTGAGCCTCAGCTCCATTTTTCATTTCCAGGGTTTTTAGTGGTTGACTGGAGATACACGTTTCACAGACTTTCCTGCCTCTGTTGGCTTCAAACCACAATCCTCAGAGCTTAGCCCTCTGAGTAGCTAGAATTATAAGTATGGGACTTTGGTGCCCAACTCCATGGATATGTCTTACAGAATAGTTGGAGGGCAAATAAACAGTGTTACGAGAATGGCAAGGTAAACTTGAGGTGGAGTGAGGAAATGATTTTTTGTTAAGTTGTTTTTTTGTTGTTGTTGTGATATCAGGGTTTGAATTTAAGGGATTTTGTTTGCTAGGAAGATATTGTATCACAGGAGTCATACTCCTAACCCTAGGAGGAAAGTTGCACGGAGTTCTGCAATCATTTCAGTGTGTGTGTGTGTGTGTGTGTGTGTGTGTGTGTGTGTGTGTGTGTAAAATCCAAAGGAAAGCTTGAAATGCAAATATGCATGAAAAATAATTAGACTTTTCTTTCCTTTTCCCAAGGAGTCAACTCAGGTAAACTATTGTGCACAATGAAAAGAAATCAATGCTTGTGCTCACCTAAGGATAGCTTCCATTGTTGGGATTAATTTCTTAGTTGAACAGCATCTGCAGGTGGGATTATAGTTTTGCTCCTTTGTTCAACTGAAAATATTTTCAGACAGATGGTGAGAGCAAGTAAATAAGATCTGTGTGCTTCAGAGGGGGGGAAATGCCTAGGTTTGTGAAAAGAGCAGTTATTATAAATACATTTCAAGGTGTCTCCATGTTTACTGAACTCTAGGATATTAGTGGGGAGGTGGAGAGGGGAAACTCATTCATTTTATAGAAATAAAGTTTCCTAGCTCCTTTCCTGCTTCTGAGCAATATTAACAAAAGGCTTGTTGTGTGTTCTTGGCAGAAAACTTGAGCCACATGATATCTAACTCCGTGGGTGTTAGATATATTACTTTTAAAATGATTTTTAATACAGGACTTGTGGCTCAGTAAAAAATATCTTACCAATGTTCCATATCTAACTGTAAGACAGAATCAACTGAATTTAAAACAAACACTTATAAAGTCAATGAGGCTAATTCATGAAAAAGAGTGAAAGAAAAAAGAATCGATTAATTTTGATTTTGGCAAATAAAATCCTCTGTATATGAAAAAATTACTGTAGATAAGAGATTGTTACTTATTCACTTTTAACTCTATAGCCATGTCCAATTTGCCTATGAAAGTATATTTAATATATTGAGGGAAAATCAAGAGGATCTTACTTCAGAAACTAATGACAAGCTACTTTCCATTAGAAGGTAAGTGTGACCAAAATCAGATTACAGTAGCCCTGTTCTATTCACAAACACCATTTTTATCATTGGTACAAATAACCTACAGCTTCATGCATAGTCTTACTGTAACAAATGCCAGTGAAAATCTCCACTGTAGATTTAATATCTATGTATTAAGATTCCTTATGTTATAGAAAAGTCATTTGATAAAAAAATTCTAAAACCTGTAATTAACCAGTCTAAATAATACCAAGATTTATTTGTCTTTTTGTCTTGGACTTTTAAAATTCATTTCTAGAATAGCTAACTTTAAAACATTTGTAGATTTAAATTCAAAGGGAAGAAAAAGGGGAAAATTGACTTGCTATTTCTGTTTCTCACTTACTGAACTTAAATCAAACAGATACATTAGACAACAGAGAGAATTCTTATCACTAAAGTGGTTAAGTTGAGTATCTGACCAACAGTCTATTAGATTTGAACTATGTTTCCTAGGAACATGATCATTTTCTTGTCTTAATACTCTCAAGGATCACAAAAAATATACACTGAATCCTCAAACAAAAATGGTTCTTAGGAAATTAGGTCTTAAATTTATTTACCTCTTTAAGAATTTTTAAAGAAAGATAATCTAAAAATAAATTTATGGTGGAATATTCAATTTAGATTGATAGCAAGATAGACAGATAATAAATTCCTAATCCCCAAATCCTAAACACCAAAGCATGAAGGTCTGCTGGTGTGTGGATGTGGCTAGAGGTGGCAGAAAGTGGGTTAGCTTTATATAGGATGTAGAAAATATAATACTTGCGATATATAAAAAATATAGGTTACGTGTATGCTGTTGAACAGATTTTTAGTGATATTCAATATGGTCTGCTAAAGACTGATTTTAAAATGGAAACTATAATTTGTAAGAGAAGTATACTTCATGGAAATAAATCCCACCAAAATCAATTTTGAAAAGTTTTCACTAAAAATCCAAGTCTACAATCTTCCCCACATTAAGTTTCTAAATACAGAATACAATTTTGATGCTATTTTTTCCTCTATTGATATCTCTGTTATTCTGTATTTAACTTTTGTTGAAAACACTGTTTAAATGCATTCATAACTTTCTGCATTGTAATACAATTAATTTAAATATTGTTAACACAACATGGAACATAAATATATTTTCTTAAAATACTACAATTGAAATACTGAGATTGACAGAGTAAAATACAAATTGAATATTAATTATTCAAATCATTTCTCAGAGAAATCTTCCATTGCTTATATTTGTGTTTAATATTTTGGCAATTTTTCTCACTGTTATAAATAAGTGTTTGAGAAAAACTGAAAATTGACTTGAGTTTTTGTATTGGGCCTTATGCTCAGAACAACATATCCTTCCTTCAAGAATATTTTATCTTTCACTCAACTGCTCTAATATAATGCATTGTAAAAGAAAAATACAAGAGTTTTTATCAGGCATGCGAACATAAGAAGAGACAGAAAGAAGAGCCATCAACTCTGACTCTAGCCCATGGCCACTTAGGATGTGTAGCAGTCATGTGTGACATCTCTAAATCAGTCAGAATGGAAGTTAGATTTGTAAAAGTCAACACAGGTTAGATTCTTTGAATTATTTATTTGTTGGTTTGTTTGTTTGTTTATTTTGTCAGTCATGGGGCTTGAACTCTAGGCCTGGGCACTGTCCCTCAGCTCTTCAGCTCAAGGCTAATGCACTACCACTTGAGCTATAGAGACACTTCTGGTTTTCTGGTGATTTATTTGAGACAAGAGTCTCACAGACTTTCTTGCCTGGGCTGACTTTGAACCGTGATCCTCAGATCTCAGCCTCCTGAGTAGCTAGGATTACAGGCATGAGACACCGCCACCTGGCTATTCTTTGAATTTTTAAAATTATATTTTCATTGTCTTTAAGTGGTCATACAAAGAGATCACCATGCAACAAATTAGCATGTTAGTTCATATTTTCCCCCATCCTTCCCAATCCAAGCCATAAAGTTTCAGAAGAAAGGAATTTCCCTAAAGAATTTCAGATTTGGCTCAGATCATATTAAAAGGCAAACATTCCTGGGAAAATTGCCATTTGTCAACTGTTCTGTGTCACATCATGTGGTAAAGCAGTTATCTAAACAGCAAATGTCAGAATATTGACACTCTACTGTACAAACTAAAACAAGTACAAAAATCAGACATAAATAACCCAAAAATATTGGCAGTGCATTTGTAAATGAATAGTGTTTATAAAGACTGGTATTTTCTTCCTAAGCATCTAACATGCCTGTTTTTCTTTTCTATAGGGCACTCCAGAGAGGAGGGGGCTGGGAACACATGAGAGTCAAGTTATTTTTAAATTTAAGAAAAAAAATGACTTTGAATCCTCTCTTAATTAAAAATGGAACAGTACAAGTGGATGACTCACTTCTATCTTAAAATGCTGAAAATTAAAAATTATGCAATACCCTAAAAATACAAAGAGTGATTCAAATGGCGCCTCACACAATAACCTTCAAATAAGATCCCAAAGCTTGCCTGTTAGTTAAGCTCTTTGTTGCTCTCACTGTCTTGTCCTCTAACAAATGAAAGTATAAATAAGCAAATACTGAGAAGGATGTTTATCATATCAAGTAGTTTCTTATCTCATAATGGTAAGACAATTCCTTCTTTTCTAATTGACCCGAAAGTTGCAGCATCCGTTCTTCAAATATTCTAATTTTACCTCAGAGGAAACATTAACATGAACTATTTCTTCTTCATCCTGTTGTGACTCAACATTTCCTAACCATGAAGGTAGCAATTTATATGAAAACACAGGTCCTATACATTCTATTTTCCTCAGAAATACAGATGACATTTCCTTCTACTATGTAGCTTACAGTTCTTGTCATAATGTTGTCATAGTGATAGTGACATCAATATACTTCATGGTGATCAGTGCAACAATTTGTCTGAAAGAATATCAGCACTGATTCCTGATGTATTTTGCAATTTGAAATGTGGTAAAAATATGCTATTTAATAGAGCACAGGGAAATAAGTTTTATTCGAGGAAGTCTCTAGGACATTTGGCAAATTGATAGATACACATGCCTTTGTAATACGGATAAAACACAAGTGTCTAAAGCTTTGCTGGAGATGTTGGTGAATTTGGGCAAGAAATCACGATTAATTGGTTGCTAAAGAAGATTTTTCTCTCAATTCTCTTTGCCAAATATTAAAGCTCTTCTAGTCAAGAGCTCAGTTTAATTATTTTTTAAGTCCTTTTTAATTTTTTTTTGGACTCCAAGAGTGAGAGCATGGTGAGAGTTTTACATTCTGGAATTCATCCTATATAACCTTGGCCAAATGTACCCAGTCATCACCTTTCATGCCAAGGGGTTATTACTGAAATGTCAGATGCTCAGCTCTAGTGGTTCAATTATCTCTTAGTCCAGTGCTGTGCACATTGCCATCGTGATAAACAATGAGCACAACATTGGCAAAGTCTCTCAGAATCCCTACATCCAGGCCATCATCATATCAAAAACCAGGTAAAACATATACAAAAATGTTGTAACTGTTTCTATACTGTTTTCTCTTAAAAATAGTTACTTTAGAAGACAAACTATGATACAACAGGTTTTTAGAAACAAAATTGGATTTCAAAAATAATCATTCATAATAAACTATAGATGCTGATCATAAAGGGATCCTAGGCTGAAACCTGAGAAAGGAAATCAATTCCTCTTTCAATTATGAAGGCAGAGGTTTGTGGCTGATTGGAAAGCCTCAGGATTTCCTTCAAGGATGTATAGATGCAGCCTGATGTCAATTCCTTATCTACTCAGAATAATTAATCCTAGTGAACTTAAATGAGTTTCAGAGACTCTATAGGAAAGCAGACTTTATCATATATTAATTTCAGACTAAAAAATCCTTCCATGTATACTTTTAATTTGCATTAAAAATGTCAATTCATAGAAGGCAAACATTATAATCATTTTACTATAATTAATTAATTGAATTAATTATTTGCTAGTTTAATTACTTGCTTCATTGACCATACTTATTGGTTGAACTTTGAAAAATAGCATTGATTCTTTGTATCTTCTAATTTCAAAACTAGTGACCTAGACATGGTTGTATACAATAGTCTGAAACATATTCCTTAAGAACTTGATGTGTCTCCAATGGCTGTGTTCATAAAAGTAGTTTAATAGAGATGAATTAGATTTGATGTTATATTGATAATTTTATTTTCACATGTATGGAATTTAAACAAATCACAGCTTTGACATGTGAACTTTTTTGAGTGGGGGGGAGGGTCCAGTCGTGGGGCCTGAACTCTGGGCCTGGGTGCTGTCCCTCAACTCTTCAGCTCAAGGTTAGCTCTCTACCACTTGAGCCATATCGCCACTTCCGGCTTTTTTCTTTTTGTTTATGTGGTGCTGTGGAATCGAACCCAGCACCTCATGCATGCAAGGCAAGTGCTCTACCACTGAGCCACCTTCCCAGCCCCAATATGTGAACTTTTAAATATTTATTTAGCTCCAAAGTCATCAAGGAAGCTTACTTTTCACTGCCCTGCACTGCCTTACTCAAAAGTGTCTGCTTTAAAGAGTATAAGTTTGTGAACTGATACTCAATTTTGGACTTCGTATAGGAAGCAATGATTGTGATGCTGGATGTGATGATTTCTGCACAATGATGGAAAACTTGGCAAAAGTCTCAACTTAGAGTTGACTTGCCTTCCACACAAATCCAACAAGACACAAGAAGTGATCCAGACAGTTGCTGAGATGCAAAGTCAGAACCACAGAAACAAGAAAACCACTAGTTATAAATGCCATTATATTTTTCCTGAGTCCAAATTTATACTAGGAATAATATAAAATAAGGATAATAATTAGATTTATAATGAGTTTTAACACACTATGAAAAGTTGTTTGTGTATATGCATTTAGCTGGAGTCCAAATTAAGAAGCAAAACGGCCATATAGCCCATTCAGTTGTAGTTTCACTATATTATTTGGAGAGCTTAGAGACCAGAAGCAACATTAAATACACAATGTAAACTAATGGTCTTATATTTTATACCTTTACAAACATAAATATAAACATGCTCATATATTTTAATAAAATTTATTCTTTATTTGCTGGATTATTTTTGATTTGCTACTTTTAATTAAAAATTATCAGAAATATAAAAATAAAATGCATAGAATATATATTCTAGAATAGTATATGTATTCTAGAATAATATAATTATAATATACATAAATATTGTAATATATATATTCTTCCACATCAGTTAAAATGATATTTTCTGGGTTTTCTTTCTTATTTTCTGTCCTGTTATCACCAAATTTCCTTTTCTTACTCTTTGATTCATAAAGGTCTACCTAAATATCTTTGGTACATAAAATTTCTAGCACACAATGCGAAGGAGATAAGTAGGCACTTACATTATAGAAGGGAGGTGTGTAATATAGACTTTAGTTACAAAGAAAATACTCTCCAGCATTGACATACATGGTAAACATTGGATAGTCATTGGGAAATTACTTTTTAATGAATTTTAAACTTTCAAATAGTTTTAATTTCTTTTTAGCCAATAGTTCTGGCATTAAAGAATGCAATTTAAAATAACAATGTTAATTAAGGCTAGAGAAACATAAAATTCACTTGAACAAAAGAAAGATGATTAATTGATGTCTCAAATCTTAATGCTTGGTTAATCAGTGCCTATCCGAGTTTATTATTTTGACATGTATTGATGTGAGATGCATGGAGGTGGAAGGCAATATTATAAGAATGCTTTCTTTTTTAGCAATATGATCTCTTTTCAGTTGAGGCAAATCTAAAACTTTAGAAAATTTTCAGGTTTAGAGAGGTAATTTCTTTGATAGCTGTAAAATAACCAACAATAATGCCTTGCATGACTTACAGGTGTATTCAGAGGCAGGACACAGCACATTCATAGACAGGTAAAGGTAGAACTCTCTGAGATGGATGACAGGAAGAACCATATCAGCAACAGTAACTTGGGATAGAAAGTTATTGCCAGGCTATACCCAAGGGGAGAATGGGGCAAGTGAGGTATGTCGCAGAGGTTCAACGAGGACTTACTAATTATGAATTTTATAGATTATGAGTTGAGCTCTTGGGAAAATAAAGTATACAGTGATTCCAGCGTGTAAGGATGTGATAAGTTGGGATTGGAATGTAGAGTTAGCAAACTACTCAGCAAAGTGAACTCGAGACCCTAGATAGGGTCCTACACTGGATCAAGGCAGCATAATAATAATAAAAAAATCACACACACACACACACACACACACACACACACACACACATACACATACATGACCATTTATGGTCTTGAAATCAGTCTTGAGTCCAATTATTTGGAATATTCAGGTAGTATCCCCAAAAGTAGCAGAGATTTAGAGAGTAGTGTCCATGAGTTCCCCTTAAAAGTACATAAAACCCTTTTATTACAAGAGTTGAAAATGTACAAACACTGAACAGCATAAAATATCCTTGCAGGACAGCCTGTAACCATGAATGCCATTAGTATAGAAAAATGGTCTGAATAACAGTATTCTAATGTTGCCAGCTGTGTATAAATCATAAATTGTATAGTTTTTCTGTGATAATATCTTGGTGTATTCGTTGAGTCAAGGTGATACATACAGCATCTTGTTGGAGAATATGAATGGATAAATCAATAGGGATTTTATAAGGACTAATAGTTTAGTTTTTTTGTAACCAGTGGGGAGGAGTACTTGAAATTGCAAAGGCAGAAAACCAGGTGGCAAGCTGAGGAAGGAGATTTGAAGAAATTTCTGGGAGCAAAAATTTATCTTTGGTGGAACTATAAAAGGATATCAGGTATATTCATTTTTAGAATAGCACACCAGTAACCTTTATATGATTTCCTTTTAGGCATGATTACTCTTATTATTCTACCAAGATCATAGGTTCAGTAAACAAAGAGGTTACAAAATGTAAGATAATCTTTAATATAAAAAAGTACTGTGATAATTGGGCACTGGTGACTCATGCCTGTAATCCTACCCTCTCAGAAACCTGAGATCCTAGAATGGTCTAAGAAGACAACCAGGGCAGGAAAATCAGTGAGACTCTTATCTCCAATAAACTGCTCCTCAAAAAGCTAGAGATAGAGATCTCTAGCTCAAATGGTAGAGTGCTAGACTGGAGCAAAAGAAACTCAAGGACAGTGCCCAGTCCTTCAGCTCAAGCCCAGAACACTCTCTCTTTCTCTCTCTTTCTCTCTGTCTCTCTGTCTCTGTCTCTGTCTCTGTCTCTCTCTCTCTCACACACACACACAAATGAAAAATGATCCTAATGTCCTGTGTTTAACTTGGAAGTATCTTAGGAGAGATAGCGCACTGGCTGCTGCTGATATGGTTGTCTCAATGTCTGGGGTGATGCTTTCTCTGGTATAGAGACAGAGATTTCTCTATTTGTGAGGTTTGAGGTGTTATCATCTCTGAGGATGAGCTCCTGAGCCAGTGAAATGTGCTATTGGATATGGGACTGGGTATCCTTTCAGATATCCACTTGAGCTGAAGTGAATTTTCTTTACAGGCATTGTAATGAGATCAAGTATCTTGAGAGATTGGAAGAGTAAGTTGGGTCAGGAAACCAAACTTGTAAACATCTTTATTGTTGGGGCTTTGTGGGAGCCCAGCTAACAGAAGAACTACTGGCATTTTCAAACACTAAATGTTATTTTGAAACTTAATGTTAGTTTGATAATGCTAAAATTGGACCAATGTCCAGAATCTAACTGGCAGTTTGGTTACAGAATCCAACTGGCATAATCAAAGCCTTAATTGAGGGTGGCTGAATTGGAAAGCTCCCAATACTCGTTAAGTTTTGTCAAGCTAGGTGATAAGGGACATTCTACTACTAAATTTCAAATAATATACTCAAATAAAGGTGCACATTTATTTATTTATTTTTTTGTCAGTCATGGGCCTGAACTCTGGGCCTGGGCGCTGTCCCTCAGCTCTTCAGCTCAAGGCTAGCACTCGACCACTTGAGCTACAGCACCACTTCCAGCTTTTTCTGCTTATGTGGTACTGAGGAATTGAACCCAGGGCTTCATGCATGCAAGGCAAGCACTCTACCACTGAGCCACCTTCCCAGCCCCTGCACATTTATTTTGCTCTTTCTCTTCCTTCCTTCCTTTTTTCTTTCCCTCCTTCCTTTCTTTCTTTCTTCCTTCCTTCCTTCCTTCTTTCCTTCCTTCCTTCCGTCCTCCCGTCTTTCTTTCTTTCTTTCTTTCTTTCTTTCTTTCTTTCTCTCTTTCTTTCTTTCTTTCTCTCTCATTTTTTTCTTTTTTTCTGGCACTTGTTTGGCTTGCTTGCCCATAGCTGTCCCTCTACAATTTGTACCATCTCTACTCCAACTATTTGTTATCTAATTGAAGATTAAATCTCTCTGACATTTCTTCCCCCGCTGGCTTAGAACAGAGATCCCATTTCTCAGTCTCTTAGGTAGCTAGAATTTCTATTGAAAATATGGCACCTCAAGATGGATACTGTGGCTGAGTTTGGAGGGTCATCATTGGCCTATACACAGACCCAGTAATTTAGCTAATTGTTGCTTTGTCACACTTGCTAGCCTTACAGCTCCAATTTCTAGTTGTAGGTTATTAGACTAGCCAAACACCCCAGAATATGTCCTGTTGATTTTCAGCATTTGTTTATAAAAGCATCTGAACAAATAGCAATGAGATCAATAGCCAGCTGAATGGTGCGTAATTGCACTGAAAATTGATTCCCTTTTAATCTCTGAAGTTGTTTTTATTTTAGTTATTAAGTAGACTTTTTAAATTTCCCTCATTAGCGGACTACATTTTCTCTAGCAATGTATTCTACAAAAAATAATTTTACTTTTCTAAGAGGATCAGAATCGAAAACCATTTTCAACTTCTTTTAACCTAAATATTGAAGAAGGTTTTGGGCATTGGAAGTTTGAACTACCATGGCTCCCATATCATTTGGATGAGTTGCTGGCTCATAGAGTCATCTAAGATTTTTTTTGGCACTTCTATATTTTTATTACCTTTAAGTAGTTGTACAAAGAACTTTCAAGTAAACATGTCAGTTTGTGGTACAATGCATCTTGATCAGTGTTTCCAATTTCCCTTGTCCCTGCCTTTCCTACTTCTCCCCTCAATTTACTGCCAATGCAGTAATAATACTCAAATTTCCTATGTGATAATAGAACAAGTCCTAATGGAGTCATCAACTTAGATCAGTCCTAGCACTTGGAAAGGATAGAGGTAGAAAAGCTATTCAGACAAAAAGAAAGATTATTAAAAGGTAAAATACATAATGAATCTTTGTAGAGGGTGAAACCTCTGCCTCATATTTGACTTGAAAAAAGAGAGAGCTATCTCAGTCTCCGGGAGATGCCATAGAGATGGATCGCCCACTCATGTTTCTTTCAGTCTCCTTGGGTATATAGAAAAGGCCACAGAAAGGCTTTTATGAAGTTTTGTGAGGAGTCAGCTAAGAGCCTTACATTAAGAGATATGAAATGTTTGTTCCAATAGAGTAAATGAGTTCTTTCAGGAGCTCATTAGGCTTCTCCATAAAACCAGTTATCTGGGACATATAGGGAAAGTGAAATTTACAATAAATGCTCTTTTTTCAATTCGTTTAAATAGGGATACAGGTGGACCCATTGCAACAATGAGATGTACAAGTCGTTATGTTGAAATCGAACTTTACAATTTTGGTGGGGCGGGGAGGATTGGGTGGGGGGGCAGGTGGAGGATGGGAAGGGATGGGAAGGGGAAACAAAGGAGGAGGCTACAATGTTTGATAAGAAATGTACTCATGATCTTGCCCATGTAATTGTAACCCCTCTGTACGGTATTTTCACAATAAAAAATAAAAATAAAAAAATAAAATAAATGCTCTTTTTTTTCAAGAGTTCAGTGTTAAGAATTATGTCAAGTGTTTGGTTCAATCATTATGGTCTGGATCCTCAAAAAGAATAGGAATATCCTTATGAAGCCTTCTATTGTAGTCTTAGTGATAAATATTTGTGACTTTGGTTTATAGTTTAGCTATCTCTGAAGCAACATTTCTAGAATCCTTTACTTAGCAGAAACACTTCTTAGGAAAGAACTAAAGAATTTGTAAAACTGTGCAGATGAGGTGATATGCTGACCAGGAAAACAGTATCGTTTGCCTGAAGTTTGGTCAAATGTGCTGACACTCAGTTCCTGTCATTTATCAGGTACAGGATAAAGAGGTAGAAAGCAGCAGCATCCCACTGAACATCACCCTTATGATTATCAATGTCACCTGTACAGCCTATGAACTCTTACTGTGGCTCACACAGCTAATCCTAAAGGCTTGAAGATAATGACAGCCAGGTCTTTTTCCAGATGAAATGTGACACAGGGCTCATCTTCTATCAAGAAGTCCTTAGTAACAACGCTACTAGTAGCAGTACTGACATAATGACTCAACTGTTACTTGGCAACTGGGCTATAGGCTCAGGGTCTGTGAAGGCCTCTGTTTTTAAGAGAGTCCAATAAATATGTGGTCATTTTTTTTGGCTCTAAGAGCTTATAGGGCAGAAACAAGAAGATCAGCTTCTTGAATCTGAAGCCTATGTCCAACCTATGACCACTCTGGTAGGCATGATCAGAAGTGGCTGGACCTGTATAGGAAATCTCTGAAGACAGTAACAGGAGTGCCTGCTGTTGTCCATTAAACCAAACCAAAAGATCTTAATAAAGAAAAGCATACTTTGAGAAAATAACTGAGCTCATTATTTTAAACAATATATTTGATACTTAGCTAAGGTTAAATGTTGTGATTGTTTAAATCAATAAAATTTAATGACATTTTCAAGTAAAGATTGACTTTATTCACGTTCTTTTATTTTATTGTAAAGGTGATATACAGAGCAGTTACAGATACATAATCAGGTAATGAGTACATTTCCTTTTGAATAGTGTCACCTACTCCCTTGTTCTCTCTGTTTTTCTCCTCCCATTTCCCTTCACCCACTGTGAAGTTCTTTAGTTCATTTCCAACATAGTGTCTAGTGAAAATCAGCTCTGAATTGGTTCACCCTTTATTTCACTGTTTTTGTGATTCCCTTTCCCCACCCCAAATCAGAAAGACTTATATACAAGGCAAAGGGTACAGAAATCAAATATAGTGACAAAAGGGAATAAGCCAAAAAAATGAAAAAGAACCACAAACTGTAAAATTAAAAAGAAAAACCCTCTAGTTTCCATTTCTTGGAGTTTATTTTGATAAGCATCATGGTATAGAGTCGTATCAAAAGAATTCATGTTTTCTTGCAGGACTGATAAATCCATTTTGATGAGAGACAGAACACCATCTCTCCGGAGATGGTTTTACTTGACCTTCATTATCTCCCTGCAAAGATCATGCACAACAGCATGCCTTGTAAGGGTGATTCATTGCCAAGCTTTTGACTAGCTGACTTGGTCACAAATATAAGGCCCCTCATAAAAGGGAATTTGGCTGTGGATATTAAAACACAGTTGTGTACACTCTTTTAGTCATTTCTTAAATAAGGACACAAACCCTCTTGTGGGGTGAGATTCTATGTGTTGTTTGAGGTAAATTTGCTTTTAATCTCCCAACAACAAATCCTCAAAGAAACAACTGCCCAATAAATAAGTGAGCTAAAGACTTACAGAGAAACTTCTCTGAAGAGGAAAGAAGGATGGCCAATAGACACATGAAGAAATGCTCAACCTTCCTAGCCATAAAAGAAATACAAATCAAAACAATTTTGAGATTCCACCTCACTCCAATTAGAGTGGCTACAATCAAGAAATCTAATAACAACAGATGCTGGAGGGGATGTGGACAGAAGGGAACCCTACTGCATTGTTGGTGGGAGGATAAACTTGTTCAACCATTTTGGAAAGTAGTATGGAGGTTCCTCAAAAGACTCCACATAGAGCTTTTGAACATTTTCTTTTTTCTTTTTTTTTTTGGATCTGGTCGTGGGGCCTGAACTCTGGTTCTGGGTGCTGTCCCTCAGCTCTTTAGGTCAAGGCTAGTGCTCTACCACTTGAGCCACAGCGCCACTTCTGGCTTTTTTATTTTTGCTTATGTGGTGCTGAAGAATTGAACCCAGGGCCTCAGGCATGCAAGGCAAGCGCTCTACTGAGCCACCTTCCCAGCCCTTGAATATTTTCTAGCATATTTCGTGATACTTTCTTTCCTAAAATCTTCCTCTGATTTTAGAAGCTTGGTCTTCATTTTGGCCACAACCAAGTGTCCCTCTAATCATGTAATGCCCTTCAGATCTTAGTACATCCTTCCTGCCTGATGAGTTAAAAGAAATAATTCCATATTCTTCAAGGATTTAGTTTTTGTTTTTGTTGTTTATGCCAGACCTGGGGCTTGAATTCAGGGTCTGAGCACAGTCTCTGAGCTTTTGTGCTAAAGGCGTGTTGTCTAGTCCTTAGAGACACAGAGCCATTTCTATCTTTTTGGTAGCTAATTGGAGAAAAGAATTACAAGAACTTTCCTGCCCAGGCTGGCTTCAAACCACAATCCTCAGACCTCAGCCTCCTGAGTAGCTAAGATTACAGGCACGAGGCAATGACAATGGACTCTTCTTGGGTCACTTAAATGCTGGCATTGATGGATTTTTCGGCTGACACTCTTAAAAGTTATATTTTTACCTTTCAAAATCACATACATAGCTAGGTGCCTGGTGGCTCACATCTGTAATCCTCAGGAAGCTGAGATCTGAGGATTGTGGTTGGAAGTCAGCCTGGGCAAGAAAATCAATGAGACTATTATCTCCAATTAAGCACCAAAAAGCCAGAAGAGGAGCTCTGGCTCAAGTCGTAGAACACTAACTTTAAGCACAAAAGCTCAGGGACAACATCCAGGCCCAGAGTTTAAGCCCCATGACTGGCACAAGGAAAACAAATTGCTCCTATACCTATCGTTTTTGCTGATTTTCCTGTTTACATGCAAAAGGTTTCTTCCATGCATGGCACCAATGGCTCACACCTATAATCCTAGCTACCTAGGAGGCAAGATGTGAAGATTGTGATTCAAAGGCAGATGAGGCAGAAAAGCCCATCAGACTCACGTCTCCAATTAATTGCCAACAAAGCCAGAAGTGGAGCTGCAGTGAAATTGGTAGAGCATTAGCAATGAGCAAAATAGATCAGGACAATGCTTAGGGCATTGTACCAGCACTGATACAAAAAGAAAAAAAAGTTTCTTCCAATTTGATGTTGCATTTAATTTTTATTACAGCTGCTAACTGAATAAATGGAAAGCATTCCACCAATGGGAATCAAGTTGGTGATTCAGCAGGTGGCCTTTGAATAAGGATTTGCAAAACAAAGTCACAGTAAGTGCTTCCCACATGTGCTGTGTTTTTAATTTTCCCCTTGAGCTATATTTTTTATTTTTATTTTACTTTTTGTTATCTTTAGGCATGATAATGAATTTATTTATTTTGTAGTGTTATTATAGTGACGATACAGAGGGGTTATAGCTTTGAGTCAGGTAATGAGTACAATTCATTTTGAACCATGATTCCCCTTCTTTTGCTCTCCTAATTTTTCCCTCCTTTCCCACCCACAAGATGTACAGTTCATTTTCCATAGTGTCTAGTGAGTGCCACTGTTGTACTTGTTTACCCTTTTCTCTACCTTTTCTGTCCCCTTCCAAAGACAAACAAATTAATAAACAAGACAAACAAGTGTGTGTTATATGGATAGCTATGTAGGGCTGAGCTCTATTGCATCCAGGAGAGCAGTGTCAGCAGGGAGCAGAGGCAATACTGAGCAGGTTGTCCAAGGTACTTTGCACGGGTGCTAGTAGCACAGGAACATGAGGAGCTAAACACATGAATATAGCCATGAGAGATAGAAGATGCCCAGGTATTATCAGCCCATGTTCTGCCTGGTTCCAATTGCTCAGAATGACCCCATGCACACCTAACAGTCAGGAAAGCTGATTTAAATCTGTACAGATTTAGAGCCTTTTGACAGAGGACAGCCTCATTTACAGTTTCCTGATTTGTACGTAGAAGTATCAGAGGCATGAAGAAGGATTTATAAACGAGAAAAATGTTAACTTCAGACTTCCTTCAAAAGACTAAAAGATGTTAGACAAGTATAACCATAATTTATGTGTCAAATAAAACTCCTTGGAGTTATCAATAACATACCCATCAGGCTGGAGAAAGATGGATGGAACTGAGCTTCTGTCTACAAAGTTGGTGTAAATAGCAAAGCTGTTGATGTTCCCATTTGGATGACCTAGAAGAACTGTAGTTTTCCTTGAAGATGAAGGCAAACTAAGTGCAAAGGACATAGAAATAGCTATCTGGAAAATTTGTTTTTAAAATAAAAAGACAAATTTAAAGTGAAGAATGGCACCGTTCCTCTATGTATTATCTAGTTACTTTTCAAAGATTATGGGTAATACCCTGTTTAGATTTAGTAGGATCCCTTGGCATATCTGTAATTTTATTTATTTTTGTGATTTATTTTAACAAAGCAGTTTGAAACCCAGTAAGGATCAAGTCTATAAAGTTTTCTCTTTTTTTTTTTTTTGGGTCCGGTCATGAGGCTTAAACTCTGGGCCTGGGCGCTGTCCCTCAGCTCTTCAGCTCAAGGCTAGCGCTCTACCACTTGAGCCACAGCGTCACTTCCGGCTTTTTTTCTTTTTGTTTATATGGTACTGAGGAATCGAACCCAGGGCCTCAGCTTGCAAGGCAAGCCACCTTCCCAGCCCCTAAAGTTTTCTCAACTAGTATATTTACACATATTTAGTTAATTCAGACTCTGAATCTTAGGGACAAAAGGTCCAATCATATTACTTACTATGTTATTGTTATATTCTTTTATCAAATTTTGGATTTCTAATCTGTGTATTAATTGTCTGTATCAAGGATTCTTTTTCTTTTCACTTAGTTACCAAACTCTCTCATATTTCCCCCTCTGGCCATATAAGAATATACTTCTATGTTTTAAATTTATGTAGACAGTCTAGACTGTCCAGGTAAACATAGCAAAAGAATCCTGGAGGTGTCCATCACATCTCTTATTCCAAGGATTCACTGTTCACCCATGTTTGGGGCTTCACTTGAGAGCTATAACATCCTCTCCCTTTCATAACATAGTAGCCATTACAGGTCTTTTATTGTTCGATATAAATTTTTGGATTGCCTCTTCTACTTCCTTGAAGAATGAGGATGGAATTTTGATAGGTATCGATTGAATTTGTAGATAGTCTTGGGAAGTATTGCCATTTTCACGATGTTAATCTTTCCAATCCAGGAGCATGGGAGTTTTTCCCATTTTCTAAGTTCTGTTTTGATTTCCTTTTTCAAGATTTTAAAGTTTTCATCATAGAGGTCCTTCACTTCTTTGGTTAAATTAATTCCTAGGTATTTTGTTTTTTGTGGGGCTATTACAAATGGAGTTGCTTTCCTAATTTCTGCCACACTTTTCTCATTGTTGGCATACAGAAAAGCCATTGATTTTGGGGGTTAATTTTATACCCTGCTACTTTGTCAAAGTTTTGAATCAGCTTGAGTAATTTGGGAGTGGAGTCTATGGGATTCTTTAAATATAAGATCATGTCATCTGCAAAGAGGGAGAGTTTTTTCTTCTTTCCCTATTTGGATCCCCTTTATGTCTGCATCTTGTCTTATTGCTGTTGCTAGGCATTCTAATACTAGATTGAAGAGAAGTAGAGAAAGTGGGCATCCTTGTCTTGTTCCTGAGTTAAGAGGAAATGGCTTTAGTTTTTCACCGTTAAGTATAATGCTGGCTGTAGGTTTGTCATATACAGCCTTTATTGTATTGAGGAATGTTCCATGGATTCCTAATTTTTCCAAAACCTTCATCATGAAGGGGTGTTGGATCTTGTCGAATGCTTTTTCTGCATCTATTGAGATAACCATGTGGTTCTTATTCTTGCTCCTGTTGATGTGATGAATAATATTAATTGATTTGCGATATTGAACCAGCTTTGCATCCCTGAAATGAATCCTGTTTGATCGTGGTGTATGATTTTTTGGATGAATTGTTGAAGTCGATTGGCCAAAATTTTGTTGAGAAATTTTGCATCAATGTTCATTAAAGAAATGGGTCTATAGTTCTCTTTCTTTGATGAGTCCCTGCCTGGTTTTGGGATGAGGGTTATGATGGCTTCATAGAATGTGTTCGGTAGTGAACTTTCTCTTTCAATTTCATTAAAGAGTTGGAGGAGTATTGGTGTGAGCTCTGCTTTGAAGGCCTTGTAAAATTCCGCTGTAAAACCATCTGGTCCTGGACTTTTCTTAGCTGGGAGGTCTCTTATTGCTGTTTCTATTTCAATGCTTGATATGGGCCTTGGTTTAGTTTTGGCAAGTCAATATTTGCTAGGAAAAGGTCCATTTCTGTCAAGTTCTCAAACTTATTAGCATAAAGTTTTGAGAAGTATTCCCTTATAATGTTCTGAATAGTAGCCTTATTTTGAATTTTGTTGTATGTTAATCTGCACAAGCACTTATTAAGACCCATGCACACAGATTGTTGTCTTAAGTTATTTAAAGAATTAGGTAACCTTTGTGAGGGTTTTGGATGAGGTGGTTAGAATGAGTTATTGTGATATTGTTCCCTTGTCTCAGAAACCATATTGAGATTAAACACCTAGATAATTATTTCTAGAGATACTACTGAGTGTCCCATATTTTTGAGTTTGCACAGATATAAATTTCCCTAACAAAAATGATAAAATGCCAATCAAGGAAGATGATTATCTATGTATCATATCAACATTGGCAATTAAAAAAAAGGAAAATCTGGGGAATGGTGGCTCACACCTGTAATCTAGCTATTTAGGAGGCTGAGATCTGAGGACTGTGGTTCAAAGCTAGCCGGGGTAGGAATGTCCCTGAGATTCTTACTTCCAATTAACCACCAGAAAACTGGAAGTGGCAATTGCTTTGAGCTGAAATGCTCAGGGATAGAGCCCATGTCCAGAATTCAAGTCCTACAACCAACACACACACACACACACACACACACACACACACACACACACACAGAACTTAGTCACTGTCATCCTCCATAAAGATTGCTTAAAATATATCAAGAAACGAAGATTCTAACATAGCAATAATAAATGAATTCCAAAAAAGTGAGGGCTGCTGGCATCTATCAAACACAAGCAATGGCTAGAAGTACACAGAATGCCAGCCTCAGAAACAACAGCTCAAAAGGTCAATTACATCTACCACTATCAGATAATTATCCACTATTCTTGCTTCTGCCTGAAAAGTTTAATCTACCATTACCGTTTGTTTAGAACATTCTGAAAGACCTGGAGAGCCATAGAAAACAACAGGCAGACACAGCAGCAGGCAACAAGGTTACAGCACAAGTCTTTCTTTCATCTCACTGTGGTCTGAAACTAATTAGGAAGCCAGGAGCAGTTTCCCAAGTTTCCATGAGTCAGTAATCCTGGCCATACTATTCTGGTCACAACCCCAATTATTTTGTAAGATTTAAAGATTCTTTAGGTGGCAGGATGTGCCACATTGATATAAGATAGACAAAAGACAGATTTTTATTTATTTATTTATTTATTTTTGCTTACAATTACTAATGAGGCTGGTTCACATTGTGAGTTGTAATTAAGGACCGGATAGTAGCAAAAAATAGTTGAGCAGCTATATAGAGTAGCTATGATAAGATGTGTTTAGCTATATGTCTGTCAGAATTCCTGTGTGTGGGGGGGGAAATATTGTGCCCAGTTGTCTGTGCCTATGCCTACTTGGCCTATGCTTATTAGGGTTGAATATGGTGGCTCAGAATTATCAGCTTTGGCCCGGCACTGGTTGTTCATGCTTGTAATTCTAGCTACTCAGAAGGCTGACATCTAAGGATTGGGGTTCAAAGCCAGCCCGGGCAGGAAAGGCCGAGAGACTATTATCTCTAATAAACCATTCAGAAACCGGAAGTGGTCCTTGCCTTGAGCTGAAGAGCTGAGGGACAGCATTCAGGCCCAGAGTTCAAGCCCCATGATGGAAAAAAAAAAGAAAAGAAAAAAGAATTATCAGCTCTGAATAAAGGATATGATTGGAATATCTACATAATAAGTGCCTGAGCAGAAGGAAACCTGGACTTCCATATGGGGTCAAGATGCTACCTAAAGCCAAGAAAAAAAAAAAAAACAGCAACAACAACAACAAAAACTGCACTATAAATAGTATAGGAAAAACAGGATCTGTCATATTAATGAAAATAATCTTGACTTTTGTGACTGGTTTTGAAAGTTTTGTTACAAAATGATGGATATGGAAATTTATTGACATTCAGCTTCTAAGTTTACATTTGTACATTCTTTAATATTTCTAAATTATCAAAAGGCTATACTATACATCTAGGAGGGTGGCTCAGTGCTGGAGTGCTTGCTTCACATGCATGAGACCCTGGGTTTGATTCCTCAGCAGCACATAAGCAAAATAAGCTGGAAGTGGCTCAAGTGGTAGAACACCAGCCTTGAGCTGAAGAGCTCAGAGACAGCATCCAGGCCCAGAGCTGAAGAGCTGAGAGACAGTACCCAGACGAAGAGTTCAAGCCCTGGGACCTGTGGGTTGGGTGGGAGAGGAAAGGGAGGATAGGAGAAAAACAAAGGAGGAAGTAACAATGATCAATGCTTGATAGGAAATGTACTCATTACCCTACTCATGTAACTGTAACCCCTCTCTACCGTATTTTTACAATAAAAATATGTATGAAAAAGGCTATACAAATATCTGTATTATATAAATATAATATGCAATTTAAAATATATTATCTTAGTTACTAGCCAAAAACCATAGCACAAATCCATAAAAGCATCTAAGATAAAAGTTCAACTATTTAGCCTTTCGTTTTTCTGTTGCTGATCTTTAAATGTTGCATGTACACATCAAATGTAATAACAAATTAATGTTGTTACTTTATTTTAGTATATCTATCTCTTTTATTAACTACATAATAGTGATAGTCACTATAAACTTGCAATTTTTCCACAGGCATATGGCACTTATTTTAAAAAGCTTTGTTGAGGTATAATTGATATATAATAATCTATTCATATTTAAAGTAATCATTTTCATAGATTACAATTAAACATATATGTGTATCTGTCTGTGCATATTTATATATAAAATGTAGATGATACAGAGATATATAGATAGCTTCATAAATAATGTTTTTATTTACTATAGGTGCCATGATAAAATACAGAAAATGATTTTTCTAATAATGCTGGATACGAGTAGTCTGTGATCAAGCTCTCATCCACGTTGTCCTAACCACTGGATGGACATCCTCTACCAGAGGTCTCCTTCCTGTGTATGTGTGTTTTTTAGTTTCTAGTTCTTATGAGGAAATTAGTCACATGGATTGGGTTCAATTTAATGTTATCAAATTTACTTTGTAGGACCCTATATCTAGACACCATTGTATTCTACAAGGTTAAGACTTCAACTAAGAATTTTGCAGAAATGCAATTCAGCAAGCAACATAACAGATACACACACAATGCAAAAGTAAAACTACATTATAAATCATTAGTAGCTCTCTGAAGCAAACTTTAAGGTTAGATCTACAGCAGTAAATACTTACAGAGAAAAGAAAACAAATTCTCAACAAATAACTTCACCTTCCATTTCAATATCTAGAAAATAAAATCAGCAAGAAAAGTAAAAATCACCAACACTAAACTATGAAATTAGTCGGGAATTGTATTAGAAAAAATTAATATAATAACGTTCTATGAGATTATCCTAAATAGTAAGCTTGTAACTAGAAAGACCTGAAAAAACACAGACAAAATATTAATGAAAGATAGCTGTAAACATTTTAGAGACATATAAATAATAACAGAATATCATAAACATTGATATTTTTATTTCTTTATCTGATGATGAGCAATTTGACTAATTTAATAATTTAGCTATTGTGTATAGTACCATGATACATATGGGTATACAGGTATCTCTATCATAAAATAACTTTAGTACTTTTGAGTGTATATCCAGAAATAGTATAGCAGGATAACATGAGGGCTCTATTTTTAATACTTTTGAGGACCCTTCATACTAATTTCCATAGTGACTGAACTAATTCACATTGCCACTAGCAGTAAATAAGAGTTTCTCTCTTCTAAATAGAGTGGCTTAAACCTATAATCCTAGATTTGTGGGGAGGTGGAAAGTGAGAGTATCTTGGTTCAAGGCTAGACCAGGTATATGAACATGAGAGACCCTATCAATCAATGGCTAGGACAATGATAGAAGCCTGTTATTTCAGCTGTGGGGATAAGCCTAAGTAGGAAGATCATAGTCCGGGCTGGCCGGAACTTATAGTGAGGCCCTAACTCAAACACTGCTCAAGTGGTAGAACATTTGCCAACTAAGAATGAGGGAACAAACTCAATTCCTACTACTACCGCCCCCCAAAATTGTTTTCCTCTGTCTTTATACTAGAACTATCTTTAAAGCCTTGGCAAATGTTATAAATAGGCAAGTTTAACTATTGGCAATAGCAATCAAAATGTTATTTTAATTACAGACTATTCCTTAAAGAAAATTCTACTAGTCAAAAAATCTTTCTAATGAAACAAATAAAAACTCCAACCAAAAATCTATGCAACAACAAAAACTCCAAGCAAATATGTTAGAATGCAAATACCACAGAGTCAAGTGTTTTTTTCTTTAGAGTTCTGTTTTGTCCTCAAAAATTTTGACAGTATTTGAGACAAGCAGTTTCTACTACACTATTTCTGGATATACATCAAAAGCGAATCCATACTAATAAGTATGTGCATTGATAAATTTAAAGAAAAAGCAAAGTATAAAAGAATGTTTAAAACTACATTTTTATAAAAATATAGAAGGAAGCCAGCAGCTGGTAATCACACCTGTAATTCTAGCTCTATTCATAGGATTGAGATCTAAGGATCAGGGTAAAATCCAGCCCACACAGAAAAGCTTGTAAGACTCTAATTTCCAATTAACAAACAAAAAGAGCAGAAGTGGAGGGTTGTCCCAAGTGGAGAAGCACCAGCCATAAGGAGAAAAAGTGCCTTGGTCTCAAGTTTTAGTCCCAGTACAGTCTCAAGAAAGAATACATGATCATTTTTAACCTAGTATCTTGTATGTCTCATTGTTACAATGGATCAACTTGTATCCTTGTTTCATCATTTTGTTACTTGGGGAAGGGGGATAGGGAAGAGTTGGGGAAGTGGGGTGGGAAGGGATAGTAGGGGAAAACAAAGGAAGCGGTAACAATGTTACTCATGTAACTGTAACCCCTCTATACAGTCTTTACAATAAAAAAAAGAGTAAGTGAAAAAAAGAAAATAAGAATTTTTATTTGTACTTGCTTTATTAGCAAAGTGAATTCACATAGGCTAAAGTTTTGTTAGGGATGATAAATAAAGTTCACAGGGGAGGTCAGAGAAATCTACTGTATAGCATTTAGGTTAGAGAGCTACTTAAAAGCCATGTGACATATTAAAAATTTACCTATTAACACAAATTTTATCTTAGTCATAATTCTGTTACATTCTGTAGATAAACATATTATGTATTTAGGCTGACTAGTAAAGGAAATGGATAAGTGGTATTACTTTTATAAAGGAAAATACTTGATACTAATTACTGTAGGAAAACCATACATAATATTTATTAGATTAAAAGTGGTCTTTAACTATGTAACAAGATTGAGGATGTTGTGGCTTTTACAAAAAAAGATAACTTGATAATATTTTCATGGTTACTATGTCATGTTCTAGTCCATAATTTATGATTCACTTAAGATACGACAAGTCTAATATAAAATATAATTCCAAGCAGTAGGGAGCCATAAATTTCTGATTATAATTTTGACTCCATGGATTAATGATTATGATGAGTTCTTGACATGACAAAATAACAGTAAAGCTCTAATGAGGAATATTTCATTTATTACTAGTATTTTACTTTTAATTTGGGTTATAGTGTATTGCTTTAGGCTTTTTAATATAAAGCAAAATGAAATATTAAATAGTAGATCTAGATATAGATAAAAGACATTAAACATTTGATCATATTTTTGTTAGAAATAATTTACCATCAAAATATAAGGGCATTAAATTAGAAGAAAATTTAGGGTTAAAGTATTGAAATTATTGAGACTATATCACTGTAGAAAAATCTAATAGTAAGGATTTATTTCCCCTCACAAGGGTAACAGTGACTTCTATATTCTTCTTTCAAAGTCCGATGCTCATTCCTCACTCTCTAAAAATGTCAGTCACCAATGCCTTCTTTGGGACTTAAGGTTACATCTGTCTGGAGACTTTTGCTAAACTATTAAATCTCCTTGCCAAGCATTTTTATTGATTTTTCATAATTCCAGGATATTTAATATTCAGTAGTATAACCTCTGTGATACCAAAAAATGAATCACTAGGACTGGATTCTTTGATAGACAGACATTGAAGGAGTCTATAGACAGAGAAGCAAAATGGCAATATATATATATATATATATATATATATATATATATATAAATGATAAGCAGATCTTCCATGTGTCTTGGATAGTTCAGGAGAGAGCTACATATTTGTCAGTGTTCTTGGACAACCTGTGGGACACATCAGTTTTTGGATTCAATCAAATGCTCCATATAATTTTCAGGAGATTAGTCCCTCTGAATGCATGTCCATTGTTGAGTCCATCTCTGAGGTCTAGTCAGTCCATTGTTCACAGACCAATATTCTAAGGTAAGTAAGTTAGGGATCATCTGCATTGGAGTGTAAGAAGTAGGACATCATATTTTAGTATTTGCAGCTGGGAGGTGAATCTTAAAACTCAAGCAGGAGTCACAGGCTCAGGATCTGATTGACAGAACTCCTACACTTGACTCTGTTTTTCAGACCACACAGGGCAAAACACTAAAGTGTACAGACCACACAGTTATTCAGCTCACCTTACAATTTGTATGCACCTGGAGATTTTATTTTAAATAAAATAGCTTAATTTGGGGGAAATACTTTTTTTCACTTCTTGGAACAGAAACTGAGTCCTAAAATATTGCACTCAATATTCTTTAATTACTATTTTTATAAACATGAAGCATTATTTGAAGAATTTCTTTTTAGAACTTAATATAACTCCAGTAAAATGATATCAACTTTTTAAAACCTCCCATGTGAGCTTTCATTTGGAAGCCTTTGGAGAGTTACTCAATTTTACCAAGTTCCATATTTGTTCTAAACCTATTGACTAGGGAATTTCTTGCACGGATTAATTATGCATGGTGAGGGAAAATCGAATATTGTAGCTTTCTCACTTAGTAAAATATTTTCAATATGGAAAATAAAACATAACTTGATAAGCTCTAAAAAATGTAGGGAGCTTTTTTTGTATCTAAATTAATATAGCAACCCAATGTGGTATTAGCAAGAGTTGCAATGATTTTGTGCAGATTTGTGCAAGGCAATTTAATGTAGGTCTTCAGCAATATTTGAGAGCCCATCTTAGTTGGCCTAGAAGCTGTCTTTCTCAATTTCTGTCAACACTTTATTTCAATATCTCTTCAATCCCTTTACATGTCCTAACTTCCTATTACATTTTGTCTCTCATCTCATCTGTGTGCTTGGATCCTCAGGAATATAACCAGTCTTCCTTTCCGGAATACAACTGAATCTTTTGTTGTTGTTGTTGTTTTGGATTTTTTTAATTGTGAAAATACTGTACAGAGGGGTTACAATTACATGAGCAAGGTAATGAGTACACTTCTTTTCAAGCATTGTTGCCTCCTCCTTTGTTTCCCCTTCCCATCCCTTCCCGTCTCCCTTCCCCCCTGCCCCCGCTGCGCCATAGTTGTAAAATTCATTTTTCCACATAACATCTTGGATATCTCATTGTTGCAATGGGTCCACCTGTATCCCTATTTAAACAATTTGTTTTTTTCCCTTCCCCTCCCCAAATTATACCAACATCAAATACAGTGAAAACAGGGGTTATACCGTGGGGGAGGGATACAAAGCAACAAAGAAATCATCTTATAAATATGTTAGAAACAATAGCAAGAAAGAAAAACCATTTGAGTCCTTAGAGGGTTCATTTCACCTAACATCAACTTATCTGACCATTTCTGCTTGTCTCAGACATATATTAGTTATTGCAAATAAGGGAAACCATGGGACCTACATTTCTTTGGGCCTTGCTTACTTCATGTAATATAAATTGTATCCAATCAGAAGGCCTAATCTGAGGATAATGGGTGTAGAGGAGCACCTAGAGATACAAGTTAATGGTCTAGGAAATTTATTTAACAGGATCCTAGCAGAGAACTTCCCAAACATGCACAAATATAGACTTTTCAGATACAAGAAACTTTTAGAACCCCAAATAGACCAGACCAGAACAGAATATCCCACCGTAATATTATAATCCACACAGGATCAATTCAGACTAAGGAAAAGATCCTTAAAGCTGTCAAGGAGAAAAGATCAATCACTTATAAAGGGAAACCAATTAGAATCAGCTCAGATTTCTCAACAGAGACAATTAAAGCAAGAAGAGCCTAGAATGATGTACCATGCCTTAAAGACAAACAACTATCAACCAAGAATACTGTACTCAGCTAAACTCACCAGAATCTTTACAAAATGATTAATATATTATTGTCTTCATTTTCACATCTTATACAATTATTAACACTCTGCATAGATTCTATAACATTATTTTATGGAACAGTGTTTTGTAAGGTTACTAATGGCCTCCATTTTTCCAGATAGGGCAGGCAATTGGCCTGCATTTAATTGATTTCTCAGCAGATTCT
The DNA here is from genome assembly GCF_000151885.1 of Dipodomys ordii. Lineage (NCBI taxonomy): Eukaryota > Metazoa > Chordata > Mammalia > Rodentia > Heteromyidae > Dipodomys > Dipodomys ordii. The sequence goes on along the minus strand of NW_012267288.1, from coordinate 6,596,138 downwards.
GACAGTGTCAAATGTTTCTTCTTTCTTAAAATATTCTTTTCTCTCTACTCCTATGATACAATACTATTGATCCATGTTAGAATTAAAGCCTTCCCAAAGTAATAGCATTGGGAGTGTAAGAAAAAAATAACAGATACCTTGAATACACATGATTGATTAACCAAATATAATTATTTGATTGGTGAAGACTATGAGCTACTCACCAAAATTCCTCCTTCTTTCTTTTTGTAGCAGCTGGGTATATTATTATTCAGATGTACAATATTTCCAATCTCCTTGTAATTAGCTGTACTATGTGCTAAATTTTCCTTCAAAGCTATGAGAAGCATTATAACTTTGGTAAAATCTCTCATATGTACCATCTCATGAGTTTTTCCATTCATAGAGGCATATTGAGGAATATCCACAAGTGAGTGTTTTTCTCTGAATAACAAAGTGCAGCAAAGAGAACCTATAACTCACTCTTAGAAGCTATAACTCACACATATCTGAGGGTTCATTGTTCCACGCACTTCAAACTTCATCATGCATCAAAATCTTGTGAAAGTTTAGGTAATACTGATGTCTCATCTTCAGGACCAGAGTTTCTGATTCAGTGGATTAGATCAGGTCTCAAGAATTTGAAAATTTTAGTAGCTCTCAGATTACTGCTCTAATTACTATACTTGGAGAATTACCATCTTAAACTTTGCATACAAATCAATGCCTGTGTTTACCAAGGTATTAGATTTTTAGTCCATTGTTAGGGAACTTCAGTTTCCTTTAATGTAGAAATGATGATGGAACTTGATGAAACATTATTGTTTTAATATGTATGATCACCTAATTTCTCATGGAATAAACACTTATAAATACATTGACTACTGGAAAATGAGCAAAACTATCCAAGTTTGCTGGTGTCAAAACTTTTTACTGATTGTCTAATTTCTCGTAAGCATTACTTCCATCTTTCAGGCCAGTTTTTCCAGTTCAAAGATACTAAAATACATTACTATTAAGTAATCTATCAAGGATTACAGTGGATGAATTAACAATGTTTTGATTCCAATAACATTTAGGGGCAAAAAATGGACAAGAAAAAGAATTTGATAAAATAACATGGTTTTGGACTTTTAATATAGAAAATAGAAATAAATCATGGCTTTGTTTCAAAATATGTCATATATGATTTGGAGTGGTAACTATGTATGCTGTTTGGAGCCAAGAAATGAATGTTGTGCACAGAGGGTGAATGCATCAGATAGGGCCAATATTCAACAGAATTACAGAAAACTGAGAGTAAATTTACAGGGTCTGTACATGTTAGTAGAAAAGTCTATCCAACTGAGTTCAGTCATGGGCAGGGTGAGCTAGAAAATCAGGTCAACCATATTTACAATCTGTGGATCTGCAATAGGAAAAGAAAAGGAACAGATCTTTAACATTATTCAATAACACATACATAGTTGGCTCAAAATGTTTGTGATGGCCGGGCATTGGTGGCTCACGCCTGTAATCCTAGCTAGTCAGGAGGCTGAGATCTGAGAATTGTGGTTCAAAGCCAGCTTGGGCAGGAAAGTCCATGAGACTCTTATCTCCAATAAACCACCAAAAAACAGGAAGTGGCACTGTGGCCCAAGTGGTAGAGCACTCGCCTTGATCTGAAGAGATGAGGGACAGCACCCAAGCCCAGAGTTCAAGCCCCATGACTGACAAAAAAAAAAAAGTTTGTGATGGGCGCTTAATTAAAATTAAAAGAGAACTCCATCACTAAAGTTGACATGTGTCTGTTCAAATACTTTAGCTTTTTTCCAGTACTATAAGTTTGAAAATATAAAGTCAAATTATGAGAAAGACAAGTTTTGAGCAATTTCCAAATAGTATAAGATAAAGAAAAGCACTGTTACTTTTCAAGAGATAGTTTGATGTAACTGCTTCGCTAATATTCTTTGTGTTTCCGTTTGGGTAAGGTTTTAGATACGCTTTTTCAAAATTATCTTCTGTTTTGAGGACATTTAGTAACTAAATACAGTTTTTCTCACCTCTCATTAAGGTTCTTATCTATTTCCTGTAATAAGGATTGAATTTTTCAAACCCATAGTCCTTCCATAACCCTAATTCAAACCTGAACTAGAAGACTAAACATAGGTCTAAATGTAATTACACTTGGCTACTAAAAGAAAAACAGATAAACCAGTTCTCTTTCATCCTAAAATGAACAAAAAATATTTGAGTTTTGATTCATCCTGATACTCCACTGTTAATTCTTGAAATCACTTGTAGTTCATTCTAAATCCTACAGATTTCCTAACAGGAAGTCTAAAGCTATCATTTTTCGTAACATGAACCATAATCTCCATTGAACTCAAATCCTCATACTATGAAAAGTACTGTAGTTTCTATTGATGCTAACTTTACCAGACCTTCAAGAAGAATCTAAAATACATTTTATATTTACTTAATATTTAGCCCATTTCTTAACCGTACTGGTATCCTATACCTTAGTGGAAATCTAACCCTAATCATAACACTAATTAACACCAAATGGTAAATATTAGGAAATACTAGGAATAATAAAAACTGAATAGTAGGAGTAATAAATATTAGGAAAAGACTTTGTTGCTATTCTATTTTTCATGAAATCATTTGAACAAAGGAATGCTCTATACTTTTCTTTAATCTCTTCTTTAATTTCCTATTATAAATGCTATAAACTATCAATAGATTAGCTCTTAGTTATCAAAGATAACCTAATGGTTTTTCAACTGGAAGCATATATTTTACTTTCTTGTCTAATCGTGTCTCTTCACATGAGCATCACATTAAAAATCAGGTGATTTCCTACCGCTTAGCTGAAAAAAAAAATCAGGTGATTGCCATGTATGAGCAATCTGTGCTTCTTGTCAATGGTGTCTCTGGCTCTAACCCTGGATATTCAGCTTGTTGAATTTCAGTTTTTCAAAGCCAGTCTAAACAGGAAAATCCAGGTATTACTTAAGTAGACAGCTAAGGAATCAAGATGCCTAGAGGTCAAATCCTGCTACTGAAAAAGTATGGTAAATTAAACCAGAAATTGAGGCCAGGAGCTGGTGGCTCATGCCTGAAATCCTAGCTGCTCAGGAGGCTGAGATCAGAGCATCACAGTTCAAAGCCAGCCTGGGCGGGAAAGACCATGAAACTCTTATCTCCAATAAACCAACAGAAAACCAGAAGGGGTGCTGTAGCTACAGTGGTAGGGTGCTCACTGTGAGCTGAAGAGCTGAGGGATAGCCCCCAGGCCCAGAGTTCAAGCCCCATGATCAACAAAAATAAAAATATAGAATGAACCAGAAATTGAAAAAATAAATTTAAAGGAAAAAAATTCCACTGTAGAAGTCACATGTCAATCTGCCTTTGTAAGACAGGAAGAAAACTGATGAATAGCTACTAAAATGAACACAGAGAGTGGGTGTGTGTGTGGTGTGTTAAAAAGGTACAATAGAGCCGGGCATGTAATCCTAGGTACTCAGGAGACTGAGATCTGAGGATAGTGCTTCAAATCCAGCCTGAGCAGGAAAGTCCATGAGACTCTTATCTCTAATTAACCACAGAAAACCAGAAATGGCGCTGTGGCTCAAGTGGTAAAGCACTAGCCTTGAGCTGAGGAGCTGAGGGACAGCACCCAGGCCCAGAGGTCAAGCCCCATGACAGAAACAAAACAAAACAAAACAACAAAAGGCACAATAGACTCTAACACAATAATAATGGGAGAGTTTAACAGTTTACTCTCAAGAAAGGACAGGTCAACCCAACAAAAAATCGCCAAAGAAGCTTCTGAATTAAATGACACCCTAACCCAAATGGAAGTGATAGACATCTACAGAGTATTTCACCCAACAACCACACAATTCACATTCTTCTCAGCAGCCCATGCAACATTCACCCAAACTAAGGACATACAACCAGCCTGAGAAAATTAAAAGAATCATGATAACTCCTTGTATCCTATCAGATCACAACAGAATTAAAGAAGTTCTCTAATGACATTACCCAATTTGTTAGGAAATGGAAAGACTTGGAAAAAATTATATTAAGTGAAGTAAGCCAGGCCCAAAGAAGCATAGGTCCCATAATTTCCCTTATTTGCAATAACTAGTATATGTCTGAGATAAACAGAAACTTTCAGACAAATTGATGTTAGGCGAAATGAACCCCAAGATAATGATTCAAATGTTTTTTTTTCTTTCATGTGATTGTTTCTAACACATTTATAAGATGATTTCTTTGTTGCTTTGTATGTCCCTCCCCCATGTTATAACACCTGCTTTCACTGTATTTGATGTCGCTATAATTTGTGGAGGGGAAAGGGAAAAACAAATCATTTAAATAGGGATACAGGTGCACCCATTGTACAAGTTGTTATGTAGAAAATGAATTTTACAACTTTGGTGTGGGGGGGAGGAGTATTGGGTAGGGGGACGGGGTGAGGATGGGAAGGGATGGGAAGGGGAAATAAAGGAGGAGGCTACAATGCTTGATAAGAAATGTACTCATTATCTCTTGCCCATGTAATTGTAACCCCTCTGTACAGTATTTTCACAATAAACAAACACACACACACACACACACACAAATTTCTCAATAAGAAAACATACTACAAAATAAAGTTATACACATGGAGACCTAACAACACACTGCTGAATAACACATAGTTCCCTAAGGAAATAAAGGAGGAAATCAGAAATTTCTCACAATTCAATGAAAGTGAAAAAAAAACATCATATCGAAACCTCTAGGACAGTGTAAAAACAATATTGAGAGGAAAGTTGGTAGCTCTAAGTGAACACATAAAACAGAAACAGCACAAGTAAATAAACTCATAGTGCAACTAAAGTTGCTAGAAAAACAGGTTCATCCAAATGCAGACACTAAAAGTGTATCCCTGTTTGTCTCCATGCAGAAATATCAACTTAAATTGCATCAAACACCTCAATATCATGCTTGAAACTTTAAAATTACTGGAACAAGGAGTAGGAGAAACACTGGAACTCACAGCACAGGCAGAAAGTTTTTGAAGAGTTCCAAAAGAGACTTGACAAGTGGGACTACATTTAAAAAAATGCACAGCATTTTCTTGTTTTCCTTCCCCTCCCCAAATTAGAAAAATGTATATACAAGATGCAGGGCACCAAAATCAAATACAGTGAAAACAGGGATTATACTGTGGGGGTAGAACATTCAAAAGAAACAAAAAAAAATCACATAATCCCTTATAAATATGTTAAAACAGTAGCAAGAAAGAAAAAAGTCACTTGTGTCCCTATCTTGCGGTTCATTTCGCTTAACATCATCTTATATATTCATATGTACATTAATGCTGAAATAAAGATACAGGTTGACCCATTGTAACCATGAGATGTATAAGACAGTATGTTGAAAATGAACTCACCATCCCTGGCCATAAAGGAAATGCAAATAAAAGCAACTATGACTCTATCTCACCCAAGTTAGGTTGGACAGCATTGTGAATTTGAAAAATGAATGTTGGTGGGTATGTGGGGGAAAAGGAGCTTGATTGTATTGTTGGTGGGAATGTAAATTAGTACAACCAATCTGGACAGAAGTCTGGTGGTTGGTTCCTCAACAAACTAAACAGATCTTCCTACAACTCAGTCATATCACTCCTGGGTATCTACTCAAAACATTGCAAGCCAGGATATCATGAAGACACTTGCACATCTATGTTGTTTGCTGCATTAGCATTAACCACTCACAATAGCCAATTTAAGGAAACAGCCCAGATGCCCTAAAACAAATGAGTGGATCTAAAAAGTGTGGTACATGTACTCAATGGAATTTTATTTTATTTTTTATTTAAATTTATTTTATTTGTGAACATACTATACAGAGGGGTTACAATTACATGGGCAGGATAATGCGTACATTTCTTACCAAGCATTGCAACCTCCTCCTTTGTTTACCCTTCACATCCCTTCCCAGCCTCCCCCCTCCCCCCCAATCCCAATCCTTCTCCTTCCCCCCCTCCCCCCCCCCACCGACATTGTAAAGCTCGTTTTGGACATGACAACTTGTACTTCTCATTGTTGCAACAGGTCCACCTGTATCCTTAAACAACTGGTTTTTCCCCATCTCCTCCACAAGTTATACTGACATCAAATATAGTGAAAGCAGGGGTTATACTGTGGGGGAGGGACATACAAAGCAACAAAGAAATAATCTTATAAATGCGTTAGAAACACATGCATGAAAGAAAAAAAACACTCAATGGAATTTTACATAGCCATTAGAAAGACTAATAAATAGTATGCTATGTGTACGGAAATGGATGGATCTAGAACAAATCATGTTAAATGAAGTAGGCCAAACTCACAGAGACAAATGGCTCATGTTTTCTCTCATAAGGGGAAGCTTAATCTAAAATACATTGGGACATAATAAATTATACAGGTCTCTAGACATTCACACAGTGAAACCAAAGGAGATATTCATAGGAGAAGAACAGAAAGGCAAAATGGCTATGTACATCTGATCATACAAAATAATAGAAGTTTATTTTATTCTGTAGTTCAACATGGTTAGCATTTAGATGCTCATCTCTCAGTGTTTTTCTTTCCCCCTCTTTCAATGTTTTCCAACTGTATTCTGTGTCTGTTTCACTTTGAGCTAGTACTATAGGGATTTTTAATTCATGCTGTATCTCAGTGTATAAAATTTTTTTACTTGAAAATTTTTTGATTTTTTTTTGTTCCCAATATATATTTTTATGGTAAAGATACTGTACAGAGGGGTTACTGTTACCTGAGCAAGGTAATGAGTCCATTTCCTTAACCTCCTTTAGTTTTTGCCCTACAATCCCTTTCCTCCCTACCTCCCAAATCTTCCCTCCCCTCCTTCTCCCCAGCAAAATCTCATAGTTACAATAGGCCATCATGTGTCCTTATTTGAGCATTTTGTTATTTCCCTTCCCCTACCCAAATTAGAAAAACGTATATACAAGATGCAGGATACCAGAACCAAATACAGTGACAACAGGGGTTGTACCATAGGGTAAGAACATACAAAGAAACAAAAAAATTCACATACCATAAATACATTAAAATGAGCAACAAGAAAGATAAAATCTCTTGTGCTCCTATCTTGGGGTTCATTTTGTTAGCATCAGGTAATATGGTCATATGTACATAGCTTTTGAGCTTTTCTGCTTGTCCTAGATATGTACTAGTTATTTCAGAGAAGGGAAACCATGGGACTACATTTCTTTGAGTCTGGCTTATTTCACTTAAGATAATTTTTTCCAAGTCTTCCCATTTCCTAACAAATGGGGCGATGTCATTTTTTCTGATGGAGGCATAGAGTTCCATTGTATACACACACACACACACACACACACACACAAACACACACACACACATCACATTTTCTTGATCCGTTCATCTACTGAGGGGCATCTGGGTTGGTTCCATATCTTAGCTATAGTAAATAATGCTGCTATAAACATAGTTGTACTGGTAGCTTTAGTATGGCCTTGTTTGTGATCATTTGCGTAAATGCCTAAAGTGGGATCGCTGGGTCATAGGGGAGCTCTATGTGTAGTTTTTTCAGAAACTTCCATACTGCTTTCCAAAGTGGTTGAACAAGTTTACACTCCCACCAACAATGCAGTAGAGTTCCCTTTGGCCACATCCCCTCCAGCATCTGTTGCTATTAGATTTCTTGATTATAGCTATTCTAACTGGGGTCAGGTGAAATCTCAATGTTGTTTTGATTTGCTTTCTTTTATGGCTAGAGAGGTTGAATATTTCTCATGTGTCTATTGGCCATTCTTATTTCCTCTTCAGAGAAGTCTCTCTTTAAGTCTTTAGCCCACTTATTAATTGAGCAGTTATTTCTTTGAGGTTTGTTGTTGTTGGGGGATTTAATTTTTTGAATTCTATGTGTATTTTAGATATGAGACCCTTGTATGGCTAGTGAAGATCTCCCAATCTGTGGGCTTTCTATTGATCTTGCTTGCCATGTCCTTTGCCATGCAGAAGCTTTGCAGTTTCCAAAACAATGCTGTTGAAATCAACTCAGGGAAATGGAAACAAGAGGTTATTTTCCTTTTTGCTTTTTTTTTCTTTTCTTTTTGTCATGATACATCTTTGGGAATGGAAGGAGAGGCACAAAAATGGAGGGACAAAGAGTGAACAAATGCAGCAGTAGTATTCACAGGACACTATGTCGAAAATGAGCTATACAACTTATGGATGTGATAGAGGGGAAATATTAGGAGAGAGCAGGGAAGAGGTAACATTATCCAAAAGGAAACGTATTATTTGCCTGACTTATATAGCTGTAACCCCTCTGATTTTAGCATTTTCAAATAATAAAAATAAAAGACACAACTTCCAGGAAAAAAAGACATTTTTGACAAATTAAATTCTGATATTGAGGTGACATCTATGGAGGGCAGTATGCCATAATATGCAAAAATCCTTGCAATCATAAGCAGCTTTGGTCTCCAATCTCATCTTTTACATCCCACATATGAAGAGGTTACTTGGTTCATTACGTGGGCTAAACTTGAAGGAAAAGTGCTCAGGAAGTACCATTATTTTCCACCACTTTTGAATCTTCCCACTCCCTTCTAACACATCATGCAAATCTCATCACCTCCAAGTCACTTCTACTTCCTCTTCAATCATAATTAATCACCGTCATTTAGATGTTCATTCCTGCTTAAATCAGAGATCCAATCTCTAACTCCATTCACAGCTTCTCATAGCCACAAGTTAAAGACCACATAGGGCTCAAAGTCTTTTATGGATTTTGTGGACATTGTGCCTTTCTGCATTCATATCTCATTATTCTTTTAGGGGGTATATGTAAATGTTAGGATTCTGATGGAATCTTCCACAATTCTCAGTAGTGTCTAGATACCAGTTTTTGACTAGCCTCCGCCTGTTGGACTTCTCTTTTTCAAAGACAAGGTGGACTATGTTGTTCTGCTTCTATCTACCCATGAATCTTTGCCACTTCCAGTTGTGGAAGTGCAAGCCACTCTATTCCTTCTCCGTTGGGTTTCTTCACAGAGGTGGCTTTTCAAGCCAGAACTCTACCCATAGAACACTCCCCTCCCCAATAACCAAGCTTTAGACTTCATAAATATAAATCCCTCTAAGTTAGCCTCTCTCATCTGAAATATCATTGTCTGCTTTCTGATTGACTTAATGCCTCCTTTCACAATAATTCCTGTGATTATCCTGGGCCCACTGGCATGATCCAAGATAGTTATCCTATCTCAACATTCTGTGCTTACACACATCTGTCATGTGAAATCTACTGTTTACAGGGATTAGAAATGTAGATATTTCAGGGTCAGGGGTTCATTAAATAGCCAACTGCAAGCTGGCGCTGGTGGCTCACGCTTGTAATCCTAGCTACTCAGGAGGCTGAGATCTGAGGATCACCGTTCAAAGCCACTCTGGGCAGGAAAGGCCATGAAACTCTTATCTCCAATAAACCCCCGGAAAAACCAGAAGTGGCTATGTAGCTCAAGTGGTAGAGCGCTAGTCTTGAGCTGAAAAGCTGAGGGACAGAGCTCAGGCCTAGAGTCCAAGCCCCATGATGGACAAAAAGAAAGAAAGAAAGAAAAATAACCAACTGAAGTAGCCTTGAAAATTAAGTTAAATAAGTCATTAAAATAGTTACCACAATGCATGGCACACATTATATTTGTTTTACCAATCTCATCATACTAGCTTGAATGATTATAATTGGGCTATGACACCAAAATACTAAAGAACATCTATACAACTAAATATATTTATATTACTCTCTAGTGTTAAATAAAATTGAACTAATTTCTGTTAACTTTAGCTTATATTCTGTTTGAGGATACAACTAATAAGATGTATGCAAACACATATGCATAACTATTCTACTATCATTATGTACAATGAGATATTAATAATTGACATAAAACAAGTTGGCAATTTAGTCTGGGAAGAAAGATGAGATTATGGGGATGGGGTCACTGATGGACAACTCTAAACTGTTGCCTCTGTATTTGATAAGACATCGGAAGAATCATGATTCAAGTTAGCAAGATCTCCATATTACTACAGAAGCTAAACATGAAGATCAATTTCTATAATCCCAAGTGGAGGGAAAGTGTAGGTAGGAGGATGAGCATTTGAGGCAAAAATGTAAAACCTGTTCAGAAAAATAACAAAAATCATCTCAAATGTTAAAGTAATTCTCTAGCACACAGAAAACCCTAAGTTGAAACTGAGAACCACCAATATAGATACATATACTATATATACTCATATGTGTGCCTATATACATACATATAGAGATATATAGCTATATCCTATATATATGTTAAATGATATTATAAATAAAATAACAGATGATAACACAAATTATTTTAAATATGTAGCAACATATAAAATATGTAATACACTAAATATATAATGTATATAAATACATATTATATATTAAATAAATATATGTAATATAATAGTCAATATATAACTATACATATAACTATATATATATACATATATATATACATACATACACACACACACACACACACACACATATATATATATATATATATATATATATATATATATATATAAAACAAATCCTGACTAGAAAGGATTGACTGATAGCATGACCTACATAATGTTCCTGACCACTCTGCCAATTATTCTTTTTCTTTGACTTCACTAATTACTGATTTACTTCACTAATTGCTCACTTAATATGTAACCTTTAGAACAGTGGAGGTCCAATAGCCTTTTTCATGTATCTATTCCTAGACTAGTCTGTCAATAGGAGTGGCGCAACTAATGTGCACTGGATCAATTAAGAAATTATATAAATCTCATTATGCACTAAAATACTACAATTCTGTATATTTCCTTTAGGAAAACATTAGAAAGGTACACAGTTCTTTCATATCTAACTGATAAAAGATATAAAGGTATACAAATTAGTGCACATATCATCTACCAATAATAGTGAGAAAACTCAATGGTAACCATGTATGACTATCAGAAAGTTATATTTTCTTTTTGACATCATCTTTGATAGATGATAGATGAATTTATAAATAAAAATGTGAGAAGATAATTGTACAAGTTACTTGTTTTTAAAACTTCATAAGTATAAAGTTGTTGAAAATGCTTTTTTTTTTTTTTTTTGGTCATGGGGCTGAAAGTCTGGGCCTGGGTGCTGTCCCTCAGCTCTTCAGTTCAAAGAGAGCACTCTACCACTTGAGCCACAGCACCACTTCTGGTTTTCTAGTGGTTTATTGGAGATAAGAATCTCACAGACTTTCCTGCCTGGGCTGGCTTTGAACTGTGATCCTCAGATCTCAGCCTCCTGGGTAGCTAGGATTACAGGTGTGAACCACCGGCGCCCAGCTGAAAATGCTTCTCTTGTAATAGTTTTTCTAGTAACTTAGTAGCTCTGTGATATATTTAAGAGTGCATTTTACCATGGGTAGGACAGGAAACACTACAAGTATATTTTGAATATTCATATAAAGTAAAATAATTATGAAAATTGGAAAAGATTTCAAGTATAGACTGAATATAATAATCTATTCATTTATGTCTAATTAATAGGAACTATTATAAAAGTACCTGTTTACTAAAATTAAAGCAAACAGAGAGGTTCAAGTAAAAAAATGTACTTGCAATTCAATTTCAATTATTCCATTTATATATACTGGTAGATAATTTAGTGACATATTTACAGCCAGTCACTTAATTTACATTTTTCTATATATTGATCCTTGAAATCAGAGTTCTTGTTAATGAATTACATATGTGTAGGAAAATCAAATATGGTGTTTTCTGTTATTTGAATTTGTTGTCCTAGATAATTGTTTTATTAAATGTGTTCTCTATTCAATAATGGAGATTTTGGATTTGAAATAATTTTATATGAATTAAATTCAGCAGAAAACAATCTTATTTTAAGACAGTCTTGCTCATGAATCAAATTTATTTTCAAAATTAAATGTTTGTTTATTCATGTAAGTAAAATTCCAGTAGTTTTCCCAAATAGATGTACATGCATGTAAACTTTATTAATAGTCTACTTCATAATTACAGACACAATACAGAATATATATTTGTTATCTGATCTACAAAAATTAGAAGTTGAGTCTATGTCCCAAATAAACATATATCTGTAGCTCATAATCTTCTGTTAATTCCGATTTTTTATATTATAACTCAATTTTGTTTTGAGAACTATTGTGTGGGCACTTCAATTGTTTACAGGTTATATTTTTGTTCAATGTCAAATAATATACTTTTAGCAAGACAGATGAGAACATGTCAGGTTGAGTGGGACTCAGTGGTAAGGCCTTCTAGCCATTCTTCCTTCTTTCTGGACTGGTATGCACAGAAGGGGGGAAGCTTGATTGATTCTCTTGTTTGCATGATCCTGCTTAAAGAAACCCAAAGCAAGTTCCCAATGCGATCTAGAAAGCTGCCTGTGTTTTCCTCAGAATCAGGAGCTCTTAGGCCTGCCTGTGGTGTGTTCTCTCTTGCTACAGCAGGCTAAATAAATTTGGCTTTGTATGATTACAGATGTATTGCCCATTAAGCTTCAAAACTACCACTATAGTCTGTCTTAGTTACTTAATAATTAGGAACTCATTTCTTCCCTTGTGTGATGCTATTTAAATTGTGCTATCATGTTTAATAAGAAGAACAAATACAAACTAGTTGGATTAATTTAAAATAGTAAGCACTAATATGTAATGGTATTTTTTCATTACCATATACATTGTTTCACATAAAATTAGGCAGTATTCCTGATATGACTCCTGGTTTATTTCTGGTAAACTTAATTTTCTCATGGCCTCAAGTATAGGAATATAAATTCACATGAACTGTCAGACAGAGCTGCCTTTGACTAGGAATGCCTAATGCTAATTTGAAAGACTGAATAGAATTTTCATAGTCTATTGGCTTTTGCAACCTATAACCAGAACTGGATTCAGTGACCTTTGAAATCTCTCTGTCCTTATTAAATCATGATTTTTATCATCTAGAAGAGAAATATTCAGTGCATTGTGTTCTTGATGTGATCAGAATTTGATCAATGAGGTAGTGGGGAAAAAAAAACAGGGGCATATTATAAGAAGTTTGAGACAAATAAGCAAAATAGTGTGATAAAATGGCAAAGTAATGAGGAAATACATCACTTTTTCAATTTCCTGATATCATGTGTGCAGTTTCAAAATATAATTAACTAGGTTCCGGAGACCTCTGTCAAGATCAGTTTCTTCAGAAAGCATTGATTGACATTTATATATACCCAGTTTATTGGGCAGAGTTATTCAGAGCAAAAAAGAACAAAGTGAAGAGAGAGCAAGACAGGGAGAGATAAGAGGATGCAGAATGAGAAAGAAAAGGTGAGGGCTAAGAGACAAAAAACAGTACTTAGCTGTTCCATTAGGAAGTTCTCTATTTACTGCAAAGAATGGATAAATGTACCTGCTTTTGTGTTTTAGTGCATATTGACTACTTCTCTTTATTTGACCTTTAAGAAAATAAGCAAGGATAGATACAATTTTATTTATGAAACATTTTGGCATGACTTATTGTATAAAATTAAATATTAGTACTTAAAATAACTTCTCCCTCCTATTAGCGTATGTTGGTTGGTGTGCTGTATTGTGATAAGTATTTTCATCTCACTTCTCTTTTATATATTTATCCTTTGACATATTAAGCTAGATTTATGGGTAGTGAAGAACAATGTCTTTGGGGTTGTGTTGCTCATGTCTTTGTTCTTTCACGTTATTTTATTGGGTTCCTACTTAACTATTTTGTCAATGGCAAATCAGCTTACTTCTAAGTTTGTTCTTTTCCTGCCCTCAAAATTGGTGGAATGAGCCGGTGGCTCATGCCTGTTACTCAGGAGGCTGAAATCTGAGGATAGCGGTTCAAATCCAGCCCCGGCAGGAAAGTCCATGAGACTCTTATCTCTAACCACCAGGAAACTGAAAGTGGTGCTGTGGCTCAAGTGGTAGAGTGTTCGCCTTGAGCTGAATAGCTGAGGGACAGCACCCAGGCCCAGAGTTCAAACCCCATGACCAAAAGAAAAAAGAAAAAAACCCAAAAAGGTGGAAAGCTGTGTGAAACAAGTGGTATGTCAACGCAGCACAGCAACTGAATGATTTCTGTGCACTATTCAATTGCTATTGCACAGGAGACAGAAGCAGATTTCAAGGCATTCATATGGAATGTACATTATATACCAATTCATGAATATCTTGGCTTACATGGGAAATTACCTCTTGATAGTGTTAAATGACAATAAAATGTATGACTATCTTCTATGTGTATGCATACTTTTGTGCATATTCATTTTCTGAATATTATCTAAAGGTTGATCTTAATCCATTTCTGCTGCCATTTTCAGATCTATGAAAGGATTCCTAAAATCCTTCATCAGCAAAGCACATGAATTTAACTAGTTTTATCAAATTGTATGACACATAATTAGGTAGCAAATTATTTTATTTGTTTTTACAAAAATATTTTGGTGCCATAACAAGGGCTTGAACTCAGAGCCTCATGCTCTCACTTGGCCTTCTAGCTTATGGCTGGTGTTCTACCAGTTGAGCCACACTTCCAGTCTAGCATTTTGCTATTAGAGATAAGAGTCTTGAGACTTTTCTCTCTGGGCTGACATTAAACCAAGATGTTCGTAGTCTCAGCTTCCTGAGGAGCTAGGATTGTAGATTGGAACCATCAACATTGCCAGCCTCCAAATTCTTTTATAAGAAATGTGTTCTTAGTTACTGTTTCTGATATTAGTTTCTGTGTTTCTTGTTTCAGGTTTCAGTTTCTTTCAGTCTCATACAAAAGAATGCTAAGGGAATAAGGATACAATGCAAACCTGCAAATGGTTAAAGTACATATTTTAAACTAAAACATCCTTCTTAGCAAGATATGGGAGCTAAGAAGTTGTAGAAGACAGCAAACATAAGACTTACATCTGGCTGAAAATGATGAGCTGCTCTATGAGAGATGAATGTCATCACTTACTATAAAACTTTCTCTTCCTTTCCACTGGGCACTGTCATTATTTATATCCTGACTCTTAGAGTCTTTAAATTGATTGTGAAAGAATGAAAGACCATTTAAACTTATCTATAAAAGTATATTTTCTGTTAGTGCTGTTCATTTTCTATTTTCTATTGAGATTCTAAACTCTCTCAGTAGGTACCTTCCTTTATTATCTCATCGAGCCTAATAAATCCTGGTGAGTTAATCAATTCTACCTGCAGGATGCCTTTGTCACCATTAGTAAATCTATGAAGGGTGATGCAGTGCTATTGAGAAAGATACTCTTAAGTCATATGTGTTGCTGTTTGGCATGCACAAAGCTCTCATTTTGAAATGAATTATTCTTGCTTATTCTTTTTTTAGATAAACAGAGGTAGATATTTTCTTTTATAAACATTCTCTGTTTTGAGTGAGCTATGCTGATTTGCTAATATCCCAGTTAAAGAAATAAAAATAAATCTCTATATATTTTACAAAATAACATTTTGTAAAAGGACTGATTTATGACCTAAAATATTCAGTTAAAAACTATTTTTATTTTTATGAATACCTTGTATAATATTTATAAAGTTGCTTATATAATTATTTACAATATCATATAATTTTATACATTCATTACTATTTTATATATTCTTAAATATTATATTATGCAATATATTACTACATTATTAAATATCATTGAAAAGATTTATAGAGTTGTCCATATAATATTTAGATAATTATTTATATAATATATAATTATATTATAAGAATATAACAATTTCAATTGACTTTTTTTTTGAATCTAAAACCTCTTGATTTGAACTTTATTTTAGAAGGGTGTACTTTTGAAATTTAGCAAGACATTTCATTATCCTAGAGCTGTAAGTAAAATTTGAGAGGCATAATTCAACCATTCAAAGCCTATTACATGGAACCCTCAGCTCAGAAAAGTGAACAGCTTTACCCAGTCCACAGTATTAGGTGGGTCTAGTGGCTAAGTTTTTATTCTTTGTCTGATTTTTTACTCAAAAATCATGTAGTTACAGAGATGAACAAGTAAGGTGTATTGCCCAAGCTGAAAAAACGTTTTCTCATGTAAAGTTACTGAAAAAAATCCTATTCTATACTCTTCTGAGTAAGACTACTGACAACCATGGGGAAAAAATGGCTAACATAAGAGGCAGCAACTTTTGTTAAATAATGGCCTCCCAAACCAGTCTTAGACAGCAGCACAGTCTGCTTATCCCAAATCATTCCATTTGACATGTCTAGTGCATAGAAAGTAAATTGCCTGTATATTCGGATAAAGAAAGAACTAAGGGCAGCTTTTAAACATTAACCCTATGGGAATGATTTATGCATCTCAGTTCTTCAACAAGTTTATAATTAGATTCTTTGAACAGAAGAATAAAAAACAAATGCCCACTATTTAAAAATGACTCTCAAAGGGCTGATTTGGGCCATGGAATGAAATCCTTTAAGCTTAGCAAATTTTAATCTTTGATTTTAAAAGAAGTCTTGTAGAAATAAATTGATGTATGATGCAACCTTGGAAACCTGCCAATTGTGTACATATTTGGTGTGGTATTTGCTTTAAACGTCTTTGAAATGTATGGGGAAAACAAACAAAAACATCAAAATTAGAGCCTCCTGGTTTTAATTGTTTAATGTCCCTTTTCTTTCTTTTTTCTTTCTTTCTTTTTGTCCTTTAAAACAAGACCAAAAGGAAAATCTTGGGAAGCAAACATTACAATTCACTCAAACTCACAAAACCACATCATCAACATTATATATTTCAGGAAATCAGAAACTTGAACCACTAAAATTCCTAACCCTTAAGAACTGATAATACTTTTAAAATAATTCTGAATTCATTTGCAAATTAAAATGATTTTCAAAGTCATATTTGAAAGAAAGTCTCTTTGACAAGCTTTTTTTTTTTTTGGTGATCTTTTTACAATTATTCTTAATTACATATGAAGAATGAGCTGCTTGCCTTATCTGGTATTCAACAGAAAGGTCACAGAATGTTGAATCTGAAATCAATGTTAGAGAATCTGTAGAAGCCAATTTGCTTTTACAAATAAAACAGAGTGAGATCTAGAAAGATGATGTAGCTTTATAAGAAAGTTTCATAGCACACAACTGAGGGCAAATGTTTGTGCTTATTTGGTAGTGGAGGATTCCATCACTCAACAAAACAACAACCCTGAAAAATCATTTTAGATTGATTGGCTAGAAACCTACAAATTAGACCGTCACAAGATGGGCCTTCTTTATAGGTTTCTTTTGTGTGTGTGTGTTTTTTTTTTCTTTTCTCACTGCTTCCTTCCTATTAGAGATCTGCCAGCCTGCTCACACTAAATTTCCTGACCAGCTTTAGTAAAACACAAGCAAGAGAAGCATGGCTGACATATTCTCAGTATCCACTTCAAGGCCTGACCATATGCTTGATATTCTTACAAGATTCATGAAAGAATGGTTCTACCAGTGAGAAAGTCAGAGCCGAAGTATTGCTTGAGGCAAGTAGATCCTGCTGTCTCTTCTTTCACTCATGGATCTCACTAAGCAAAGATGTCTTGGCATCGAGAGTTCAAGGTTATGTTGGGCTTCACTTAGCACTCCGAGTCAAATATGACAATAGTTCTCTATCTTATACAGTCCACAGGAAAGCAAAACAAGGTAAATAAGGGCCAGGCTAATTACAAAGAAGATAATAGCTAACTACTTAGATAGTTTCATGCCTACAGCTTCCTTGCTAATAGAACTGGTTTGGTTCCATAGGTGTGGTCTCAAGACAAAGTAAGGATGGGTCTTGATATTCTATTCCTGAGTGGTGGCATTGTCCTTGGCAAGACCTTCCTCAGAAACAAGAATGTGATGCTGGTGAGGGAAATCAACAAGGTTTTTTAAAAGGAGGCACAGAGATATCTTCTCCTCCCTACACACTGTCCTCTGTCCTCCCCATGGGTCCTCCATGGGGTTGTCCAAGATCACATTGTATTCATGAGGGGACAAAGAAAAGGAGACTGGCTCACATGGTGAGTGTGGCAAAAGGGATTAACTGTCTTTTAATTATGTTAAGGCTCCAAAATATGCTACTTTGGCATGCTATTTTGAACTGATGAACCAAAGCGCAGTGGAATCCCCTCAGAGGCAGTCATTTTGGACATTTTCTTCCTGTCTCTCAAGACTTGCCATAAAAACTGTAATTCTCTTTTTGTCAAGACAGGTAAGAAAACTACAATCTCCTTTTCCCAAAGCATGGTATAAAACCTAGAAATAGTAACCTAAACTTTCTCCATACATTTTTTCTTTTTTTCTCTTTTCTTTTTCTTTTTTTCTCTTTTCTTTTTCTTTTTTTCTCTTTTCTTTTTCTTTTCCTTTTTCTCTTTTCTTTCTACCTCCCCCTCAACCCCCCCCCACTCCCGGTCTGTCTCTTTCTGTGTATGTGCATGTGTGCACACACTCACTAGTCCTGGGAATTGAATTTAGGGTTTGTGCACTGTTCCTGACGCCTTTTGCTCAATGATAGTTCTCTTCACTTGAGCTACAATTCCACTTCCGGGATTTGGGAGCTTCATTGGTAACAAGAGTCTCATGGACTTTCCATCTCTGGCTGGCTTTGTATCACCAACCTCAGATCTCAAACCTTCTGGATAGCTAAGATTACAGGGTTGAGCCACTAGTGCCTGGCCTCCACGCTTTATTATAAACACTCTGTAAAACAATTCTCTAACTTACCTTGTTTGACAGTAGTTCATAAAATTCTCATTCCAGAAGGTATCCTGACCCATAGCCAGGAGAGAGGACTATTACACACACATAGGCCAGAAATAATTAGAGCAGGCCTTGTTGAGTTTCCCTTTTTCTTTAGTACATTGGATCATCCCTTTTGTGAATTAGCATCTCTATACAGCATTTCTAACATTAAAAATCTAGGAATTCTGATGTATCCTGTGCCATATAACATTTTGATTGAGCATATTTTGTTTATGGTTTTCCCTTCTTAGCCTGTCTTCTTTTAAAAAATTATTTGTCTCCAGGGGTGAAAAATAGTGCCTTACTTTTTAGCACTATGATTATACTATTGATCTATGATAATAACTTCTATTCTTGTGCTTTCTTAACTCCAAGTCCATATAATGCATAACATGATGTTTCCTTCTATTTTCCTTCTTCTTTTTTCTGTGAAAAACAATGTATAATTTAATGACATAAAAATTGAAAGAGGTAATTGACTATAGATCATCACAGCCAGTAAAATCTTGCATGGAAACATGCATAAATATGATTTAATTGTTTATGTATTGGTTTACTTAATTTTGAAATTATTTGGAGTTAGAAATTTCTTTTCAGCCTGGCACCTGTGGCTCACGCCTGTAATCCTAGCTATTCAGGAGGCTGAGATCTGAGGATGGTTCAAAGCCAGCCTGGGCAGGAAAGAAGTCCCTAAGAGTTTTTTCTCAAATGAACCGTCAGAAAACCAGAAGTGGCATTGTGGCTGAAGTGGTAGAGTGCTGGCCTTGAATTGACAAGCTTTGGGACATTGCCCAGGTCCCATGACCTACAAATAAAAACTCTTTTCTGCATAAACAAAATCATTTTCATTGATTGGAAATCCTCTAGTTCCACTCCACACCATCCATTCCATAGATGTATGCTGACAGAAGCAATATTATTCTCTGAGGCAAGTTAACCCTCTATGACAATCCAAGCTAGTGAGATGGATCTTCAAGGATGTATGCTATGCTTTGAATCTGAAATGACATAGGTTTATATTCTGGGGCTTGGTCATCAGTTGATTGGCTTTTGGGAAGTGATTTTATCCCAAAGGCTCTAAACTAATTAATGGATGAATCCCTGGATGAATCGTGGTATGATTGAGGTGGTAGAAAGGAGAAATGGGGCCTAGTGGGAGGAATTCAGACACTACGTAGGTGTTTTTCTTCTTTTCTCTACTTCCTGTCGACTGTGAAGTAAGTCATTTTGTTCTTTCACATGCTTCTTGCCTTGATGATCTACATCACCAAAATAAATCCAATTGACTGGAAACTCTGAAACCATGAGTCAATATAAATCTTCCTTTCTTTTAAAGTGTTTCTCTCAAGTATTTGTCATAGTGATGAAAATCAGAATAATGCGGTGATGTGCTCTTCTAACCATCCATCTTCTAGAATCTGACTCTTCTTAGAGAGTTGCCAAAACCTGAAAGTCCCCAATTGGAAATTTAGGATACAAAAGCGAATTCAATACCTACATAAGTGTCATCAGGTATATTTTCATTTTATTCAGATGCTTAATAAGTGGTAGCCTGAATATAATTCAGGGCAAGTTCTTATTCTTGGAGTTGGGAAGCAGATTTTCTAGCTGGCGAAGCACATAGCTCTTTGCAGAACTAATGGTTGTTTACCCCTCAAGTCCAGTCTGCAATGAGGACAGCAGAATTTGCTGAGAGATAAACCCACTTAACCGTCACTTTCAAGGCCACTGCATAAAATAAAATAGTCTTTGGTACTGATTTTTTTTAAGCAAAGAGCCTCTGGATAAAAGTCAGATGAAAATTTAGAGAAGAATGACTTGTGGCTGCACCTCTCATGTTAATCAAGACCTCAGGCACTTCTGACAAGGAGTCTGTACACATCTGTGCAGTGTTCTTCAAGCACTCTACATCCCTGTATGTACTATGTTATCTATGACATATACTGGGAAAACTGTAGTTACAGGCCAGGAAGAAAGAGTACATAATTAAGTGGCCATAAATTAGGTGCAGTAAGTATAGCATATCCTTTCCCAAAGATTTCATAGATAAACTATGCCTTTGGTGGACGTATTCTCACTTCTGGTTAAGTCTTTTTTTGAAAGTGCTAAAATTCTAGAAAGATGTGGTGAAATTAAAATAGTATTTGTATGAGTTCATCTAAAGCTTTCTTCTCTGTCAAGAAGGGAGAGTACAGCCCCCCCCCCTTGGCTTGGAGATATGGCAGAGAGCATACAGGATGAGTTAGGATGAGGCTGGGCAGGTTAGAGACAGACAGCTGAGCTTAGATTATTTTATACATGTGGAAACTGAAGCCAAACTGACAAGACACCGAGTTGGCAGAGATCTAATTAGGAACCTGCTTCCAAGCAAGTCTTATTATTCATCAGACCTATCAAACCTAAATGTTATGGTGCAGCTAATCTTTCATTTATTCTCTCTTTTTCTCTCTCTCTCTGTCCCTCTACCTATCTATGTGTAATCAAAAGCACACTGCAACATGAATTTGATCATGAGTGACAGTAGCAGAACATAGTGGCTTATATTGCCAAATAATTTTGGAAAGATTATTTATGCCCCCCAACTCTCTTTTCTGAAATACAATGTGGAGAAAATACTGATATGATTATTTTGAGAACCAAGTAAGTGCATGGCATCCAGAAACCATACAATAAAATTGTTGTCATTATTGGAGTTATTTGTTTCATTTAGGTTCTATAACTAACTTATTTTTCCCAATGATTAGAATGCCATTTTATAATGTATTTTTAGTTTGGGGATTAGTTTTGCATTGATTAGGAGTATTATCTATTTGCTTAACAAAATAACAAGCTATTTAGAAAAACTATGTAGTATGTATGCACATTCATTCATACCATATATAGCAGCATGTGTTCACACATGCTACTAGTGTATATATTTGGTTGTATATACATACATACTATTATATAGAATATAGTAGTAGTTCTATGTGTATGTATATTTACATATACATATATACATATGTATGTATATATACATATATGTATGTGTATATATATATATTAGATCTCCCCATTTCTTTCCTAGCTATTAGTAACTCTGAAAATGATTTTAAACCATTGCTTATCTCAGAACAAACTAGCTCAAATGACAAATTTGAGTGTGTAATTTGTACACATAATCTACTCTTCTGCAAATTGCCATATTGCGATGAAAGAAAGGCATTTTCATTCTAGCTTATTGTCACACCAAAGGATAAGATATTCCCAAATGGCTTCATAACTCCCAAAGAGTGTACACCAGTGAAATATAAATCATAACTGCAAACTGTGATCCGTATCCTTTGTGTTCTTCCTTCACCTGAATTTCTCATTCTCCACGCCCACCTACCTAAGTTCATCCAGGTGCAACCTGTTTAAAATCAATTCCAAGGACAAAGTCAGTGAGTGAAAAGGAGAGGGAAAGTGGAGTTGCTGAAAAGAGGAGGTGGGTAGGAGGAGGCTGTCTGGGTTGCCTTGGTAACTCACAGGAGAATGTCAAGGGGGAGGGATTTATATGCTGATGTTAGTTGCATTTGCAAATTACTTTCTATTGTGCTGACCTGACTGCTTCTCCCGTTCATCCTTCTGAATCATCAGACAGTTCCTAAAGCTTCTATAGTCTATGTGTTCCTTCCTCTTCTAATTGATTTTCCCTCTCCTAGTCCCCATGCTGTTACCAGTGAGCTACCTTTGGCAATGCTCTGGGAAAGACTCTGCTGTAAATGAATATGAAAGGTTTAAAAAAAATCCTTCAGGAAAATACATCCTCATCTAAGCTTGCTGGAATAGTGCTTTGCTGCTCAGACATAGCATGGGTTCATATTCAAAGAAAGCTCTTGATAAACCTGAGAAAATGATGAGTCTGAACAAGAAACTTTCTACAACAATTCACTGGAGAGTAGAAGGAAGAGTGGGGGAAAAACAATGAAACACAAACAGAATACCAAAAAGAAAAAAAGAAAAAGAAAATACTTTCTTCTGAAGTCTAGTGTCCCTTGAGTTGGAAAGATGCCCAGACACAAGGCTTTGAGATTTATTCCCTTGCTCCCTCTGGTGGGTGTTTGCTTTAATTACAACAAGCATTCCAGTAGCTGTGAATGCCTATGTTGTTACCTGCTGTAACAAAGGCTTTCTTATAATCCCTGACAACAACAAAATAATAAGAACAAAGCGAACCCTCTTGGGTGCATGTCTTGGAGTTCATTTCATTTAGCATCATCTTACATAGTCATACGTACATAGTTATTGAGCTATTCTGCTCATCTGGTAAGATTATCCTAGACATATACTCATTATTGCAAATAAGGGAAACCATGGGACCTCTGTTTCTTTGGGCCTGGTTTACTTCACTTAATATTATTTTTTCCAAGTCTTTATATTTCCTTGCAAATGGGGTAGTGTTATTCTTTCTGAATGAAATATAGAATTCCATCACATATATGTATATATATGTTTATATGCTTATATATACATATATTTACATATGCATATACATATATACATATAAATTACATTGTCTTGATCTGTTCATCTACTGAGAGATATCTGGGTTGGTTCTATATCTTAGCTATGGTAAATAATGCTGCAATAAATAGTTGTGCTTTTTTGTCGTTTTCAATGTACTATGTGATTTCTTGTTTCTTTTGTGTGTTTTTCCCCCTATGGTTTATCCACTGTTGTCCCTGTATTTGATGTTGGTAACCTGGTATTGTATATACGTTTATCTGAGTTAGGAAGGGGAGGGGAATGACAGAATGGTGAGATAAAGGACAAGGGGGAACCAATGCAACAGTGACACTCATAAGACAATATGTTGGAAATGATCTGTACAACTTGGGGGGGGAAGTAGGAAAAAAATGAAGAAGGGGGTAATAAGTTTGACAAGAAACCTACTTATTACCTTACTTACATAAATGTAACCCCTTTGTGTATAACCTTGACGATAGAAAATTAAAAAAATAAATCCTGTAAATAAATACATTTCCTCTAAAAAAGGTAAATTTCTAATTGCTTACAATAAACAAATGTTCATATAACTCATAATATCAATGTAACTATGCAATCCGTGATACCAATTTCTATAGGTCAGATAAAATTTTTAAAATGAAAAGCATCCCTGACCTAAAGAATTATAATTATTGCACAGTTGTTTGTGGTAAAATAAAAAGCAAACAACAAAGATACTTCAAAACACACAGTTTTAACTATTAACGAAACATTTAAACATTTTTAAAGTTATATAGATACACA
This sequence comes from Dipodomys ordii, assembly GCF_000151885.1. Classification (NCBI taxonomy): domain Eukaryota; kingdom Metazoa; phylum Chordata; class Mammalia; order Rodentia; family Heteromyidae; genus Dipodomys; species Dipodomys ordii. Next base: position 6,572,055 of record NW_012267288.1, on the reverse strand, counting down.
TATATTTATTTTGTTGAATTAAGTTATTCATTTTTATAGTGTTTGCATCCCTCATCACAAGCAGTGTCAAAGACATGGAAAAAACCTTTCTTTGCATTTGCCCAAATGGTTTTTGTTGTCTTTTGTTCTTAGGCTGATTCAATGTTTGTCATTGATTCCTAGAATGAGATTTCTCTTCATTCCAACTCTTCTTTTCTAGTATAACTCTTCTGAACTCTCTCCTGTTTTTTCTGTATTTCTTAAGCCCTGACTCATTCATTGCTCAGAACTCAATTTGTCTCCTTAATGGCTGTTAAATCCAGATCAGGACATCTGTAGAGTTCTCAGTGTCTATATCCTGTTTTGCATTTGGTCATAAAGAATGGCAGATTATGAGTGGAAATTTCTTTTCTATGGAAAAATTTAGTCACTCACTGTACAGATTGAAAGAACATTCCCTGCAGAAGAATAGACTCTTTGCCATCTCTATTCCTTGCTCTCACATGAGTGTTTCCCCCCTTTTATGAGTTCCTTAGGAAAATTTCTGATCACCTGAGGAAGCAGAGAACGGAGATGACATTGGCTGAGACTCCTGATGATTATGATGGTGTCCCATAAGCAAATCTGTATATGATATTCATTTCCTTTCCTGTGATACAGAAGCCCTAGCAGTTCCTCTGTCTGTGAGTGTCACACACAATTGCAGTTCTCTCACTGTGCTTGAGTTGCAGCATCTTTATTTGACGTTAGCACAGGTTGAATTGTGCCTGTGTCTGTCATGTTTGTTTGTTTGCTTGTGGGCAAGAGATGTGCAGAGATTCTTCTAGGAGTCAGAAGTATTTGAAGCAGATTGTAACCAGAATAAACTGGTTCTGAAAAACATAGCAGACAGTGGCCATTAATTTATATTTACTTGTGCTGGGTCCAAAGAGAGATAACTGGGGTAAATGAAATATAAAGAAATAGTCAAATAAACTTCATGAAAACAATTCTGCAGACTACTGGGATGTAATTTTTCCCCTGAAGTATAATTCAGGAGAAAGCAAGGCATCTACTTACTCTGTTGGGTGGCTATAACTCAGGGAATGGTTCCACAATGCATTATTTTCAAAACACCTGACACTTCCAGAGCAGCAGTGCAGCATCTGTGTTGGCAGAGGTAGTTTATGGTACAAAATCATGACAAATTCATGTATCTGCTAAAGGCATGGGAAATGATGTCAAGTTGCCTTCACAGAGCTCCACTGGTGACAAATACAAAAAACACAGTTGAGAAGAAAAGAAGAGACTTCATACAGTGAACAGGTGTAGCTCATAAACTCACTTGCAAATCCTTCAACATTTCAAAACCAATAGAGATCATTTTGTAGAATGTAGGCTCTCCGTTAATTAATGAGGTAAGAAACTGTGCCACACTAATTGATTTTTTGTTGTTCATGTTAATTAGTATGTGTTGGAGGTGGGGGGAAGGGACAGAGATGGCAGAGAAGCAAGGTTTGCATTTTCATTTGTCTCTCTTTTACAAACCAACAAATATTTGTTTGTCAAGGGATACAAATTTAGTTCCAATTCTGTCCCAGGAAGTTTTTTTTTAAATTTATTTATTTGTTTTTTATTTGTGAACATACTGTACAGAGGGGTTACAATTACATGGGCAGGATAATGCGTACATTTCTTACCAAGCATTGCAGCCTCCTCCTTTGGTTTATCCTTCACATCCCTTCCCAGCCTCCCCCCTCCCCCCCAATCCCAACCTTTCTCCTCCCCCCCCCCCCCGGACCGACGTTGTAAAGCTCATTTTGGACATGACAACTTATACTTCTCTTTGTTGCATCAGGTCCACCTGTATCCTTAAACAACTGGTTTTTCCCCCTCTCCTCCACAAGTTATACTGACATCAAATATAGTGAAAGCAGGGGTTATACTGTGGGGGAGGGACATACAAAGCAACAAAGAGATAGTCTTATAAATGCATTAGAAACACATGCATGAAAGAAAAAACATTAAAATACATGTCTAAGAGTTCATTTTCCTGACATCACATTATCTGACCTTTTCCGCTTGACTCATACATATACTAGATATTGCAAATAAGGGAAACCATGTGTCCCAGGAAGTTTTTAAGAAGGTGGAAGTAAACATGACAGTCTCGATACTTATGCATGATAAACAATGTTGAGAAAAGTGCAATTGGAGTAAGAATGCAATTAAACCATGCATACACTTTGCAAAGATCATGTATAAGTCATAGGTGGTGACATGGGTAGACAGCAGTAAGAAATTAACCTGAAGTTGGCCATCAATAAAAGAATAGAATAAATGAGAGTTAGCTCAAATGAGTGTAAATAGAGAGATGAAGAAAGCAGAAGAAGCCATGTTGTTGGAGATGTGGATGGGGGAATAGCAGGCTGGTTCAGAAAAGGACAGAGGGTACTGACTGATTAAAGGTCTAGATAACACACATCCAGATAACACAGGACACATGAAGAATTCGGGCCTTTTTGTAAGATAATGATGTTCTTATGCTAAACATATCTTTATCAGTTCTCAAAACACTTGTCACCTCAGATATTTATTTCAATTATTTAGTAAAGCATTTATTTTACATGTTCCAGGCTGCTTTCATAGAGTTTTTATTTCATGGAAGAACATTGGAAGTAGTAAAGAAACAGATATAGTAATGGCATAGCTTTGGTGCATTAATGAAGAATGTAAATAAATTGATGTTACCAATAATCTCAGTGTGTAGGTTACACTAGACATGATGATCAGAAAATGCCTCTATTATGATACTCATGAACTAATTCATAAAACAGAAGAAGAAGCAGTTATTCAAAGCAGCAAGGGAGACACAGATACTATCCTCCTGGAACAAACCACAGCTTGGGTTTTTCAATGTTAAAGGCAAGGCTAAAGTGACTCAGGAACCATGAATGAAGTGATAGTGTTATCAAGAGGTACAACATGGGAAAAGCTATGACTTTTATTACAGTTGCAATGGAAGAAGTAATGCTGTTGTTCCTTTTGTATATGTATTATTATTAAATGATTCCCTTGTGCTGGTAGAGTATAATTTTTTTATTGTGAAAATACTGTACAGAGTGGTTACAATTACATGGGCAAGATAATGAGTACATTTCTTATCAAGCATTGTAGCCTCTTCCTTTATTTCCCCTTCCCATCCCATCCTCCCTTATACCCCCCCAATTCTTCCCCCCCACACCAAAGTTGTAAAGTTCATTTTCGACATAACGACTTGTACATCTCATTATTGCAATGAGTCTGTATCCATTGCAACAATGAGATGGTAGAGTATAAATTTAAAAGAAAGAATAGATTTAGAGATTGGTCTGCGTGCAGCTGTTGCATTATTCTAGGACAGTGAAAATGGCGCATTGAACACAGTGGTACAGAAGGCAAATATAAAAAGAGACTTTGCTGTTTTACAAATATTATAGATAGGAAACTTGTTGATGAATTAAGGATAAATAAGAAAAAAGAAATCTGATTGATGATAATCCTAAATTGCAAGTGGTACCATTTCCTGAGGGGAAAATCTAAAGGGAAAATACAAAATGCTCTATTTGAGTATAATAAATAAATGGGTGAAATCTGGGTATTTGATGAAGATAGCATTGAATTCACTGGAGAAGCACCTAGAACTTAAAAGGAAATGTAAGCGTTAAGAATATTCATAAACTCACGGTCCACTGGCAAAATTTGGTCGATAGATATGTTTGATTAGTATTTTCTTTATTTTTTACTTAAAATAACCTTAACATTTACAAGTGAGAAGGTCTGATATTCAAATGGAATTGGTAATAATGGCTCTGAATTTTTATGTGACTTTAGCCAAGTGGAGATGAATAACACCACGATTCTAGCACAGGGCTACACCCATTGCTGCGCTCCACTTCACCACTGCCCGTACAATGCGGTTATAGGCTGCCAACATTGAAATTTCTTCTTGCAGTGCAGAGGTATATTTTACCTGAAATGCATAACAATAAAGAAGAAAAATAGACAAGCAATCTATGAAGGATTTATTACACTTAGATCTAACCTGTATTATTCCTCAGTGTTTCCTCCGAAGCACTTGTCAGTTCTCGAGGTCATGAACTGATATATAAATAAACCTGCACATCAACTAAGTAAATGGCAATACTGACAGAATTGAGAAGGTCCTGACACGTAAATGATCTGAATCTTCCCAAGGGATATGTTACTGTATGGAATGATCAAATCATTCTAGAAAGGAACAGAAATAAGAGGAAAAAGTCAAAGACACAGATGACAAGGTGATACAACAAAACAGAAGTAGAAAAACAAGAACAAAATTTACCAGACAAATGGAAAATGATGTGAGTAAAGGACACACAGCAAATGATTCCTGGAATGTACTAAGAGATCGCCATAGTAAGATGTTTGATACAATTATTAAACTCACTGTAAAAGTCTTACTATTTTATCAGAAAGTATCAACAAGAACACTTATAGAGTAACAAGGAAGATGACTCCTCTGCTTTCTGAGGAAACATAGTGACTGAGGAAATGCAATGATGTAGCTAATGAACTATGTAGCTAATGAACTACTAAGAAATAGAGGGCTATACCTCCTATATTGATAGACCACAAACACCACAAGCAGGTTCCCTGATGCAGGTGTATGACAAATATGACTGGCTTGGTGGAGAAAAGGTTGCTAACTCCATACTGTTCATGTGGGGAAAGTTGTTGATTGCCAGTCTGCCTGAGGTATCAAACTTCTATCACTTTTGGACTTAGAATGGTCTAGACAAATAAACTGTAAATATTCTGTCTTGACATTTCATACATTCTTAACACTTGAGGATGATCACATTATTCTCATTTTCAACACAACAAAAGCAAGAGAAAAAAATCAAACGCTGCTTCTAGGTGATAAAACAGTGGATAATAGCTGATTTTAGCATTGTAATTTTGGTATTTTTTTGTCTAAATATGTATGTACAACATAAAGAAATGTATGCATGTGTGAACACTTATATGCACACACATGCACACATATGCATGAAGTACATAATTCATATGCATACATGCACATGCTTGTCTGCATGTGTGGGTGCAGACATTTCTATATGTTTATGTGTGTATATTTACTGCATTTACACAAGTGTGTATATCAAGTAAACAGCTGTAATTTTCATTTATTAAATGTGTCAGGAAAAAGATACTTAAGTATTGAATGACAGTGAGTCAGATCTGATTTACAATGCAACCAACCTCACTACTCCCCACCAAAATTCTAGATATTTTTACCCTCTCATATAAACATGTGAATTATTTTCACTTCTAACTCTATCCTATCATAGACGCTGATGCTCATTCTGACCATACCCTCATCTGAGCCTGACTGTTCCTTGTTCTTGGAAGTGGCCACCTCCCCAGAAAAGAATGGTTACCTTGACACTACCATCACATGGGCAGTCATGTCAACATAGAGAAATTTTAAAGGATGCCATTCTGGGTAGAAAGAGAAGAATCTAAGGAGCCTAGGACACTGGATATGTGAAGGAAGAAGCTATGGCATCAGCGACTCTTGACCCTGTCACCCAAGCTGGTAACACCAGTAGTTCAGAGACACTATCAGTTCAGATGTACAAATCCCAGATGTACAAAACTGTGCAAAAAAAAAAAACCCAAACCAACCAGGTGTAATTCAGTAATTTAGAGCTCAAGCAGTCCTTAGCATATATGGTAGAAGAATCTCATGTATCTCCCTGTACCAAAATCCATAGGTGTTCAAGTGCTTTACTGAAAATGGCACAGTATTTGTGTATAAGCCATATTCATCCTTCTGGCTACTTAGATCATCCCTGGATTACTTATAATACCAATACCTAACACAATATAAATTCTCAGGGTTATACTGTATTATACATTTTACTGAGTATTTTAAACTCAGGTATTGAAGTCATTGACTCCATGCATGTGATATCCACCGATGTGGAAGACCAGTAATAGTTTGGTGGCAGCAACTGATAATAAGAACACCATTCAATGGAGTTTTTTTTTAAATAGAAGAAACAACATAAGTTATACGAGACATTATATATTCTATTTTTTTTTTTGGGTCCGGTCCTGAGGACTGAACTCTGGGCCTGGGCACTGTTCCTCAGCTCTTCAGCTCAAGGCTAGTGCTCTACCACTTGAGTCACAGCGCCACTTCCGGCTTTTTTCTTTTTTGCTTATGTGGTGCTGAAGAATCGAACCCAGGGCCTCAGGCATGCAAGGCAAGCGCTCTACCACTGAGCCACCTTCCCAGCCCTATATATTCTATTGCAATATAAAATGCAATTAACTTTCCCAACCATTCATTTTTACAAAATGAATGTTTAAAATTCCTCTATAAGGAAAATATTATCGTGCTTTATAAGTGAGAATATTGAGACTCAGAGAAGATAAATGATAGATCAGAGTTGCCAGATGGCTGTGCTTGACACAACAAATGACCTTCTCATTTTAAGTCAGGTGCCATAACCCACAGCTGTCTTATGGAAAACTTTGTTCTTAACTCAGCATTGATTACCCCATAGTGCTGTGCAAATGAGGAGCAAAAAACACTAACTATATCTCCTTCCTTTTGTATAGTACTTCAGTTCACAATATAGAGAGAGGACTTCTAAGAAACATGGTTGTGATATACCCAAAGTGACATACAATTCCATAATAAACAGAAGGTAACTCCAGGACAATTGCCTTTTCAAGGACATCAGGGCAGAAAGAATAATATTTAAGCACAGTTAAATTTGTATGTTCATACAAAAGACTAATGTTATAACTATATATACAGACACATATTATATATACACTTAAGTACATGTTTGTATCCATTTCATTTTCAAAAATCAAAATGTCTTTTCTTGTTGCACATTTATTAAACTGCAGAATTGTCTTATTTTAAAATTTGTCTCTGCAAAGCTGGCTTAAAGGTGTTTGAAGATTTGAATGATAAAAGGTAAAATATCAGTCTTTTATGAGGCTTTTCTCAGAGGAGAGTGACATCAGTGGATGTTAGAATAATCATGATTTGTGTGTACAGTGGTTGCTGAAAAACAGTAGCAATTTTTCAGGTTTGTTTTTTCTGCTTTTCCAGCTGGATGACAGCAGCAGGAAAGCTTTTATTCATGAACTTGTTTCTTTTTTCCCAAGAAGGACACCAAGAGATAATTATGAAGAGATATGTGTACATATTTATGAAAAATATACATGAAGATTTCTAGTACTCCATGAAAACGGAACTTTTATAAAACCATATTTCAGGGAGTATTGATACTGCAAATTATCAGGAGTATTATTTTTTACTTGTTTGCTTAGTGTTTGAAGACTGTTTTTGCAACTGAAATAGATAGGTATTGTTTCTTTTTGGCATCAAAGGAAACCCCATTTCTTGGCATAAAAGGCTAAGGAGTAGAGAGAAGCACTGGGTACTAGCATATCCTATAAAAGGAATCTTAGTTTGGAAATATTGCCAGGTTTTGTTCTAAGCATACACAAGTTATAATTACTTAATGATTCTACTTAACTGACTAAAGCAGTGCATTTTACAAGCCCTTGAGTTTAATAAGAGTCCCACTATTTCTATGTGCCTTCTGAAGAATATTAATATTATTATGTTTTATTCTATAGTTTAAAATTATATTACATTTTAAACAAAATATTGCCTTCTGTAGGAAGACTTGCTTAATCCACTTTCTACTAATGCACATATACATGTGAATAAACATTGCACACACACACACACACACACACACACAGACACTTAATAAGAAGTGAGATAGTTCACATTCCTTGACTTTCCAAATATGTTTTTATTATTTGCTATTTTTCATGCTCTTTTTTAATTTTTAATTTTTATTTTTGTCGGTTGTCGGGCCTTAACTCTGGGCCTGGACGCTGTTCTTCATCTCTTCAGCTCAAGGCTAGCGCTCTACCACTTGAGCCACAGCGCCACTTCCGGCTTTTTTCTTTTTGCTTATGTGGTGCTGAGGATTCAAACCCAGGGCCTCAGGCATGCGAAGCAAGCGCTCTACCACTGAGCCACCTTCCCAGCCCATTTTTAGTACTCTTAAACTCCTTTATTTGTGTGTTGAGTTTACAAGCAAACTTGTAATTAACACTCTAGCATAAATACAGTTGCTTTGCTTCTCTTATACAAGACATTTTTCTTTTGCACCCTAATGACTGAGAGGCAATAAATCCAAAATCCTACTATCCGAATCAAATCTCCAAAAAAGCCAGACTCCTCTAAGAAACAATATCTATGGTGTCCAGGGTGCTTAAGCTTACACTGGATGGTAGAAAGATCCGCTTCAAACAAATGATGGAGACATGAGAAGTTGACTTTATTATATTTGTATTTTTATTGCTGTCTTTGGTGTGGTGGAATGCTAGAGTCTAAAACCACTAAACCCAACCTACTACACACCCATAGAACAGCATGCCAAATCCTAGTTATATAAATGGAGTGAATCCATACTTTATGGTGAGTTTAAACATAACAAAGAGTAATTCTGAAGAAAATAACTCGTACCAATTACTTATTATTATTACTTCTAGATATAATGGATACAAGGCCTGCCTTATTATGTATGTGGGTTCTACCTTCGGGTATCACTTGGCATTCTATACCCCACCTAACTGATGAACATCTGTGATCACTAAGGCTTAATCAGTGGGCCTTAGCTTTGGGTAGAACGAAATTCATTTAAGGATCATTTACTATTTGCCTATGACTCGGCATACCAGGTAAATCAAAAATCTCTGTGCTGGGATATGAGCTTCAGTCAAGTAAAATATGCTTTCCTGCTGAGTCAGGGAAGCTCTGCTGGGGAATTTTCATTGAATAATGATTACAAGGCTACCAGCGCCACACACTTTGGTATTCTAGGCTTCTGGATTCAATATGCGATCTAAAGACTGGCTCTTCTGTGGCTGCAGCAAATGGTCTGCAGGCATGTAAGGGTCATAAACCTGAAAAACACCTGGTGCAAAGACCATCCTATTGAACCTATGAAACCTAAGTCGATTTCAACGGACAGAATCTGTGTTACAAGCCTGTGCTACAACTGACAGAGAAAAGTAAGCAGGCAAGGATCAATTCTAAGCACACCCATGACTAGAACTCCAGAGTAAAATATATGATGTCAATCATAGATTTATTCTTACTTAAATTATCATCACATATGAAGATATTCACTTGGCCTTAATGGATTTTGAAAGGCAGCTAGATCATAATGGCTCTGGGGATAGAAACAATACAAACGACAGAACCAAGGAAAAGAAAATTGGGGCCCATTAGAATGATTTCCTTAAATTAAAATGTTCTGTAACTGTATTTTCATATTCAGGAATGAAGAAAATCACTTAGTCTTTGGGAGTTGTGTCTAAGGATCTATGATTTGCAAGGTTATGGACACTTAAATTGCTCTGCTTTTGACCTGATTATGACTCTAAAATGATTGACTTTGCTTAGGGAGATAAACATAACCTTATATAAAAATGTAAGTCAAATTCAAGGTATTCAATTTGCCTGCCCCCAATTCTTTTTCTATCAGGTATATTTGGTTCCATTAAGAATCAAGCACACATGCACACACAAATTACACCTAGTTACAGATGTTATAAATTGCATGCAACCACTGATTTTTCTATTTTAGGTTCAGTTAATGAGCTTTCTCAAAGGAAATGACTGCAATGAATTAAAATAAATCAAGTAAAATGTATTTCCTGAATCCAATTAACCATAATCTATTGGAGTTCAAATAAGTTTGTAATAGCATTAATAGCTCGTATATACCAAAATCCAATAGGCAATATTCTTCCCTATGAATTTCTTGCTATTCTGTCTCTCAGATAGTGATCTTGATGCAGTGGTAAATGTCTTGCTTAAAAACCCAGGCCTTTGGATCCTAGTTCGGGTTGTATTCTCACGCATCTTATGACTTGTGATAAATCATTCAAATGCCATCTTTTATATCTTTTCATTTTACATGGAGTAATATATCTATTTGTCTTTCTTCAAACTTCGGTGAGACTAGTAAGTTAATAAAAACAAAAAATCTCAAAAATGAATAAAACTGCATATATTCATCAAGTGTTTCTTTTTGATATCATGTGGACATATAGTTTAGGACAGTAACTTATATGGGTAAGAAGATGCACAATCCCTACCCGTGTGATTGACCAGTTTCTGGATAGATATTCAGTCATGAGCAAAGGCAACAGTGATGAGAGAATAAAGCAAAGTTATAGATTCCTGTTGAGAGGTAGTTATCCAAATATCAGTAAAACATATTTGAGTCATTGTTTCAATCTGCTTTTTTTGCTAACAAATTGCAAGATCTAACAAAAAATCGAATAAATTGTATATTAGTTATGGGCATATGTAATATATTAGGTGCCTATATTACTATTGATGACAATGCTGCAGAGATTCTGGTTCTCTTGTTGCTTCTTATCTACATTCAAAATTAAAGTTAAATGATAATGAAAATACTACTATGATTCTATTCAATTTCACAGCCCTCTAAACTCTAAGAACAACTCTAAAGTCAATGCATCCCATGTTAAGAATGTCTCAAGCTGGGGATGTAACCTGTAGGAGAAGTTATTTCTCCTATGCAGGGCCATGGTTTTGAATCTCAGAACTGCAAAATGAAGTTCACACACAAAGTTACTGGGGTGAACAAATCCTCAGGAGACACTCATTGAAGGGAAGGACCTACTGGAAAAACAATCTAAAGAAAAAATACTTAGGAAGAACGAAAATTTCATGAGATTAGGTGAAAGTATATAAAATGCCCAATATCCTATCTCCTTTCCATCCTTCACTCCTCTACCCATCACCTCTAGAGACACACGTTCTTCCATTACCAACCACATCTTGTGAGATCCTGATGTACCTTTCTAATACAGGCCACTTGATCTACACATTCAAATATGGATATCAAAACACCCTTATAAAGGCAGGAGTCCTATGAACAGAAATTTCATAGTCTCTGTGACTCATTCTATCTGCTGCTTTTCTGCCCACCCACACCTCTTTGCCATAGAGTCAAAACTGCACTTCAGGATTAGAAATTGAACATTTACTTGTTTCTGCTCCCAGACAACTGAATAAATTCAAGTTTTCATTAAAAAGACAAAGATGAACAGACGATTGTAGTTGGTAGTGAGCTTATTTATAAATATTGCAATCAGGAGCTCAAAATATCTATTACTCCATAGTAAAGTCTTATTAGAATTCAAGTAGAAAAGGAAAGTACACCTTGATTTTAAACATGCATAAGGGATTATATTTCTTCCAATAGTGGTTCATGATGCAACTTTTCACTGAAGAATTCTCCATGGTTTTAATTATCAGCTTGTACTTTGGTAATTGTGATTCAAGAAGTGTATGCAATCTTTTTGTAAGAAGCAAGTGTTTGAAGAGGACTGTGATCAATATTACAGTCAGTCTGTTATATGTATAACAAAGCTTGTTAAAAGAATCCATAAAGTTTTAAAATGTCTTCTTTTATCACCAAGATGCTTATGGGCAAAACACCCTTACTACCTGCCAACTAGTCTGAAAGAAAAGAAGAATATCTTTCACATACAAAAAAAATCTGTAATTTTGATATCACTTCTTTCAGTCACATTGTATAAAAATAATTCTCATTCTTTACTTTTTTCATAAAAACAAACTATTGATTCCAAGATAAATTAATTTTGAAATGAAGTATTCATGTTTGGAAATGGCATGCATACTGCCCATTTTGTGTCAGAAACTATATGCTCCTAAACAACTTGGAGTAGGAGCAACAGAGGAGACAAATTATATCATGTACATTCCATCCAAAACAAACACTTGTAATAAAAAATTAGTGGGTATGTCAAGAATTATTTTTCACCTGACATGAAGTGGTATATTCCTTTTATAATACAAAATAATGGAAACATGACAATAACCAATATGTAAGAAAAATGAATTAAAAATTTTAAAAAATTTATTGTAAAGGTGATGTACAGAGAGATTACAGTTCCATAAGTAAGATAATGAGTACAATTCTTTTAGAACAGTGGTACCCCTTCCTTCATTTTCTCCCACTTCACCCCCCCAACAAATTGTAAAGTTTATTTCCAACATAGTGTCTAGTGAGTATCACTGTTAAGGTGGTTCACCCAATTGTCCTACCATTTCTGTGATTTCCTTTCTCTTCCCCAAATCAGATAAACTTATATAGAATACAAAGGGTCCACCTGCATCCCTATTTAAACGATTTGTTTTTTCCCTTCCCCTCCACAAATTATACCAACATCAAATACAGTGAAAGCAGGGGTTATACCATGGGAAAGGACATACAAAACAACAAAGAAATAATCTTATAAATGTGTTAGAAACAATTGCATGAAAGAAAAAAACATTTGAATACTTATCTTGGGGTTCATTTCCCTAACATCAACTTATCTGACCTTTTCTGCTTGACTCAGACATATACTAGTTATTGCAAATAAGGGAAACCATGGGACCTATATTTCTTTGGGCCTGGCTTACTTCACTTAATATAATTTTTTCCAAGTCTTTCCATTTCCTAACAAATGGGGCAATGTCATTCTTTCTGAGATGTACAAGTCCTTATGTTGAAAACGAACTTTACAACGTTGGTGGGGGGGGATTGGATAGGAGGGTGGGGGGAATATGGGAAGGGATGGGAAGGGGAAACAAAGGAGGAGGCTACAATGCTTGATAAGAAATGTACTCATTATCTTGCCCGTGTAATTGTAACTCCTCTGTATAGTATTTTCACAATAAAAAAAGACAAAGGGTACAAAATAACAGTGACAAAAGTGAATAAACTAAAGGAAAGAAAAGAAAGAACTATAAACAGTACATGAAAAAAACTTCTTGTTTCCATTTCTTGGAGGTCATTTCAATAAACATCATTCTATATGGTCATATGCACATAGCTATTGAGTTATTGTGATCCTCTGCTAAGAATACTGGCTCCTTTTTCATTTGTCTTTTCAAATGAAGATATGGCTCCATTTTCTTTATCATCTGTTCAAGAAGGGAATTTATGATATCGAGGAAAGAATATTTAACACAAATATTTAGATATTAACTAGAGCAGTAATAAACATCCTCTTTAGTACATTAAAAATAAATATTTGCTCCATATATGAAAAGTATTTTCATATTAGCAGGAAATTTTAATGGAGTACTTTGTTCTAAAACACACATGGTGACAAATGTTACAATTAATAAAGTAAAAGAGAGGGTGAAAAAAAAGAATATCCTAGACATATTCTAGTTATTATCCATGAGGGAAACCATGCAGCCTTTGTTTCTTTGGGGTTTGGCTTACTTCAGTTATTTCCAAGTCTTTCTATTTCCTAATGAATGGGGCTTTCTTATAGAAGCATAGAATTCCACTGTGTTTTGGATTTATCTACTGAGGGGCATCTGAGTTGATTCTAATAGACACATGAAGAAATGTTCAACCTCTCTAGCCATAAAAGAAATGCAAATCAAAACTTTGAGATCCCACCTCACCCCAGTTCGAAAGGTCATTACCAAGAAAACAATAACAGATGCTGGCTGGGATGTGGCCAAAAGAGAATGCTACTACACTCTTGGTGGAACTGTAAACTTGTCCATCCACTCCAGAAAGCAGTATAGAGGTTCCTCAAAAGATTATACATAGAGCTGCCCTATGACCCCGCAATCCCATTCCTCAGCATTTACCCAACTGACCATAAAAGAGGTCACACTAAAGCTACCAGCATAATTTTGTTCATTACAGCATTATTTACCATAGCTAAGATATGGACAATAATTAAAATCTTACAGAATCCAATTCAATCCATTCTCTTCTCAATTTTCACTTTATTTAAAAGAATCAAGACTAAATGACTTAAATGTAATTAACATAATTAATTTTCTTTCTTCAAAAACTCTACTACCCCTCATTCCAATCTCTCTATCTGACCGCTGAATATGTTATCAAATATTTACTCATCAGTTTCTAAAACTTTACCACCAGGTACAGCATTGGAATTAATTTTAATCTTGGAAATTATAAAACTAGCATTGTCCTTGCAATCAAGAGACTAATAAATCACTTTTTAATGTTCGATTGAACTCTAAATTCAACAATTAAATTCTAATCTGTACATAAGCATAGTACAAAAATTCAAAAAGCTAAAAATGAAACAATAAAAATGAGTACAGAAATTATATATTATAAGACAAACAACAGGAATTTAGCTTATTCACAACTGAATCTATAGAAAATAAATTAGCAACATCATTATGCCTTTAAAATTAACATTAATCAATTTCACATTGTTATTTATTTAGTAGCAGTAGTATTTTTTGCCAGTCCTTGGGCTTAAATTCAGAGCCTGTGTGCTGTCATTAGGCTTGGTTACTCAGTGCTAGAACTCTACCACTTGAGTCACATTTCCACTTCCAATTTGTGTGTGTATGTATGTGTGGATGTGTGTTTGTGTAATTGGAGATAAGAGTGCAGTCCTCAGATCCAAGCCTTTTAACTAAGATTACAAGTGTGAGACACGGGTGCCTGGCAACTTCAAATTAATTAAAAATATGTATGCATATACATGTGACTTGTATGCATGCAATGTGCCTATATACGAAGGCCATAAATATTACCATTCAGAAGTGAAAGTTTAGAATCTATTTCTAACTGCCAATAGTTTTAGAACTAGAGCACTAGGAATTGTCCAAAATGGTTAGAAATCAAAACCAATCAAAGAATAGTTCCCAAAGGGAGTAGAGAGCATAGCATGTATAGAATTATGAAAAGAAATAATAAATATATCTTTTTATGGACAATATAAAGGACAGAGGCAGAGAAAAGCAAGTAATAGTGTGTATTTTCCTTAGTGGTACATTTTATGTACCAAGATAGAAATGGAATTGCTTTAAGTTTTCATTTTATCTTCAAAATATGTCTTCTAAGAAAACTAATATACATTCCCATTCTTCTGAGAAACATCCTGGAACCTTTCTAGATAGATAGATAGATAGGTAGATAGATAGATAGATAGGCAGACAGACAGATAGGTAGACAGATGATAGATAGATACATACATACATAAATATAAAATATTACATATGTTTATATATAAACATGCAGCATATCATCAACTCTCAAAAAATTTATCTATACAAAGATACAAAGAATTCTGTGTATGTGCATACATGCATGTGTGTATGTGTGTATGCCTATGCATTCCTAAAAATATTGTGCATTTTAAAGGCTGTTTTTATCTATCAGTTGTAAAATCTTCATTTGATACTTTGAGAAACAGAGGTAGTTCTAGTTGAAACTCTGAAAGATGATTGCTAGGCAGGTCGACTGGCAATTAATGAAGGTCATGCAATTTACTGAAGCACTTACAAATACAATTTCTCCATCTTTTCTTTTTCTTTTTCCATGTTGGTAGATGTGAATTAAGACAATGAGAAGATTAAGGTAAGAGGGTTCTAATTGGATAATCAGACCACTCATTTTAGAATCAGACAAGAATCATGTGTATGTTCCTTACTCTCTGTGCATACTTTAAAATGATATTTGAAAAGGCAAAATATTTTGCATAAACTTTGGAAGTAGGCTCTTTATACAAAACTGATATTAGCAATTTTTCCAACTTGATACAGCAAACATTTGCAATTTGTCTTGAAATCCCAGATTGAGATGTCATGCTTGCCAAACAATCTACTGAATAAACTTTGACTTCCCTCAGCTTTTGGCCACAAAGGAAGAAGATATTCAGTTGTTTAGTTCTTGTGCAAATCAATGTTTTGATAGTCACTGGCATCTGGGGACTTGAGTTTTGTCTGAGAGAGATAGTGCTTATGTAACTTATTCATGACCAAGTTTCTTCATCTATATAGATGAATTCTAGTCCATGGAAGGAGCTGATTTCTCAAAAATAAATCTCTTCCTTATTTTGATATAGCTTGTTCTTATAGAACTATGAGTACAAGTAATTCTGAGCAACTTCTAGGAAATAAACTGTCAGGAATCTTTGCTTAATTCATGGATGTATCCCAAGTGCCAAGAAAAGTTCCAGGCATAGAATAAGTGTTTGATAAACTTTATGCTATTAAATTTCATGACTTGGGAAAATATATTATTATAGGTCATTTGGGATTATGGATTTGTTTTCTTTCTGCCCTTGAATAAGTCCTTGGGATCAGGAAAGATATAGTAAAACACTACTCTCTGCTCCAAAATTTGATTTATCATAAGGAACCTAGACTGGCAGCTCTTAAAATAGCCTAGTTAATTTCAATTTACCTAACATTTTCTGTTTTTACCATAAACTATTTACTTCTATATTTTCATCCATATTAAGTTTTATTGAGGATGGTGCAATATTTCCATAATGATATACTCTTTTCTCTGTGGAGGAATTTACCATGTGCTAAAGGATTTCATGGGTGAAATTGCACTTTGCAATGTAATTGGAAAAGTTAGTATGACCAATTCCTATTTTATAAGTGAGTGCAAAAAATATTTAGTCTTTATTAAACTTGGAAAAACTGGCTGAAAGGTTTCTGTTTCTCTTGTGATTATAAAATGCTTCTGACTTATAATGTGTAATGCAATTTCAAATATTCTACCTTAACTGCTTTCTTTATGAAAAAGCCTACTTGAAATTAAAGGTATATCTGCCCAATTATAAATGGTCTCTTAGGGCTTTGATAATTTTCTAAATATTTGAAGGAAACTTTCAACGTGATTAATTCTCTCAAAAAAGTGAAAAAGGATAGGGTCCAAAATTGGTGGAAGGAGCTAACAATTAAGCATAGCTAAAGACTGTCATGAAGATTATATTCAATGTGCATCATGGCTCCCCAGGCTACCTTCTGGTAGCAGACCCAAAATTGGTGACAGTGGTGAACATAGAACCCAAAACTAAACAGCAATAATGCTCATGAAGGTTACTTGGCAAAGCCAACAGATGCTCTTCCAACGGGTGTTGTAGGAAGAGAGAGAGACATGTTCTGTTTTGGATGCTATCTCCATAAGCAAACCATCATCTCCTGCCACAAGAAAGAAATTTGTCCACAATGGAAAGAGTGAAAACAGTGAAACTGAATGAAGAGATGCAACAGACCAAGAGAAGGACAGGTGGCTGTGAGACTCATTTGTAGGGGTACTGTCTTTTAGAGTGTTAGGGAAACTTTTATTCAGGAATTGCAGTTCAGTCTTTATTTTTGGCATCCTCCTTCATGCTGATTTTCCTACTAATTTGCATAGTGAACTGCTATTCATCTTAGTACCACTGATTGTCATTGCTTCCTGGGAAGTTTCTCTGATATGTAGGATTAGATAAAATCTCTTTATTTTACTTTTGTTGTCTATTTATTTCAAAACAAACTTGGCTTTGGTTCTAGAACACTTTCACAATTGCTGCCTTATTTACACAAGTTTTTCTCCACATGTTTTTGACCTGCCAGCAATAGAAACTTTGAAGGCAATGACTATGCCTGATGTTACTATAATATTATCAATATTATCATAATACCTGAGGCACTGGAGATTGAAAGTAAGATTTTTTTCAAATGGAAAACAATATAAACATGAAAATAATCTGGTTATAGTTTTTGAATAAAATATTTTTCAAGGAGAAGGACTTGACTCGAATCAAGTTAGTATCATAAAATGCTCAGTGAAGGAGTTATTTAAAGGTAAAAAACACTGTGTTGAGCCAGAGCAAATGGAGTGGAAACACAAAGTTTTAAACAATAAAGGTGTCATAATTCACTTTGTCCCTTCTTGGTCTTCCTTTATTTGTGTTTGGAAAGTAAATGTACAAGAGCAGGATGGGCTTAACTAAGAGTCTAGCAAGAAGATAATGAATTGAACTGGGGGTAAGAAAGAAGAATGTGAAAGGTTGATTGAAAGAAGACATCTACCAGCTCATATTTAACAAGTAAAGTAGTCTGATATTTTTGTTATAACTGTTTCTGCTCCCTTTTTGCAACCAATATGTCCATTTTCCATTTGAGTCAAACTTCCTCAACTATTGCTTGTTTCCAAAGCTAGGTTACAATTTAGTGCCAAGGAAATAGAAACAGGGAGTAGTAGTAATAAATGAATGGAAAGTCAATTATTCGCTATTAAAATCCTTCAGGCATTCAATTTTATAGAGGCTCTGCAATCTGCTAAAAAAAGAAACCAATTCATAAAAGCACATAAATGCACTTCATAATGTTCAGGATATGTTCACCTTTATTTGGCTGTAATAATAATAAATTCCAGAACTTGAATCAGCAGGTACATGAGTTATAGATTCTTCTCCGAAGGCCTTGTTTTATATGATATTTTTTATGTAAAATATGAGATGCTTAATTTTACTAGTCATGAAAAAAGTCATTGTAAAGCTTATTAAAACTCCTCTTAACCAGGAAAAGTTAGCAATATTTTTGAAGATGTTTGCTCTATCTGCTGCTGTTCTTCTGATTTCTCAGTAAATAGTTGAACATCGCAAGTTTTCTGATTGTTCCACAATTATATGCTCATGGTAGTTATATTGATAGACAACTAGGCCCAATAGAGGACTGAAAGTTCTGGTTTTATTCTACTTTTAAAAAACACAAAATTCCCCCAAATATAACTATCAAAATATATCTATACTAATGATTATACTATACTAAAATGATTAACAAACAAAAAGACCAAGAAGTTAATGAAGACAGGACATGAGTAGATTAGCATAATTGTGAAATATGGGGTAAGTGAGGAATTGATCACCCCATGAAATTCATAGGTAGGACTAAAAGGATTTTTATAACAGAACTCAGTATCTTAGGAGAAATGGATGAAATGTGCTTTGGAGCTGTGGAAGAGTAGCATGTGATATAAAAGCACTGGTTTAAGTATGTGACATGATAAAGCAAATGGAGGGAGCATAGTTCCTCTTAAAATGAAGTGTAGATGTTCTGACTTAGAAAACTGAAAGAGGCGATTAACTCTATTTAGAAGGAGAGTGCTGTCTTAAATGAAGGGAACCAACTGGAAGAATAAAGATATGAAACTAATGCTCATATTTTCATCATTCTCTCCTTCTCTTTACCTTTCCAGAAACATTGTAGAATAAGCTTAAATCACCTGAAAACAACCTTCCAGGATTTTAATATGCAAAAGATAAAAATAAGACAAAGGTTGTCACTGTGTAGGAAGCCTTCAAAATATTCATCTGGTGTGTCTTGCTTTCATTTAGGTTTTATTCAATTCTCTTGATGATATTTTATAGATTTGAATTACTACTCTAAAGTTCTTGCACATGTTGTATATATATATATATAGTATATACAATTTACATGCATATACACATATACTTATGTATATGTATATATATTATATAGAGCACGATTTTCTCACTTTCTTGATAGTATGTAAATTATACAATTTTAAAAATCCCTTATATTTTTGAAAGAAAACCAGTTTGGTTTTGAAATATTATCTATTTTTATACTTTGGATTTTTTACATGATTTTGAAGTATTATGCTATTTTTATACTTTGGAATTTTTTCATGATATTCAAGAGAAAGAGCAGTAATTAGCTTTGTTTTAGTGTCTGCTGTTTTTGTTTTATATCAATGTTATATTAGCTTAATACAATAAATTGAAGAAGTATGCTTTTTATACCTTCAGAATATATTGTATAAGGTTGGTAGAACTTCTTGAATTAATAAGGAATACAGGTTGACTCATTGTAACAATGAGATGTACAAGACACTATGTTGAAACACAAAACTTTACAATTTAGGTGGGGTGTGGGGACAGTAGTTATGGAGGTGGGAGGAAAGGGATGGTAGGGAAAAAACAAAGGAGGCAACAATGCTTGATAAGAAATGTACTCATTACCTTGCTCATGTAACTATAACCCCTCTGTACAGTATTTTCACAATAAAAACTTACATAAAAAAAGAATAAGGTCTTGTATTATACAGTTTCTTCATAGAAAGGTATTTTCATTAACTAATATAACAACATTATTGAAGCACAAATCATATGCCATATACTTCATTACTTTAAAATATAAAATGCATTCATTTTATTATGTTTACAACATCATTGCAATCATTTTTAGAAAATATCCATCATCACAAAAAATAAATTTCATGCCTATGAGCAGTTACTGTCTAGTCCACCTCCATTAAACCTAAACAACTAGTTAGTAATCTACTTTCAAATTGTCTAGATTTCATCATTCTAGACACTGCATATAAATTATCATACTACATTTAGTTTTTCATTATTGGTTTTTGAGTACTTGGAATAATATTTTTAAGGTTCATCCATGTTGTAATATATATCAGTATCCTATTACTTTTTATTACCTGTGGTATAACTAATATTCCATTGTATAAATATACTACATTTGTTGAACCAGTCATCAGTTGATACATAATTTTTTTCCATTTGAAGCTTGATATCAATGAATTGGTGTTATCAAGCATGTACATATTTTTACTCAGACATATGTCTCTTGCCTATTATTTTCCTAGGAATGAAACTTCTTTTCTCATGGAAACGCTGTGTTAAAACTTATGAGTAAAGACCAAAATGATTTCCTCAATGACTGTATCATTTAATATCTTTGCTAGCTGTTAATGCAATAGGCTCCTTTCCCATAGCTTACCATGTTATTTTCCCAGGAAACACTAGGCTCATTTGGTACAAGCAGTAAATAATTGGCCTCCTCTCCCCTTTATCCTACTCCATTGGGGTAGTTACAACCCTCTTAATGTGACCTTCAGTCTGGGCAGTTGCAGCCCCTTATCTGCCACTTGGGCACCAGCCATAAATCCTTACCTGCCACGATGAAGCCCTTGACTCACATGTCCACACCTAGGTCCCTGCTCCTAGCCCCTGGTAGCCCTTGTAGGTTATCTAGGCCACCTGAGACAATAGCCAGCATTTCTTCTCATTTTGTGAGAAGGGGTCTTGCTGGTCACTTGGCTAGCAATTACATTTTCTTTGTTCTTGGTGCCTGGATGTCTGCATGGTTTTCTGGCAGGTCCTAACACAAGCAAACTATGAAGACCTCAACTTCTCCATATACTCTCCTACAATTGCTACTTGTTTTTAAAATTATAACCAAAATAATGTGTATAAATTGCTGTCTCATTGTGCTTTATATGTGCACATGCCTGAAGACTAAAATTTTGGACACATGAATATCTTTCAAGTGCTTATAACTTAGTTTTTTAATAATATATTTTCTTGTCCTTTACTCAGTTTTAGATTTGTTTTTTTTTTGTGTAACTGTGTCTACATATTCAGGATACAAGTTCCTTCTTTAGGATATGATTTTCAAATGTTATAAGATAGGGACGTAGGCCTCAAGCAAAGCAATCAATCTAAATGTTAATATACCTAACAACAGAGCTGGAAAATGCAGTTTGCAAAAACAAAAACTAATAGAGCTGGTAGGTGTGAATACCTGAAAATACCCCGCATTATGTGCTCCCACGACACTCACTGAAACTCAGTCTTCAGTTGCTGAACTACAGGTTCCTTCCCACTCTTTCCTTTGTGTGGTTCCTTCGCCAAGGAGACACCAGGCATGATTCCTAGTATCTCTATAAACAGGTTTCAGTTCCTTTCCAGCCATGAAATTATTCAAAGAAGCCATTTACATCCTCCTACAGGAACAAGGGGGTCTTCCCACTTCCTTGGCACTACAAAACCTGCATCCTACAGTCTCTGCTTGTTCACTTGGTTTCCAATTGTAAACTCTGCAGATCCACATGGCCCACAATACCTTTCTGCCATAGGATCACAGTATATAGCTAACAAACCTGCCATTCATCTCATCTGTCCAGCGCCTGGTGTCATGGGGTAGACCAAGGCCTTAGCAAACTTCTTTCTCAGCAATAGAGTAAATATAAGACAATGAAATTGTCATTATGAAAAGGGTGACTCAGTCACAATCTGGGAAATCTTGTAAGCTCTCACTCCTTGCTCTACACTGATTTTGTGATACCATTCGAATTACCTGCACAGAATCACCAATTGCTGCTGTGCTGTGTTTCTGCCCAGACATACTTTGTGGACTTTCTTAGGAGAAGCCATCTCTTCTCACTTTAGAGAATTTTCACAAGTGTACTCCAGGCCTTGCCACTGTCAGAGTCTGCCTGCATTTGACGGGTCATAGCTGAACTCCCAAACATTAAGAAAGTGACAACACAAGGCTCTAACCAATCTCTGTTGTCTGGCCACTTCATCTATCATGGTGGTTGTCAATGACTGCTTGAAGTATCCAAACAGACTTGTTTTACTTATTGTATTGGAAAGGATGGCCCAAAAGATGGGACAGGGTATTTAGGAACTAGAGCAGAGAATGGACCTTTATGAGATTTGTGGAAATTAGGAGGACGATGGGTCCAAGAAGAAGCAAGACAGATGATGGCCTTCCTAGAGTCTTTGTTGAAGCAAGGTGGTAGTTTTGTTTTGTTTTTTATCTTCTGTGGCTTGCTGCTGTCAAGTGCCATTACTTGATGTCTAAAATGACTGGTACACATGTTCATGGGGGCCAGTGGCTCAGACACTGATGATAAAAAGGAAAACAAATGGGAAAGTAGGATTTGGTGTTAGCTTCTCTCAAAAAACAAAGGAGGTAACTCAACTGCTTTCCAAAGCACAGTCCCTAGTGGCTATGATTGGGTTTGCTCAGTACTGCTGGCTCAGCAGTATGAGAGAATCCTGCAATTACAGGCTTTTTGGCTCTAACACAAACTAAGACAAAGTGACTCCACCAGATGTGAGCCTTTCCCCTCAGGAGATTGACTGGGACTCCAAGGAAGAGGAGGTGGGCACCTATAAGGCAACCATTCAGAATATACATAGAACCTTAGATAATCAGATAAAAATGGAAATTGCTAATTCTTGACTATGTAGTTAGAAATATAAACTATTCTAAGCCAATTTGTAGAGAAAGACATGTGGGGACACCTGCACTGCTGTAAAGGTGAGGCCAGAGGCTGGTTAACTACATCCACATGTAAATGATGTGTTGATATTCCCTCGCTGCTTTCCAATTGCCATTGTCTATGTCACAAAAAACTTCTGACCCTTCATGTTAAAGGCAATTGCTCAGTATGCTACTGTGACATTAAGAACAATGTCTAACATCAGACCCAATTGCTTAAACCATATGAAGCAACCATTGCCCTGGGATGAGTTATGAACCCAGTATTATATCTCCATCGCTAGTGATTCAGGATCTCTAGAGGAACACATTAATGCATTAATAATAGCAGTAGTGAGAAAGTGACTTCACACACACACACACACACACACACACACACACACAAACACACACCCCATGCTGAGGTCTAAGCAATGAGAAATAAGAAAAACATCAAAAATGAAGGAAGGCTAGAGAAGCAAGCCATAGGGAAAGGGAAGATGATCTTGGATGCAAGAAGAGAAAACAAACAAACAAAAAACAAAACTGAAAGATCCAGAAACAGATCCAATTAGGACTCTGAAATTTACTAAAAGAAGTCACACATTGAAAAAGATTAAAAAGAGGTAATTAGCTTTTCTACACCTTCAAGGTAGATTTCTTGTTTAATTATCTTCCAAATATACTAGTTAGCAATATTTCATGACTCCTGACATTAATATTGGAAATACATTGGAATATAAACATGGCAAATGCTATAATTCCAGGAGTTTCAGCACAGACAATAACTATTATTTGAAAGTCTGAACTAGAACAGCCTCCTTCCATACATTGTTTTCCCCTTGGAAGAAATCCACTAAGCAGAGATCTCTCTGTCTCCCTGTCTTCTTGTCTCTGTCTCTCTCACTCTCACACTCTCATTTTCTCTGTTGTATTATCTTGAAACTGTACAGAATTAGCACAGACAATTCAATAAGTTTGGACAGGAGACTATCACTAAGTAACAGGTTAGGTTAGAAAATTATCGTCTTCAGAAGTGCCTTCATGGCCTTTTGTTTAATTTTGCTATAAGAACCATTTGCATAATATCTACCATCTTATCAAAATTTTCAGTGCATAATACATTATTTTAATGATAAGCACAATGATAGACAAAATATCTGTAGACCATATTCACCTTACACAAATGAAGTGCTGTACCCATTGAACAATTCTCCATGGTTTGCTCTCTAGTCATTGGTCATCATTGTATTCCTCCCTTTATGAGTTGAATAATTTTAGAGACTTCCTATAAGTGGAATGGTGGAGGTTTTTGTCTTTTTGCAATTGAGTTATCTCACTTAGCGTAATCCATCCCAAGTTTTTCTATATAGTCCAAATGGCAGAATTTCCTTCCTTTCTCACTCTGCATAATGTATTTTCAAGTGAACACCTTCTGCATAATGGATTTCAGTTTCTTATAACTAGTTGAATTATCCAAACAGGACTTCGACATTCTCCTGCAGGAAGGAGGGAACAGCCTGAGTTCTTGATCTCTCCATTCTCCAAACCTGCCTCTCACTGCCTGGGGTGGTTCATAAGATCCTGTAGATACAATGAAAGTCAAGTCCTCAACAGACCTTTTTTTTAAAATAACTTTTTAATGGTGAGAATACTGTACAGAGGAGGGGTTACAGTTACATGAGCAAAGTAATGAGTACATTTCTTATCCAGCTAGAAAAGAATTATTTCTTATTTAAGTAACATATGGAAAGGGAAAGGAATTACAATACCTAAAGCCATTTAAAAACTAAAGACAGAGTTGGAGAATTCTTGCTGTCATATATCCAGACTTAATTAATATAGAGCAATAACAGTCACACCATGTGGTCTTTGAAAAAAATATGGACCAAAATACAATTACATACTCAAATATAAGTGTTTCTATGTGTCTTAAAAATTTAAATCTTAACAAAGACATCTGCAAATAACAGGAAATTGCAATTAACAGAGGAGATGAAGAATCTTTTCTACATACTAACATCATTTGGAAAATTGAAGTCTAATCAAAGGCAAAGTCTCTTACTGAGACCAATTAGAAATATAGGAAAATAAAGGTAAGCACCCTGTGTTCTTGTATCAGCATTTTGTTATTCCCCTTCCCCTCCCCAAATTAGATAAATGTATATACAAGATGCTGGGTACCAAAATCAAGCACAGTGACAACAGGGGATATGCCATAGAGGGAAGAACATACGAAGGAAACAAAAATAAATCACATAGTACATTAAAAACAACAGCAACAAAGAAATACTTCTTTTGTCCATAGGATGACCCATTGCAACAACCATACTCACAAGACACAACTTTGGGGGCAGGGAGGAGTGAGGGAGTGGGGGAAGGAAGGGATAGTGGGAGAACAACAATGGTGTGGGTAACAATGCTCAACAAGAAATGTATTCATTCCCTTATTCATGTAACTGTAACTCCTCTGTACAGCAACTTTACAATAGAATAAAATCTAAAAAAATAATAAAAAAGAAAGGTAAGAATGTCAAGCTTTTGGTAAATACAAATTTGTACATTTCCTATTGGCGCCATATGCAAGTGACAATGGGAGGTATGTGCTATTGGGAGGAATGAAACCTAATCTGCTGCAGACCGGCTCTGTCGGGACAACGGAGGACACCTAGGGGAGGAACTGGAATAGGTGGGGAGGTGGCAAACAGACAACTCACACACAAGAGGAGTGGATGCTGAGTGCGATTTAATGCAGAGGATAACAAACTTTTATAGCAGAAGTCTCCATAAGAAAGGGCAAAAGGTTACACAATCTTGCTGCAGGGCTTCATTCTTGGGTGGTCACCACCTGGTCGCCTGATAGGCACTTGTTTCCGACTTATCTCTAAGAAATACAATGGGTTTCAATGTTTGTCACCAATTAACTATTACCTATTTTTATAGAGGCCTTAACTGTCCCATAAGATCTTTCCTGTTCCTTCTTTAATAGTAAGCACCAAGGAGGCCTAGATCTAGCAAGTCTCTTAGTAAATGAAAGAGAGTAACAGGAAGTTCTTTCTCCTAAGTAGTTCTCTCAGCAATTGCCATACATTCTTTCTGTTCTAGCCGCACCTACAGCTTTTTTTAAATCTCTTACAAACAATTCCTTCTGCTGAAGTGACATCGTGAAAGCCCCAATACTTTTATATTTACTTATGACTTGTCTACTAGCCTCCATAAGAGGGGCTTCCAGGGTAGCACTTAACTCTGGTGAGTTAGTCATATTTTTAAGACGCTCATCAGATACTGGAGTCATCAACACTCTTAAGAAAGAGCTTTGAATAAGGGAACGTTGAGCATGAGTAAGTACAAAGAGCAGTAGAAACAGTAAACGATTAATAGGCACTCTTATACAGTGAAGAAAAGAAAAGCAGAAACACATCTTTCCCAGGGCTTTGCCATCCTTTCCAGGAGTAAGCCTCTTTGAAGCCCTATTCTCCGAGGTAGACTTCAGTGAAGTCCCAATACTCAGAGATAGGTCTCTGAAGCCCCATTCTCAGGTCTGAAAGCTGGTTTCTCATGCTAAGCAGACTCCACTGGAGTAGGCGTGGCACTAATCCTTTTTTTCTTTTAAAAATAGATTTTATTATTATTTTTTTCATTTCCATTTTTATTGTTATTGGGAAAATACTGTACAGAGGGGTTGCAATTACATGGGTAAGATAATGAGTACATTTCTTATCAAGCATTGTAACCTCCTCCTTTGAAACCTAATCCTTGTTGACAACATTGATCTATTATGAATGCAGCTGGTGACCCTTTCTTATATTCATCCAGTTGTCCAAGTGTACTTTACCAAAATCTTAATTTTCAGAGGAATAATACGCTATGCATACTGTTTCTCAGTAATATCTTTAAAAATTGCCTAAAGACATAGTAATCCTAGCTACTTAGGAAGTTGAGATCTGAGGATTGAGGGTAGAAGCAAGCCCAGGCATGAAAGTCCAGGGGACTCTTATCTCCAATAAACGACTTAGAAAATGCTGGAAGTATTGCTGTGGGTCAAGTGGTAGAGCATTAGCCTTTAGCAAAAACAGCCCAGAGACTAAGGCCTAAAACTAAGCCCCATGACAGCATATATACATATATATATATATATATATATGTATATATACACATATATACATTTATATATACACATATATACATATATATACATAATACTTCAACTGATAGATGCCTTGCTTGTACAATGATAACATACTGATAGAGAAATATGTGTAAATCTTTGTAGGAAATACATTTTTCTAAACTTCCAAAGGGTATTCTAAAATGCTGTTTCTAAGTATATTTTATTATGTTATCACTTAATTTGTCATTTTAACATAGCAGTATGTCAGGCTTAAGAGTCTTTAAAAAAACTGACATTCTAAGGAGTAACAATTCAACATGGTGAAAATGCAAGCTTTGCATCGTTTGGGAGAGTTGTATTTTCAAATTTGTAACAGAAATGGAAAAACAATATTTGCACTCACAGACACTAATAATAAGTTACCCTTTTTATTGTTTTACACATAGCATGTATTCAGGAGGTCAAGATTTATTTTTGGACTGATTACATATTTATTTACAGACACTCTTCAGAATATTTAAATGTTGTGACTGATAATGAGGCCTACTAAAATGGAAATTTTATTGTTTTATTAAGTGTGCCCCAGACATATAGCCACATAATGAAGCATAATAAAGACAAATTTCCGCAATGTATTATACTTCCTCATTTGAATAATCTCTACCTTTTGTTACCAAGTTCACTTTGAGGTGGAGTTATACCATTTTGAAAACAGAAAAATCTGTTTAGAATAGTATTGAGTAATCCTTTAACTTTGTAATTCTTCATTTGACATTATAATGGACATCCTTCCTATTTTTCATTAGAAAAAAAAGAAAGAAAAACACGAACCAGTCTGCAATTTAGACTCCTATGTATAGATGGAATTAATTAGTTTTTTGGGCATGATGGTACATATTGATAATTCCTGTTTCCCTGGAAGCAGAGATGGGAGGATCAGGATCAGAAGCTGGCATGGGAATAAAAACATGAGAGCCTATGTGAAAAATAGCTGAAAGAAAACTGAGTTGTACATATCACTTAAGTGGCAGAACACTTGCTTAGCAAACATCAGGCACTGAATTCAAAGCCTAGTACTGGCCTCCAAAATTAAAACAAAAATAGCTATATTCTTATATAAAAATATATATCAGTGAGAAATCTCATAGTAAATTGGTTTCTGGTGTCAGGAAGAATATTGGCAATCATTAGATATTTAGTGATCATAGATTAAAGAACAGAGAAATATAACTATAGCATTGTGAATTTTACTTAAATACTGAAATTATCTATGGAATTAAACAGACAAGAAAACTGTAATACATCTGCAATAGATTTTCTGTGGTAGATATCATGGTATGCACCATGTTTTGTTTCTGCATGTTGCTTCTCAGTGTGAGATGTATGTTTTTCTCTTCTCCTCTTTCCTTTCTGATGCATCTTTGTTTCTGAAGTCCCACATATCTCAGGAGGCTGGGGTCTGAGGATCATGGTTCATAGACAGGCAGAAAAGTCCATAAGATTCATATCTCAATTAACTACCTAAAACCTGGACATGGAACCGTGGCTTAAAGTGGTATAGTACTAGTCTTGAATGAAAAAGCTCAGGGAAAGTGGTCAGGCCTTGAGTTGAAGCCCATGACTGATAAAAAAGACAAAAAAAAAAAAAGAAAAGAAATGGAAAAGAAAAGAAAGAGAAAAGAAAAAAGAAACCAACTGAATTTAAGCTCTAGTGAAAAAGAGAATGTGAATGATATGGCTATGTACTTGTTAGAAATATAGGTTGTGCATGCATGTTTACTTCCTCGGTATGCGTTTAACATTTCAATATAATTTAATGAATTAAAAAACCCACTTGAATACTAATGTTATTTTACTCAAATGAAAGAGTGAAGATAGCTAGTCATTTCATCACTCACCACTGAGACAGGTGGCTAAAGCTAAAACAGCACCAGGTAAATACAGAAAAAATACTTTCTGACTTCTTTACTACTGATAATAATTTTAGGATACTTCTTTTGTTAATAGTAATTGTTAATACTAACTAGTTGTTAATACTAAGAAGTAGCCCAGTGCCAGTGGTTCATGTCTATACTATGGTACTCCTGTACTACTCAGAAGGCTGAAATTTGAGGATTGTGCTTTGAAGTCAACCCAGGCAGAGAAGTCTTTGAGATTCTTATCTCCAATCACCAGAAAACCAGAAGTGACACAGGGGGCTAAAAGTAGTAGAGCACTAGCCTTGAACAAAAGAGATTAGGGACAGTCCTAGCCCCCAAGTTCAAGACCCAGGACTGGCAAAAACGAAATAAAAAAAACAAAAACAAAACTAAGAACTTAAATTAGCCATTTATATTAGCTATACAATATAATGTCACAAATGAAAGCATCTATTCAGATGAAATATAAAATATATGAAATCTTTTGGGAGTGTTAATGAATTTGAGATCTAAAATGAAATTGGCAGATTGTATCCTATGCGGGGGAGGACCCACTGAACCACTGTAGCTGCATGTTGTAAGAAACAACACAATACTTCCAAACTAAGGCATATACAGAGAAAAATCTGAAGAAGAGTTAGTTGTTATCTCTGATAATTGAAATAATGTTAGATTAGGGAAGAAACTTTAAAATAGATAAATGCAAGAAAACACAGCATACTTCATTCCCTTTTAATGTCCCATTTGCTTTTTCAATAAATATCATTTAATTTTCCATCTCCTCAAAGAATGTCTGATTTTTACTTTGCTGCTTATTATTTAATTGCAAACAAGACACTATGATGTTACATGTTATCTTGCAGATTTCTGCCTGTTATTAAAGACTAGCCCAAGAGTTATGGTTTTTATTGTCATGTAGGAATTTTAAATGAATTGTAGCCTAAGTAACAGTTTTACATTTATTTATCTACTCTTACTCCTACTCCTCCTTCTTCTTTGCCTATCATGGTCCAAGTTCTTCAGGGCTTCAGGAATCTGCCTTAGTGCTTTAGTGATGATGGAGGATGAATAATGTAGAACATATGGTGCACATGAAGAAGGCATAAAGAAACTGGCTGAAAACTCTTGAACAATAGGAAAGGCAGGAAGGATGGGAAAGAGATCAACAGACAAGGTTAATCTGATAAATTATATAACATGCATGTGTGAATTACCACAGTAAACTCCTTTGAGCAATTAATATACACTACATAAAATGGGGGAATTTACAGGCAGTTAAACAGACTTGTGATCCATTAAGTAGTAGCAGGAGCAGGAAGGGCCAACAAAGAGAATAGATAAAGGTTAATATGTCTAAATGCTTTATATATGTATGAAAGTAGAATGATAAACTTGTTAAAATTATTCTAAGAAGGAGGAATGGGGGTGAGAGAGAGATAGACTTGGTTGGGTTTGATTAGAGTCGATTTTAGACATATATGGAAATATCACGATTAAATCTTCCCTTTGTACAAGGAATATATGCTAATAAAATCCTTCAAAACAGAATGATGTGGTTCTAAGTACATGATTATTATTGTGTTCATAAGCCTTTGGTATTGACAAACAATTATCAATATCAACAGTAGTCTCTCTGTGACAAAAGATACATTGATTGAAAGTTGTAATGAATATTGATGTTTGAGACTATAGTAGGAATGCTTATGGCATGAAATATAATTCTGTGTCTGTTATTGTTTTTAAGAGAGAAAATAGTTTTATTTTTTGCCAATATAAAAATTTAAAATTAGGTACCTGTGCTCACTCAGCCTGCTCGTTCTGCTAGTCTCTACCATCAAACCGTGGGCTTTCTGTTATTTATTTTGGAGACGGCATCTCCAGGAAGTTTCCACAAGACTAGTTTAGAACTTTGATTTTTCAGCATTCTGAGTATCTGGGATTACAAGTGTGAGTAAAGAGCATCTACTTCCCCCCACCACACCCATACTTAATGTAAACTAGTCATGTCAGTACATAGTACAAAAATTTTGGGAAGGGGAAACAAAGGAGGCAACAATGCTTGATAAGAAATGTACTCATTACCTTGCCCATGTAAATTGTAATCGCTCTGTATGGTATTTTCACAATAAAAAATAAAAAATTATAAAATAAAGGTTCTAAGACAGCAAAATTTTTTTTTAAGGACATACTAGCAAATTTGAATAGGTTAGACAGAAGTAAATTACTTTTACCTAAGAAACAATTTTTCTTCAAATAATGATTCTAAATAAAGCAATCAAACGTATTTTAAAAATCAATAATTTTAACTTGATGGCTTGTCAATAATATATTTTAAGAGAGCTTCTGAAGTTTGTACTAGTTGTTATCCATTAAAGTGAGTGTTGAGGTGTCTAGTATTTTGCTATAAGGAGTATTAAAATGAAGTGCCTAGGAGGCTGAGATTTCTTATCTCGGAGACATAACTGAATAGTTCTCTGTGCTTGGTTTTGATTTTATTATGTCCTTGAGTTTTAAAAAATGAAGAAATCCTGCTCATACCTGGAAAAATACAAGTTCTGAAAAATAGTCTTGGCATTTCTCTGTTTATTTAATATATTATCTTGGCATATTGATTAACTGTCTTCATGTACCTATAAACAAATTGTCTCTACTAATCTACTATATTTGATTTTCTACCAAATCAGACCATCAGCCTAGGGGAGGAAAATGTACATACCCTTATATCTATAGCTAAAGTTCAAGTTTAGTTTGCCAGAATTTCTGGAGAATCACAGAAGTTTTTCCTTTCACTCTATCAAAAGAAAAACATGATGAAAAATTAGATTCATTTGATATGCTCTGTATTTGTTAACTAGTTTACACTGACAAGAAAAAATATACCACAGAGAAAAACATTTTCATACAAAACGGAGTTTCATACAAGTAATTTGTGGATTGCATAAAATTCCAGAGATTTCACAGTTTGTAAAAGGGATTAGCTGCTCTTTGGATGTGTTGATACCCTCTCTACCCTTAACATATTCCCAGTGGTGACACTGCTGAAATTCATAGCAAAGGGTTCTTCATTATACTGCAGTAAATAAGGATCCTCTTTTCTGAACTGGTCTCCCTGGTTAAATACAGATATTTAAAATTATCTACATGTATTTTCTAAATCATCTATGCTTAATTGAAGGTTCTTTACAAAGAAATATTTGTCTACATAAAGGAAAACTGTACTCACTATCTCACAGAAAGCAACATAGACTAAAAGACTGACTCAGGCAGGACATCTAGGTCTTTAAAAATCCAGAAGCAGAAGTGGTAAATTTCATAAAAACAGAAAGCTGACCTATGACTCCATAAACAAAAGAATTCCAACCAGAATCAATTAAATAACCAGGGCAATTAAATTGTGATCATTTATTTATAATGATTTAATTTTACAGTTCTATTTTCAGTTGGGTATATAAATAAACATGTTCTCTTCTTAAACTCTCCCATCACCCATTTACCAGTCTTATTATTATTACAATTCAGAAGCAAACACTTCTATTGACTTTTTGTACTCTTTATGGAAATATGGCAATTGGTATAAATTAAGTGCTAATTGTTCTTATTTACTGAGCTGTAATTGGAAAACCAATGAACCGAAGTCCAAACCTAGAATACTTCATGTTTAGTCAGGATGTGCTCCCATGGTTGGGGGACAAGTGTATACAGGGCCTGTGTTTATAACATTCTCTCAGACAGCCCAATGATTTACTGCAACCATGTGATGTCATTGGGAAGGAAGGCCCTTCCTGACGGATTAAAGGCACTCCCTTAACAAATGTTACACCTCTCCAAACAGTATAATTCCCTACATTTATAGGAGAGACTTTCTTGTGTCTGATTTTCTACTCTCTGTTTAAAAGACTAAAGAAATAATCTAACCCAATAAAAATCTAAGCTGAGATATTTTTACAAGAATTTCTGGACAGATTTATTTTTCTACTAGATGCTCAGTAGCTACTCACAATTATATGTTTAATGTCCTATGTTATTTTCAAGTTCCTCTAAGGAAATGCCAGAGATTAGGTGACATACAAACCATAGAAAAGTGTTTCTCAGTTCTGAAAGTGAAAAGTCCAAGGTCAAGATGTGGGAAAATATAGTAAAAAAATACAAAGGAGTGGTTGCAGACATACTAAGATTCACACAACCACCCATCCATACCCTCATCCCCACACAAAATAAGACTTAACAGTATTCTATGAAATAATCTTCATATACCTTAACTTACGAAAAACAAAGTGTGGGCTTTAGTGAAAAATGAGATAATAAGATGTTTATATTGCTGGACACTTGTGGCTTACACCTGTAATCCTAGTTACACTAAAGACTGAGATCTGGGGATTGAGATTTGAAGCCAGCCTGAATAGAAAAGTCTATGAGACTTGCATCTCCAATTAACTAGCTAAATACTGAAAATCAATGTGTGGTTCAAGTGAAAATAAAACAAAATAGCGAGAGCTTGAGGCCTTGAATTCAAGCCCCAGTACTTTCATGTACACATATGTGTATGTACACATACACATGCAAACATACAGATGGTTATAGCATTCTGGAATAAGTTTATAAGCTTTGATTTGAAATTTCAAAGACATTAGTGTGATCTAAAGGCTTAACCTGTTTCTCAAGTACTATACGTTTCTAAAATACATTTTCAGATATAGGATTGCTTTTTAGAACTTAAGAGCAAAAACATGTACTAAACAATAGGAAGATAACTGAATATACCCAAAACTCTTTGTTAATAGAGGAATCATCTGTATTCATTCTGACATAATTATTAGAATGAAATATTCAAACATATTTCATGCATGAAGACATCAACACTGGCGTAATCATTTGGGCATTTGTAACATGCCTCCTGGAAAGACACTATCACAAGCAATTGTTTTTGTTTTTTAATTGCAAATGTTAGGAAATCTCTTGCCCTCAGAGGATCAAGTATAAAAGAGCTGATTGGATACCTAATTTCCTTCTCTGAAAGAGCAGGTGAGCAGCTGCCCAGTTTACATCCAGAGAGAGAGGTACAACTTCATTTGTTACATTTCTCTGCTGGTTACAAATGATCTGTAAGTATTTCTGGTCCTTTACTTCCCTTTACCTTTACTTCTTTCTTTGAATCAGTGCTGAGTCCATTTAGCTAACCGATTTGAATGAATTTTACAAAACATAATTTGAACAGGTGGACCCGATGCAACTATGAGAAGTACAAGTAGTCATGTCAAAAACGAACTGTACAACTTTGGTGCCAGGGTGGGGGGGGAGGCTGGGAAGGGATGTGAAGGGTACACAAAGGAGGAGGCTGCAATGCTTGATAAGAAATGTACTCATTATCTTGTCCATGTAATTGTAACCCCTCTGTACAGTATGTTCACAAAAAATTAAAATTAAAATTAAAAAATACCAAAACATAATTTGATCATATGTAGATAGATAAATAGATGGAGAAGACAAATATATATCAGATCTTTCTGTCTATCTGTCTATCTATAACTGATTTCTAGCTGTGTTGTATATTTTGAGATAACATTTCAAGAAAACAAACAATCTCAAGCAGCTTATCTAACAGATGTATTCATTGTATGTGTATGTGAATGTGTGTGGGTGTGCACACACACATGTGCACTTTTATTTGGAAAGGTGATTTCTATAATGGAAAAAAGGCACCATAGCTTAAATGCAATGTTATTTCCTGTTTACAAAAGAATTTAGGTTCAACAGTGTAACCAAGTTATGTCGCCTCTATTTTTCATGTCCTTATCTTATTTCTTGAGGCAAACACAAGAACACAGGAAAATGTTTCATACACCAGAGAACATATTTCAATTTATATTTAATTTCCAATTCAAGCAAGAGAAAAATAGAAAAGAATATGTCTGCTAAGGAAGTGATTGAATTTCAAAGTTCAAAGAAAACTTTGTTTTTGTTCTTTCATCAAAAAAGTAAAAGATCTATGTTATATAAGTACTTCAGTGCAATCAGCAGTCGTAGACCCTTTAGTTAAAATTGTAAAATCATAATGTCATAGTAATACTGTGTTACTGTTTTCATATTATGCTGTATTCTCCCTCCTACTTATTGATAAATTATTTTGCTTATGAATGATTGTTCTTAAGACATACTTTAGAAAGCTTAGTGTTTTAGGATATTTCAAAATAAATGACTCTAACTGGCCTTGTTACAATCAATTTGTAGCAATATGTGTATGTATATAAAAGTTAAAAGATGGTCAGATAAGGTGATGTTAGGGAAATGAACCCTAAGATATGTATTCAAATATTTTTTTCTTTCATGCGATTGTTTCTAACACATTTATAAGATTATTTCTTTGTTACTTTGTATGTCCCTCCCCCCACAGTATAACCCCTGCTTTCACTGTATTTGATGTCGGTATAATTTGTGGAGGAGAAGGAGAAAAACAAATCTTTTAAGTAGGGATACAGGTGGACCCATTGCAACAATGAGAAGTACAAGTGGTTATGTTGAAAATGAACTTTACAACTTTGGTGCATGGGGGTGAGAGGAAGGATTGAGTGAGGGTGGTGAGGGAGGATGGGAAGGGATGGGAAGGGATGGGAAGGGGAAACAAAGGAGGAGGCTAGAATGGTTGATAAGAAATGTACTCATTATCTTGCCCATGTAATTCTAACCCTTCTGTACAGTATTTTCATAATAAAAAATTAATTAATTAAAAAAGTTAAAAGACAAATTCAATGAATGACTTTCCTTACAAGAAATCTAACTTCCTTTTATGACTAGTTAATCCTGCCCACTTAATGTAACCCACATATTGACAAAATCAGCCTGCTACCTAGACTTTAGGCCAGAAAGATTATTGTATTCTTTCTTTAGTAAATAACCATTTTACACTTACATGTATGTTTTTGTGTGTCTATGCATGAATTCATCCAGAAAAGATTTACAAAAAAAAAGGGGGGGAAACATTGGGCACTGGTGTCTCATGCCTGTAATCCTAGCTACTCTAGAGGTTGAGATCTGAGGATCATGATTCAAAATAGGAAAGTTGACATGACACTTGCCTAAAAGCCAGTAACAGGTCACTAACAACCAAAAAAAATTATGATGTTCACAAATCTATATCCTTAGTGTTAGTTAGGTATAGAGGATATATGACCTTGAAATAACTTCAGCTATAGAAGTCACTGAAGGATCATGTCTGTAATCCTTGCTACTCAGAAGGCTGAGATCTGAGGCTCTCAGGTCAATGCCAGCCTTGGAAGGAAAAATGTGAGAATATTTATTTTATTGTAAAGGTCATGTGCAGAGGGGTTACAGTCACCTAACTCAGGTAATGAGTATATTTGTTATTGAACATTATCACCCCTCCCTCATTTCTCCTCATTTTTCCCTACCCACGCCTTCCCTGAAAGTTGTATAGTTCAATTCCAACATAGTGTCTAGTGAGTATCATTGCTGATTTGTCTTACCATTTTTTATAATAACTTACATTTCTTATAAACTTATATATAAGACAAAAGTAAAGAACCACCAAAAAGTCAAAAGTGGAGCTGTGGCTTAAGTGGCAGAATGTCAACTTTTAGTAATAAAGCTAACGGACCACTCTCAGACCCAGAGTTCAAACCCCAGGACTGGTAAAAAATATTTACAATTTTAGTTAAAAAAAATTCCCATCAAACAAGTATGCCACTACCTTCCCACCCATCAGGAATCAGAGACAAAGGATGGATAATGCAGCAATGGCACGCAAAAGGATCTTAAAGAGTTGGCTTTGCGCATGTTTCCTTAAGATATGGGAGCTTCCTTTATTCTCATAGCTTTGGAATGATTTTTAAATCACAGACACTGTTATTTCAAGGTTTTATAGACTTACTCTGTGAAACCATTTGTCTCTGATGCTTCTGGGGCCATTCTTTAATAATTTCTTTTACTAGACAATTAGTTTATTGAAAATTTCCAACTATTTGGACAATTTCCACACAAAATATTTCACATAATTTTTCAAACGTATTAGCACAGATCTTTATAAGGTTGTTCCTATTAAACATATTTATATTTTTCAATAATTATTCCTCATTTATTTCTTATTATGAGTATGTATGCCTTCTATTACTTCTTGACCTATTGAGTGATGATTTGTTTTGCACAATGAGGAGTATCTGTGCAATAAAAACAAACCTTACTTACAACAGGTTTCTCCAGTGAATGCATTTTGCATGTTTACCTTGTGATGATATTTATGCCTCTCTACTTTAGAAAATTAAAACATTTATTAGAAAATTTATGAATATGAGTACCTAGTGCAAGGGCTGACATTTATAGCATTGATGTTAACTAATGTCCAATTTTTAATCTACAAATCATACTCATTCCTGATTATAAACACAACTCGATAAAACGGCAGTAAGAAATTATTATAATTTCTATCAGATCACAAATTCCTTCTTAAATGTCCCCCAAACAAAGACATTTCTTTGGGGTTACAGTTACATGAGTAAGGTAATGACTATATTTCTTTTCAAACATTATTATCTACACCTTTGTTTCTCTCCCACTATCCCTTTCCTCCCCCCAACCCCCCTCCAAAGTTGTAAAGTTCATTTTGGATGTAGTGTGTCGTGAATATCATTGTTGCAATGGGTCCTCCTTTGGCCTTGTATCAACATTTTGTTATTTCCCTTCCCTTCCCCAAATCAGATAGATGTATATACAAGACTCAGGGTATCAGAATCAGACAGTGATTGCTAGGGATTGCAAAGACATTTCTATTAATAATAAGCTCAATTTACTCAGTTAAATGTTGAGCATTGAATGACAATAGCCATACTATCTCAAAAATCTCAAACTGAATTTTTCACACAGACATTATAAAAAATCTATAAGGTCTCATCCATGTAAATTGGATAACAGAAGCCAATAAAATATCTCTACGTAGTGAAAACAAATAAAAGCAGGAAATAAAAACAAAACAATAATGACTGCTAGGATACTTGAGTTTACTCTCTTGAAGTAGTACAAAGGTTTCAAATCAACCTATCAATTTATGAATACAACATATCTTAACTGATGTCACTCCTTCCTATCGTACTTTGTGATTCACCGAAACATTTAGTTAGTGTAGACTGAAAAAGTGTTAAAATGTTTTAAACAAATGCAAAAAAAAATTTAATGAAGCATATTATTGATTCTGAACTTTTCATGTGCAAATATCCCTTTAGAAGTTGATACTTATTTTCCTCTGGAAAATAATCTATATAAATCCTCAAAGTCACCAAATTATGCATGGAATGTATTCTATCCCTTTGAAATTCAGTTATTTTTTTTTGTTTAATACAGAAGACACTTTTCAAACAGTTTTTTTTAAAAAAAATCAAATAATTGATTACTGTTGCAGGAAAAAAGG
Source organism: Dipodomys ordii (assembly GCF_000151885.1). Classification (NCBI taxonomy): domain Eukaryota; kingdom Metazoa; phylum Chordata; class Mammalia; order Rodentia; family Heteromyidae; genus Dipodomys; species Dipodomys ordii. The sequence goes on along the minus strand of NW_012267288.1, from coordinate 6,533,650 downwards.
CAATGAATATAATCTACTCTAAAGCAAAAGTAGCCTATAGCTATTCTAAAAAGTGATGTTCAGAATGCTTAATGGTAAAGTAAATTTTAAGTAAATAAATGCTTGGTAGGCTAGTTTTCTATCATTTGGAACCAAATTTCCAGCCCTGTTTCCCTGCTTATTTTGCTGTTGTTTTGATTATTTTATTGTTGTTTTAGAGGTGATATACAACAGGATTAACTTTACATATATCAGGTGGTATGTACATTTATGAGGTAAAGAATACAGCATCATCTAAATATGATAAGACAAATTAAGAACAGGTCCTTTGTTTCCTTGTCTTTCGGTTCTTTTCAGGTGTTTGGGTATTACAATTGAGTACTTTTCGCCTAAGACTATCCTCTTTTAGTTTATCTACCTGGTCATAACTCATTCCATTTTTAATCTAAATTTGCATATCTTTATCTGATTTGAGACAGGATCTCACTTCCTTGCCAGGCATGTATCTGATGAGTGATCTGTCTACTTCAGCCTTCCCTTCTACTTCAGTTCCTACCCCTCCCCATCGCAATCCAGCTACCTTTTGTGGAGACAGAGTATAATGAACTTTTCTGTCCCTGCTGCCTTGTAATCTTGATCCTTTATTCTCAGTCTCCCATGTAGCTTGGGGTGACCAGCAGGCAGGACTGAACTCAGCTATGAGATGAGAAGGTAAATCATAAACTTTTCTTTCTAGGCTGGCAGAAATGATTATCCTCTTCTCAGCCTCCTGAGGATTAAAGGCATGAGCCAATGGTGTCTAGTTCACTTCAGGTTTTTAATTTTCTTCTTTGTTGTTGTGATCACTTACTGTTTGGAAGCTATAAATTTAAATGTACCATGAAAAGAAATGTACCAGGAAAAGAAAACATGACTAACTTGGAAAGTTACATTCATTACCAGTCTCCTATATAGAGTAGAGTTACTATTTTCTTCATACAGGCCTATATCCATAGAATGTTCACGTACTTAGTAATTCAATTTTGAAGTATGTAATTATGGAAAGATGGCAGATCTCCAGGAATCTAAAACAAAGCAGCAGAACCTCACTACAGGTTGGTGACTGGCATAGGAGAGCAATACAAAAATACTGACTTTGGAATTTGTAAAAGAACCATAAACCCCAAGTTAAGGCAGTTGGTAAAAGATTATGGAAGGGGAAGAATCACCCAAGTAAAGTAGAAAAAAAAAACCTAATACTTAAAAGGACATCCATCCTTTGGTGAAATCCACAACTGCACATGCAGGGAATGGGCAGAAGTATGGTTCAAAGCAGGAGCTGGGCCCTTTACACAGTGACACTGGGAAATTATTTTAGGAGAGCGTTTATAGTCAAACCTTTTACCTGGAGGGAAGCAGAAAATCTTCCATTTTGTTATCTCCAAAATCCTAAAGTCTTCCAGTCTCAAAAGACTAATCGATCAACCACCATGATTATCTTATCAGTGTGCATTCAGAAAATTGTTTTTACTTAAACTCAGATTGTCAGGCACAGACGGACATGGATGGGAACTGTGGGTCTCACTCCAGAGAGAAGCCAAAGGTGATTATATTGGAGAATCTGTCCACTAAACTCTGGGATGACCCCCACCTGTGTGACTAAGCCTGGGAAGTATTAGGCAGAGCTTGGCATGACTGAGCAAGCAGGATCACACTGAATCTGGGGCTTGTTTCACCAGCGCAGATTCCTTAGATCTGATAGCTCTGTATACTGGCCCAGCACTAGAAACATGTGAGGAAAAGCAGCCAGTGCTGGGGATTTTTCCACATCCCACTCACAATGGCAGAGCCCCTGTGGTATGAAGAGGCAACCAGGTGGGAGCTAGATTGGCAGGAGTGGTTTGAAGATGACCAGGACACTGTGCATTGCAAGGTCTGAATATATAAACCACCAAAAGGAATGCAATTTCACAAATGACCTCTAGTAGCCATTGCAGTGTGCACCAATTCCCTCCTACAGCCAGGAAAGGCAGGATCGAGTACAGCCTGAAACTAGTCCTTTTAACTCTAACAAGCTTGGATTTCTGAGAGAAAATGACTAAAGATCCCCTCACCTACCTCTCAGCAAGTATTCCACAAAATGATGTTCCTGGAGTGGAGGGATGATCCCTGACCTGAATGCCCTCAAGGTGGCACTATAGGCAGGTGGTAGTGGAAGCCTGCAGGGAGGTGCAGGCTTGAACTTGGAAGGAGCCAAAGGAGCTACTTCAGCACTGGAACATGCTCTCAGCAGGTCGTTCTTCTGAGATTCCTTGGTAGTGTTCCCTTAGGGTTGCTATATAAAAGCCTGAATTTGGACAGCTAGCCCTTTCTCTCTACATGTGCTTCTTCTAGAAAGGGTACTCCTCCATTCACCATCTGCCACAGCTGGCCCTTGCCAAAGCCGTGAGAGCCAACCCTATACTGTTTATGCTCTCAACCTCCAAACCTCTGATCTGTCTAAATAAGTATTTTACCTTATAAATAACCCGTGTCAGGTATTTCATTACAGTGATGAAAAATTGACTACTATACTAGCAATTAAAGAATAATTTGTATTATAAAATCACTACAGAAAATCTCATGTCCCCAGAGGTGGCTATATTGACAATTATCTTAATAGATGACTTTGGGGAATTTACCTAATCTTTTCTTAATTGAGATTAAAATTACTTAGAACATATTTTAAACACCCCCTTCAGAGTTAACATGACAACACATACATTCATACTTCAACTGGACAATGCTGGTGATATTATCACTTAGTCCTTCATTTATAACAGCTGGCCGCAATGAAAAAGAATTTTTACTGACAAAAAGGATGAATCTAAATTATAATTGTGTGGATGTAAGCAATGTGTATGATTTATTTTGCCCATAGTGTCTAAAATTGGAAGTGAGGAAGGTAATTCTCAGAATTATAGGGAAAATTGTAACTTCCCAAAGTCATCTATATAGTCAGGTTTGTGAACAAATTGCTCGGATGTGAGGCAAAAGACAGAGCAGTACAGAATGGAGCTATGTAGCAGGGAAACTGAGACTCTAGATGTATATAAAGTATTTGGCTACATTGAGAAAAAATTTTACAGTTGTGTGATAGTGTTTGTACACTGAGTTAGTGATGGGCACATAGAATAAAGGAATTAAAGGGAACTGTGGTAAGGAAAGCCACCAATAAAAGTTAAAGTGCAGGCGTCCTCAGTATAAAACTTAAGTGTGAAAGTTCTGTCACTGACTCAATGGACAAAAAATATTTGCAAAATCATTAAAAGCATGAACACTGTAAACCAGAAAGTTAACTGTTTACAGAGAATCACTACAGCCCTGTGGAATTCTCAAGGGAGGAAGAACTCCTAGAGCAAATTTGTCCTCTTCCTTCATTAAAGTAGGCAAGTCATGTCTAACACAGAAAAATACATAATTATTAGCTATATAGTCAGAGAATTTGAAACAAGCTTTAAGAAAAAGAAAGTATAAAAGAAGTAGTAGTTACTAATGACAAAGACAGCACAGTGTCATCAGCTTTGCAGTGTATTTTACTCTCTATAAACAAAGGAAGAATATTGCTTGAGTTTAGTCTACTTAAGACAAAATACACTTATTCCAATTTAACCACTTTCTACCTGTGCAACTCTGATTAAGTGAAATAATATCGATATATAGCAATTTATTTTCTTAAAATGAGGATAATGAAAATAAGTGCCTTGGGGAACTATACCAGGATAAATCAGAGTTAGGCACCAGTAGCTCATGCCCATAAGCCTAGGTACTTAGGAGCCTGAGATTTAAGAATTGTGGTTTCAAACCAGACTGGGCAGATAAGTCTATGAAACTCCATCTCCAAAATAATGAACATAAAGCTAGCCTGGAGGTAGGGCTCAAGTGGTAGTTCAAGAAAACTAAGTAAGCTAATCAAGCAAGCCGAGCAAGATTGAGTTAAGACATCCTTGGTCTCTTCCACCCTCAAAGTAACCTATATTTTCCATCTAGTTCATTCCCTTAAATATATTTTTTAAAAATTGCTGCATCATATTTACCAGTATCTATTTGTAGACCTTTCTAGGGAAGTTATTAATATTATTCCTAGTGTAGTATTAGTATCTATTAAAAGTTATTGGTTATTCAAATGTTATTATCTGCTTCAAACAATGCAAAAGGTCCATGAAGAAGCATTTTTCAAAAAGTGTGCATATACTGGCAAGCTATATATAAAAATTGAGTCTAAAGAGAGATGCTAAAAACAGAAAGGCTTTTTTTACACTGACACCTATACCCATGATGGCATAAACGTTATGAGTGAGATACTGTTGTCCTTGCAACCTTTAATGTCTTTATAAATTGAGGAATTGAACCTCCCAATGTATGACATCAATGGAATTTACAGTCTCTGAGTAATTTGTCTGAACACACCCAGAAGGTCATTTGCACTTAGAAACAAACCCTGGCAGAGGTGATAAAAAGTCTGAGCAGGGAGGGAATCTACTCTGTGGTGCAGTCTCACCATAATCCCTGACTGCATAACACTTGGTTATGAACCTCCCCTCCGTATAATTGCACAAACTTCCCACTTCTCTGAGGAACTTGGTAACTTTTAAAACCTTTAGAAAACAGTGCTACAAAACTTTCACATATTTCCTTGTAGGAAAAGTTCTTTAAAAAGATACTATATGTGCTTATTTATGTTATTTAAAAAGAATTTCCACTAAGTACAATCCTTAAAAATACTCCATTGATCAAATAGAGACACATTGTAGAGAGAACTTACTAGTTCTCTACCAGAGAAGAGATGAGAAATTGGATACAAAATAAAATTTGGTTTTGCAGACAGTAGGATTTTATAATAGAAGCAATTGTAGGGATGGATCATTTAAGGTAGGGTTATCAGGACTGGGAAGAGAAAAGTAAGGTACAAGAGTACCCCAAAGAATTAAAAATCAAATCCCGAGCTTGATGAATGATCTGAACCCCAGTTCTGTTTTCTTACTGACTGTGTACTGGACACTTGATTGAATCAACATGAATCTCCATTTTCTCATCCATGTAATATAATAGAGATAATACATACATGCACCTTCTCTTTAGGATTATATTATATTGAAGTCCAAATCTGTTCCCCCGTGAATGTATTTAGTATAGTTTCTGATGGAGAACAGCAACTATGTTTTTAATATAAGAAGCTTTAACCAAGGACATCCAAGTGGGCAACCAAGAATATAAATTTCTTGCTCCCCAATTTTGTCCAAGTCTGTCTCTTATTATTTCTATTACCCAGGTCTGCTGCACTGTAGCCTTTTAGAGAGTATTTCACATCTGTGTGAAATACTTCATGTGAAAAGCTAAGCAGAGGTCTGACCTTCCTCAAAGGAGGATTAACTGGTAAATGATTGCCAAGCTCTTGGAAGGCTTGAAGAGTTCCAAAAACATTGCTTGTTAATTTTCCTCATCCTGAGAAGTACCAGCTGATGACAGTTCTGGGCTGAAGTGTCTCAACTCATACAAATACTCAGCCCAAAGATGCTACAAATTTTCCAATTTGCAAGTGGCCAGAGGGCATAGTGAGACATTCATTGAGAAACAGCACATTCTGCACCTGGCATCAGATTAGTGGCTGCTTCAGGAAAATGTTATTTCCAGAATTCAATTCTCAGCTTGGCTTCTTTATTTTTTTCACATTCTCACATCTGACTAGTTAAGTAGGCTTCACATAGTAATCTTCCTGTCATCTGTAAGATGATCAGATGGTGAAAGACAATATTACCTAAAGAAAAAATCTACTAGACTGAGATTATGGAAATAAATATGTGCTCTAGTTTGTTTTGTAAGGTCTGCCGATGACATCATTTCCACAATTTTTATTGTATCAGAACCTCTAGGAAAGATACTTGGTGGTCCCAAAGGCATCTTCAGCAAAAGTACAGGATGAAATGTAAAAGGAACCAGTTTTCATGGAATTGTGAATTGCACAGGAGTACCATTGAGAGATACATATTCATAAGTCATTAACAAACTCCAGAGCAGTTCATGATTATTCATCATTAGAGCCCAGGCACTCCATTCTGTATGAATTATTCATTGGCTTTGTTTATGAACATCTTTAACTGATTAATAGCAAATCGTGGAGAATATTTCTGAATTGTTCTGACTGGAGCATAGATCATAATGAATGAAGTCATGCATTACTTTCCAGGAGTGTGAGATGAATAGTTGATACAGGAAGAAATCTAAGAACTTCAATGTCTTTTTTTTTGCAAATATGTCTGGTTTAGAAATCTGTGGGCTTAACATTTTATTAGTAACACATTGGCAATCAACATCTAACTCTTGAAGCTATGAGGTTTGGCTATCAAGTCAGAAAAGGTGAGGTAAGACAAAGCCAGGAAACATGCCTCAAGCATTTCATACAATTTCTCTGGCCCAGTTTCTGAAATCAGGTCCCAAATGTTGAGTAGGCAGAGGCAATTTAAATCCATTCCTTTAATAAGGATATTTCATTGCAATTTTATACCTAATGGTATTCTTGATTACCAGAAGAAAATATTATTTCTTTAGGAGAATTGAAGCCTTTTTTTTTTGGGGGGGGGTCCGGTCGTGGGGCCTGAACTCTGGGCCTGAGCGCTGTCCCTCAGCTCTTCAGCTCAAGGCTAGCCTTCTACCACTTGAGCCACAGCGCCACTTCCGGCTTTTTTCTTTTTGCATATGTGGTGCTGAGGAATCGAACCCAGGGCCTCAGGCATGCAAGGTAAACACTCTACCACTGAGCCACCTTCCCAGCCCCTGAAGCCTTTTAATGAGGAATTATTTAAAGTTAGCCAATAAAGGATGTTAAAGATGTGAGGACAAAAGAAAGAAAGTTTTTTTTAAGAAAAAATAATTATATTTCACAGTTTAAAATTTAGTAGAGTCCCTGGTATGTATTTGTGTCTTTTCAGGGTAAATTATTTTTTACATATTTCCTTTATTTCTGCATTTCTGAAAAGTTTGCTGTAGAACAAAATGTTCAGTATAATAACTAGATAATAAAGTCCCACTATTTGGAAAAACACTAAGAGCCTTAAAACTAAAGAGATTTTTGTCATTCAGGCCTCATTTTGACAGTAGTACTAAGTTATTAGTGGAATAGTCCACGTTGTGGAAAAAGAAAAGGAAGTTGAAGATTGTAAAAAGAATTCTTGATTCACATAAAGCTTTGAAATTAAATCTACTCTACTACTAAAGTATCTTTCCTCAGATAGCTAATATAGCTTGTATATTTAACAATAAATTTGAATTCAATGAACTTGGTGTGTGTTTGTGTGTGTGTGGGGGGGGTGAGCATGCATGCATGTGAATACGTTCGTGCATTTGTGTTTTACTGGGTATGCTAGTAAGTGATCCATTTGAGCCATGGCCACAGTACTTTTATGAACATTTTATTTTTGAATTAAGGTCATACTGATTCTTTCTAGGCTTCCTGCCTTTTTCTAGCTAGTAGCTGGGATTGTAAGTATACATTACTCTGTTTAGCCTAGCCATGCCTTTGAATCTTTCTTTTTTGCCTCCCCCCCCCCCAGAAATACTACAAAAGTGGACAACTTCATAAAGGATTCAAGTACAGCTGTCTAGAACACTATCATCTATAGAAATGATGAGCTCCGAGAAAGAAATTTGGTTTGCATTTCAAATTTTTTCATGTACCATTTAGTTGTATAGACTTTCTTAACAAATAGCATAACCTCTTTTGACAAATATACTTGTATACTTAAGGGTTTAAGTTGCATCAGCTTTGTTTCTCATAGCAATGTAATGACATAAGTAAATGGGGCAAGGAAAGAAATTTTAAAAGATATTTTATATCTAGATCTGAGTGATATTAAAACATTTACTGAAGGGGGACCAAGATGGCGATGGGACAATAAGGAAACACCACAGCTCTCTCTAACCAAAAGGAGAGTTTGAGTTCCAATGCTTAATTTCCCCAAGAGACTGACAACAACAAAAAGATGAACACCCAGAGAAAAACAGGAGGTGGAAAAAAAAACAAAGAAAGAAAAGGAAGAATTTCAGAATGGAAAAGCGTGAAGACCCCTCTTCCCACCCTTAATGGATGTGTGGGAACACACCAAGCCCCCGCCCGCCCAGAGTCCCATGGCCCTACAGGGGGAAACTTAGAAGTACAGGGATCCACCCACAGAACACCAGTGCAAAAGACACTCAAGGTACATGTGCTGATCTAGAGAGTGCAAACAGAGACAGTGCTCAGAACCTGAATGGAGACCCCTCCCGCACCCCTCAGCTGGAGGCCTGCACAGCCCTCAAAGCCCACCCAGACAGCAGCAACAGAGGCAAAGACTGGAGAAACAGCAGAGCTGCTACTGCCTGGCCCAGCTCCTAAGCATCTCAACTGAATGCAGATCACAGCAGCAACCAATGACTTACATCACACAGAAACAACAGCTGGAGAGTTCCCAACTAGCTCCAGGGTGAGTACCCTGCAGGGGACAGCATATTCCATCTCAAGGGAAACCAGAGCTGGTGGGAACCCCCAGATCTTGACCCATATCCCTGCCCCAACTGCTGGACTATAGGTCCCACTAAAACTGAGAACTGTTTGAGAGTTCCACCAGCCTATGGAGCACATCCAGCCAGCCAGGCCAGGTCAAGAGCACCCCTGGAAGGGAGCTTAAATGCCCAAGCTGGGAACAGCACCCATGGTTACAACAACCAACAGCAGAAGAAACCTGAACTGTGTACTCCAAGCTGCGTAACCCAGGTGGGATACACAGCAGCACAGGTCCAACTGGCTTGCCCCAGGCGGGGGACTGGGAGCCAGGACCAGGCCTGGGGATCAGGTGCCTGAGCAACACAACCAACTCCTCCTGATTGAAGTTAGAAGCTGAGCATATGCTTCAGCAGAGGGGAGAAAGCAGGGAACTGCAACCCCTTGGAATGGCGCCCATGACAGCAAAAGTCCTGGGTGTCCAGGGCAGGAGAACCAGAAGCCCAAACCCCACCAGAACCTGACCCATACATCCCAGGCCAGGGATTGGACAACTCAGGCTGCCAGCACCTGACAATACTCAGGAGCTCAGGCTGATAAGGTGGCTCAGTGGTACAGTGCTTGCCTTGCATGCATGAGGCCCTGGGTCCAATTCCTCAGCACCACATAAGCAGAAAGTGCCAGAGTAGTGCTGTAGCTCAAATGGTAGGGTGCTAGCCTTGAGCTGAAGAGCTGAGGGACAGTGCCTAGGCCCAGAGTGCAGGCCCACACAGACCATAAAACAAAACAAACAAAAAAACCCGTAGGCTCATAGAAGACTCCAGCAACTGGGAGAGTACATCCAGTACACCTGATCTAGCCAAGAGCACGTATAGTAGTATACAGGAGCAGTCCAGGCTGCTCAGTCCTTCTAAAGGTGAGAACTGCCATTGATCTACAGAAGACTGCCCACAGCCCTACATGTGTCAGCTACTCTCCCTCAGCAGAACTGAGACCAGGTACAGACTCTTTCTGCCAACCTAGGGCTGAGAAAGAGCTCCATCAATTGATCATGGAACCAATCCAGAAACAACCAAAGACAGCCACCTATTGACCAAAATAATTTCAGATTGTCTCCAATAATCCCTTAATCTTCATGCAAAAATTACAGAGAAAAATTACAAGGTTTATCAACACCAAGGATAACAAGCTACCCCCAAAATCCAGCAGTCACCCAGGGGAGAGCTCCAGTGGAAGCAAAGCAGGAATGGAAGACAAATGCTACATCCAAGAGATGCGGGAAGCAATGACTCAAGAATTAAAGTGAGAAATAGATCAGAAATTTAAAGAACCCAGAAATGAAATATCAAAAGAGATGCAGGATTTCAAACGGGAGATGCACACAAAAATAGATGCAGTACACACCTCACTAAGAGGTGAGATTAATATTCTAGGACCCAACATAGAATCCATAAATTAAGCAATTTCCTCCATGCAAACCACAATGGAAGCCATAGTTAACAGAGTGAATGAAATGGAATTTAGAGTGTTAGATACAGAAGACAAAATGTAGCAACTGGAAAAAAGTCACAAATATGGGGAAAAAATCACTTAAATTATGCCAAAGGGAAATCCAGCAACAAACAGACAGTGCCAAGAAATTTAACCTTCTTATAACTGGTGTGGACAAAGGTGAGGAATATCAAAGCAAGGGAATGCAACACCTATTCAGCAAGACCATCAATGAAAATTCCCCCCATCTTAAAAGAGAGCTTCTTACCTACATAACAGAAGCATATAGAACACCTAACAAGCAGGATCCCAGGAGAAACCCTTCTAGCCACATTATAGTAAAAATGATAGATCTGAATAATAAAGAAACAATCTTTCATGCAGCAAAAACAAAGAAGTAGGTTTACTACAATAGGAAAAAATCAGAATCACTGCAGATCTCTCCACACAGACACTGAATGAAACAAAGGCTTGGGAAAGTACGATCCAAGCCCTGAAAACCAATAACTGCCAGCCCAGATTGATATACTGAGCAAAGCTAGCATTCACATTTGATGGGGAAACTAAAAATTTTAATAGTAAAGAAAACTAAATGAATTCATAAACAATAAACCAGCATTACAAAGAATACTAAAAGAGGGAACACAACCTGAAGAAACCAATCAGGAACAGGGATCCTCATCAGACAGGTATTACTAGACATCCAGCTTAGTAAGCACAGGATGAAAGGAAAGAAGAAAAACTTTGGAAAACAGGAGAATGACAGGAAACACAATACATCTCTCTATAATAACCATAAATATTAACAGACTCAATTCACCAATCAAAAGAAAAAGAACTGCAGATTGGAACAGAAAACAAGACCCATCCATCCGTTGCCTTCAGGAAACCCACCTCATAGCCAAACATAAAAACAAATTCAGAGTGAAGAGTTGGAGAAAGATCTACCAAGCAAATGCCCCCAGTAAGAAAGCAGGAGTAGCCATCCTGATATCTGACAAAATAAACATTTCACAAAAATCAAAACAAAAAGACAAGGAAGGACACAAAATCAAACCATAAAAATCAGTCACCTTCCTGTACACCAACAGTGTACAAGCAGAAAGGAAAATAAAAGAAACAACCCCATTCACAATAACTCTCCCCAAAATAAAATATTAAGAATTAGCCTGATCTTAGATATAAAAGAACTATTTAATGAAAACTATAAAAACTTAAAGAAAGAGATTACAGAGGACATCAGGAAATGAAAAGAGCTTCCATATTCTTGGATAGGCAGACTTAATATAGTGACAATGGTCACACTGCCAAAATTAATATATAAATTCAATGTAATTCCTATTAAAATCCCAATGATGTACATTACTGAAATACAGAAAAAAGTCCAAAAATTCATATGGAAAACCAAAGACCTAGAATAGCCCAAAAGACAACAATAGGCAAACAAGATAACATAGGAGGGATCTCTATGCTGGACTTCAAACTCTACTATGGAGCAGTTATAACAAAGACAGCCTGGTACTGTCCAATGTAATAGAATAGAAGATCCAGAAATAAAACCACATACCTACATCCAGCTGGTATTTGACAGAGGAACCAAAGACATTCAGTGGAAGAAGCACAACCTCTTCAACTACTGGTGCTGGGAAAACTGGGCAGCCACATACAGAAAATTAAAAGTTGAACCCAGCCTGTCACCATGCACTAACTTCAACTCAAAATGGATTAAAGACCTTAACATTAAACTTGAATCTCTGAAACTACTACAGGACAGAGTAGGAGAGACACTTGAACTTATAGGGACAGGTAGGAACTTCCTGAACAGAGTCCCAGGGTCACAACAAATCGGAGAGAGACTCAACAAATGGGACTACCTATTTCTGCACAGCTAAAGACATAACAACAATGCTAGAATGACAACCAACTAACTGGGAAAAAATATTTACCAGCAACATATCAGACAAGGGGTTAATATCCAGTATATACAGGGAACTCAAGAAACCAATACCTCTGTTTTAGAAGATTTAGGAAAAAGTCATAAAAAGTCATAAAAAAGTGTAAAACTCGTTAAAGGGAAGGGAAGTTTAGTTATTGCATCTGTAAGCATTTTTAGTGTTGTTTGTTATAGACGTTGGTACAATGCACTAATTAAAAATGTATGTCCTCCAAACTTTAATTACTCAGAAGCCAAGGGACCTTTGGGAGTTATCTGGTCTTTTTCTTCTTCTTTAATTGGAGGAGGATATTAGTGCTTATATGCAATTGTGTAAATAAAAATTCTACACTAAAATTCTTAGCCCAGGAGGTGACGTGGCCAAAAGGGAACCCTACTGCATTGTTGGTGGGAATGTAACTTGTTCAACCTTTTTGGAAAGCAGTATGGAAGTTCCTCAAAAGAGCTTCCCTATGACCCAGCAATCCTGCACTTGGGCATTTACCCAAATGTTCACAAATAAGGCCACACTAAAGCTATTAGCACAAGTATGTTCACTGCAGCATTATTTAACATAGCTAAGATATGTAATCAACCCAGATGCTCTTCAGTAGATGAATGGATCAAAAAATGTGATATATATATCCTATATATATGTATATATAGGAATTCTATGCCTCCATCAGAAAGAATGACACTGCCCCATTTGTTAGGAAATGGAAAGACTTGGAAAAATTATATTAGGTTAAGTAAGCCAGACTCAAAACAACATAGGTCCCATGGTTTCCCTTATCTACAATAACTAGTATCTGTCTAGGTCAAGCAGAAGAGGTGCAAAGCTATGTACATATGATCATATAACCTGATGCTAAATGAGATGAACCCCAAGATAGGGAGACAAAAGATTTTTATCTTTCGTGTTGCTCTTTTTAATGTACTTATAATGTTCTATGTGATTTTTTTTTGTTTCTTTGTATGTTTCCCCCCATGGTACAACCCCTGTTGTCACTGTATTTGATTCAGGTGTCCTGCATCTTGCATATACATTTTTCTAATTTGGGGAGGGAAAGAAATAACTAAATGCTGAAATAAGGATACAGGGTGACTCATTGTGATAATTAGATGTACAAGACAATATGTTTAAAATGAACTTTACGACTTTGTCGGGGTTAAGGAGATAGGGGGAGGGAAGAGTAAGGGAGGTGGGGAAGAAAGGGATGGTAGGACAAAAACAAAGGAGGGGGTAACCATGCTCTATAGGAAATGGATTCATTACCTTGCTCATGTAACTATAACCCTCTGTACAGTATTTTTACAATAAAAATATATATTTATAAAAAAACAATTCCTATCACAGTTCTGAGCATAATGTATAATTGGAAAAGATAAGCTGTTATGTGTTATGCTGATTACCAAAATATTATGATGCTTGTGTTATTAAGAGCATCCTAATAGACTTTGTTGCCTTGCTTTGCAGTAGAGTTGTAGTTGGCTGCAAGCCAATGACAACAAGGAGGACAGTAAAAATAACCCAATTATTTAACTTTGTAGGTCTGAAAAAGTAAACAAGTCCTGAAGGAATGAAAGATTTACAGAACACATTGAAATGAGAGGACAGGTAGATACAACAAAAGGATAAAATGCTAATTAGGAAGACAGGGGAAAAAGGAGAGTGGATTATTAACTATGATAAAAGACTGGCAATTTATACATTATATATATATTTATATATTATAATATATCATAGGCAGACCCTTGGGTCTGATAGTTTTTAGTCATTATTGGACTAATTTGGAATATATGTACATATTTAACAAGCAAGCACTAATGAAATGGCATTGGTAGCTAACATAAGGTGAGTATTGAACACTGTTGTAAGATTTTGGAGTGGATGGGAAGTTTTATTACTGTGCATGGGATAATTTGATAGGAAATAAAGATTTAAATTCTAAATACATAAAATCCACTTAAATTTTCCTTCAAGTGAAATAAAATGAAGAATGGAGTGTTATCAAGAAAATTTATTTAGGCAGGGGAAAAAAATCACAGTATGGGACTATGCTGAGTGAGAATAATGTAAGGAAGAACAATGCTAAGAAGCTGTTCAGCCAAACTATTGCTGTAGTCTTGAGGAAATATGATGTCTATGTTACTTTAAAATAGGCAATCATCAACACACCAAAGTTTCATGTAAATAAGATGTTTGATTATGACTGTCTACTATTAAAAAGAAAAGGTCAAGTGATAATAATAAAGTTATTTTCCTTTTCTCACTACTATAGCACCATGGACAGTGACTCACTACACCAATCATGTTGTTTAGTCTTTAAATGAATCTGGAAAATTCCCAATACCACAGGTTTCATAATGAGTGGACACAACATAACAATATTTTTAAGATGATAATTAAAATCACACACTTGACCTAGTTTAAAAGCTTCAAGGAAAAGCATAGTACAATACCAAGAAAATGGGACTAGGGTTACAAATGAAGGTATATAATACGGCTGCAAACAAACTTTTTCTAAAGAATACTATGGCCCTTTTGGCTAGGTAATTACTATTTTTGAAGTTTAATGCCATTTTTAGTATCACAATAATTGGGAAGGAAATGAAGTGATTATCTGAGTCCTCTCCTGCTCTATATTTGAAAAACAGTGCATAAAATTTGGCCTATAAATTTAGATGGACACAATCTTAATTTAAATGTGTGCCACCCACAGACCTTCATGGTTTTCAAGTTTGTCTCAGAATCAAATATAAAATAATCAATTTAGTGTACCGAATAACAGTGTCAACTATCATGCAAGTAAGAGCCAAACAAAAATAAAAAGGTAATTTGGGAATATAGAAATGTAATATTGCATATTAAAAAGAAAATCACAAGCAGAATGATTGGATTAATTTAATGGATAGATTACATCAGAATAACTCTAGCTCATTCTACTACCTTCCTTTGTCTAGATGTTTATTGGCTGATTCTCTTATGTTGGCTCCATTCAAACTACAAAGATGACTGTCAAAATTTCAAGCATAACAAAGGAATCCAACCAGGAGAAGACCTTTATATTTTCCTCTATTTTCGATTGTTATCAATGAGAATAATTGTCTTTTCCTAAAAACCTTGTAGATTTTTTTTCTTTATGTGTCTTGGCCTAAAATTTCTTAGCTTCACTATAAATGCACCAGCTGTTGGTAGGAAAATTGAGCTATCCACTATAGTTTAATGAGCAAAATTATTATATTGGCGTTTAAATTTTGAAATATATAGATATACAATTCTTAAGAAGAAATGCTTATCAGATCGACTTTCTCTGACTTAAAAGGACATGTAAGTTCCAGTCTAGTCCATTATACATTTCTTTCTCTGTAAATACTTAACACAAAACTGCTCTGCAATGAGATATCATTTTGGACATGGATTTTGTCTTAATAGAATATCTCTTCTCACTCTACAACCATGGATTTCAAACTTTTTAAAACTTATCATATAAGTCATTTAACAGGTTTATGTGGTTCCATAGTAATAACACTAAAGAATTAATATCTTACTAGTGACTGAACTCACAACTTTATCAGAACTGATCTATTATTTTCCAAGAAGTAAACACTTAGCTGGGCGCTGGTGGCTCACGCCTGTAATCCTAGCTACTCAGGAGGCTGAGATCTGAGGACTGCGGTTCAAAGCCAGCCCGAGCAGGAAAGACTGTGAGACTGCTATCTCCAATAAACCACCAGAAAACCGGAAGTGGCGCTGTAGCTCAAGTGGTAGAGCGCTCGCCTTGAGCTGAAGAGCTGAGGGACAGCGCCCAGGCCCAGAGTTCAAGCCCCACAGCCGACAAAAAAAAAAAAAAGAAGTAAACACTTATGTACTATTATATACATTAAGACTGAGCTTCCTGAACAATGTTATGATAAGTACATAAGAAATTAAAAAGCCAAAGCCAAGGATTGATAGCTTGTACCTGCAATTCTAGCTACTCAAGAGGATGAAATCTGGAAGACTTTAGCTCAAAGCCAGCCCAGGAAGAGAAGTCTCTAATTAACCATCAAAATGCTGGATAGAGGAATTGCTAAATGGGTAGGTCTCCAGCTGTGAGCAAGAAAACCAAGCAAGAGGAGCTCCTGACTTCAAATCAGTACCAGCAATAATAATAATAAATCATAATCATAATAATAGTAATAACAAAGGAAGAAAGAAGGAAAGAAAGAAAGAAGGAGAGAGAGAACATACAAATGCCAATTATATAGGTTAAAGTTTTGAATTTGACATACAAAATTTCTCTTCATTCAACTTACCTTTTAATAATCACATATTGTTAAATTATATTCCATAACTTTTATAATAATATTTTAATTCAATTCATTAAATTTTTTCCAAAGCCATAAGATATGCTTCAACATTCACGTAGGTTATTATTATTATTTCCAAGTAGGTGCCATGCTATTTTCTTTTTCTTTTTTTTAAATTTTATTTGTGAAGATACTGTACAGAGGGGTTACAATTACATGGGCAGGATAATGCGTACATTTCTTACCAAGCATTG
>NW_012267288.1:6413685-6512931 GCF_000151885.1 Dipodomys ordii | reverse complement strand
TCTAAAAGCTTCTTGTATCTGAATAGGCCTATCTTTTTGTATGTTTGGGAAGTTCTCTGCTAGGATCCTGTTAAACAAATTTCCTAGGCCATTAACTTCTGTTTCTAGGTGCTCCTCTACTCCCATTATCGTTAGATTAGGCCTTCTGATGGTTTCTTCCAGGTGTTGGATAGCTCTATCATATTTCTTGGACTTGTCTTGGATGGTTGTATGTTCTTTCTCTATAATATCTATGCTGTCTTCAATCCCTGAGATTCGATCTTCTGCATGGTCTAACCTGCTGTCAAGACTCTCTACTTTGTTTTTTATCTCTTTTCCTTCTAATTGGTCAGCTTTGATGGCTTCAAGTTCTTTGTTGAAGCTCTGTTTTAGGTCTGTGCCATGCTATTTTCAAACATATTTACTAATTATCTTTTACCATGTTCAATGTGACATAGTAATAGAATTGTAAAGATAATATCTTTTTAAAATCAAATGTTATCTTTACAATTCTATTACTATTTCCTTATACTCTAAAGATCCGTAATAGTTAAATTATAATTTCTTAACACTAATAATCTGAAACCTATGATATAAAAGTCACATGTAATTTACTGAAAATATTAATGTAATTAAAACAAAATCATCGTCAACTCATTTGAAGAAAATATATCCTTATAAGTCTTGCCAGGAATAATTAAACCAGGATGGTTTAAACATTTTCAAGTAACAAACACACTCACACATATGCACACATACACACACAAAGCATTATGAAGCTTTAAATCAAGAAGGAGGTAGTGTATTTTATCATCCTTACTTAACCAGTGAGTCAATATGCAGACAGGTCATTCTGATGGAGGCATAGAATTCCATTGTGTATTTGTTAGGAAATGGAAAGACTTGGAAAAAGTTATACTAAGTGAAGTAAGCCAGGCCCAAAGAAACATAGGCCCCATGATTTCCCTTATTTGTAATAACTAGTATATGTCTGAGACAAGCAGAAAAGGTCAGATACATTGATGTTAGGTGAAATGAACCCCAAGATAAGTATTTAAATGTTTTTTTACTTTCATGTGATTGTTTGTAACATATATTTATAAGATGATTTCTTTGTAGCTTTGTATGTCCCTCCCCCATGGTATAACCCCTGCTTTCACTGTATTTGATGTTGGTATAATTTGTGGAGGGGAAGGGAAAAAACAAATCGTTTAAATAGGGACCCATTGCAACAATGAGATGTACAAGTCCTTATGTAGAAAAACGAACTTTACAACTTAGGCCGGGGGAGGGGGGGAAGAGGGGGATATGAGTGGGGGGGTAGCGGGGGGGGAGCCGTATATGGGAAGAGATAGGAAACAAAGGAGGAGGCTGCAATGCTTGATAAGAAATGTACTCATTATCTTGCCCATGTAATTGTAACTCCTCTGTATGGTATTTTCACAATAAAAAATTAAAAAATATTCAGACACGTCAACAGATTTGCCATATCAAAACTGGAGGCTGAGAAAGAGGTCACCATGGATCTAACATGCAAAACCCGTTCTTATTTCTTAGTCACACAAAAAAATGTGTTTAATGTAGCAAAAGCAGGGTTGTTAACTGATTATTTCCCCCTCTGGATATGACATAATTCTGTCTGTCTCTTTGTAAATATATTCCATGTGTGATGTTGAACCCTTCCTCTGCAAAACACACCAGGAAGGCATTATGGTCCTTTTCCTCAGGAGGAGAAAAATCATCAGATTTAGCAAAGCACTGAAAATGTAAATTTATACATTTCAATGCAACATATCATTTTAGAGAGGGCTCTAGTTTTTCCACATTTAGTTTCATAATTGTCCTGTGAGAGAGACAAGAAATTGGAAACATAGCTGACATTTCAACAGGCATTGATCTTTGGACCTGAAAAAAAAAAGGATTACTTAAATATCAATTTTCTGATGACAACTGTTTGGGCTTATTTAGTTAAATATAAATTATATGAATGTTGTGCTTAATCCCAGGAGCACTGAGTTGTTTTAATCCAAAGGGTTAAAGTCTAAAATTAATCATGAGGTTCTATGAAAATGTTTTCCATAGTACGTTACGATTTTTGGAAAGTGAAGAAAAGATAATGAGGCAGTCAAAAGAGTTTGAAGACCCTCTAATTTGATGGTAAAGTAAAGCCAGAAAACACACACACACACACACACACACACACACACAGGAGAGAAAGAATATTTCAACAATTTGTACTAGTTCGTTCTTCTGTATCCATACTCAATGTCTGAAATAACTTTTCAGTTCTTTCTAATTTGAAGTAAAAGATACTGATTGCCTAATAATCAGAAAAGGTCCTCATGCCTCAGTGTAAAAAGAGCACTGCTAGATGTTGGCACTTTATTTTTTCCAGTGGGAGATAAAGTATATGGAAAAGAAGGAGTGATTCTCTTTTTCTAGTGCTAGTTCATTGCTTGTTTTGAGATAGGTTTTTACTGTGTAGCCCAAGCTCACCTCAGACGTGCAGTCTTCATGTTTCTGCCTCTAGAGAGTAGGATTACAGGGTTATTTATTCTTGGAAAAATAATAGTGAAATTTTGCAGGCTGGAAAACAATAGCTATGATCATTTAAGTGTTCTGTGAAAGACAGAATGGAAAGTATAAGAAGACTGCTACTGACAGTTGTGGCAAAGAAGTGAAATGATCAACAAATCATTATTATTGCCTACTTCTTTTCTTTAAATGATTGGATAAAAAAGATTATACAACTATAGAAATATGGGTGCAGTAGGAAAAAGGACACCTGCCTGAGTTAAGGACTGATATGCAGACTGATATGGAGAAAAACATCAAAGCTTAAGTCTATATCCTCAAATAAAATATATTCATTCAGGTGATATCAATTCTGTATCAGCACTGACAAAATTGTCTGCCACCAGACTATACAAATAGATCTAACTTTGCAGTTTTCACCCACATTTACTCCTTTATTCCCAGAAATTCACACCCAATCATATTGAAGCAACTACTCAGGCTTTTAGAAAGTGGCAAAACTTCATGAGTCATATCTCTCAAATGAAACTTTATTAGGGGAGGTATGTAGATCTTAAACAATATAGTGAAAATGTAAGAAGTAAATTTCACTCCATCAGAAAAATACTAAATTTGCTCATGTTAGAAAGGAGTAAAATAGAAAGAAGCAACATAAAATATTTCTGCTATTTTACAAAGATTTGAAACTTGAGATACAAACATTATTAAGCAATACAATATTCAATTCTGAGTTGAAAGAAAACTTAAAACACAAAAGTAAACCCAGTAATGTTTGCTTGTTTCTGTAGAGCACATATAGGAAAAGTTAGATTATATGACAAATTAAACTGAGGATGAAAATTGTAGATCACATTTTCCCCTAAAAATTACATTTCTTAATTATTTTATAATATTAGATTGTTTTATGATATTAGGTACTGATGTGAAAAAAAATCCGTCAGTCTGATTTTCCTTTTTTTTTTCTTTTTCTTTTTTGTAAGTCCTGGGGTTTGAACTCAAGGTCTGGGTGTTATGCCTGAGCTTTTTGGCTCAAGGCTAGCTCTCTGACAACTCTGATTTTTCCTTACCTCTCAGGCAAATCTTTCTCCCTTTTACTTTTATGCATGCTTTCCTAAAAATTAATTATATGGAAAGACACACAGGTAAGTGTGTGTGTGTGTGTGTGTGTGTGTGTGTGTGTGTGTGCGCATTTATGTGTGCTGCTCCTATGGCTTAAGCTCAGGGCTTGGGCACATTGTTTCTCAAGCCCTGCACTCTTATCATTTGAACCCTAGCCAAACAAGAAGTGAATCATGGTAAACAAAACCCATGGATCTAGCTCAAAGAAGAAAATTTAATTGTATTCAATCAAGCTGCCCATGAAATTTCAAGATCCCGGGAGAATAACTACTAGTTCAGGAGAAATGAAAGGAGGAATAAAAAAAATATCTTCAGACTTTTCAAGCATTGCATTCTCTCTTGTAACTATTTCATTGCATATTTTAATTCAGAGAAGACATAAGCAACAATGTTGGGACTCAATGAACTTTATTATTTACAGAAAAAGCTGTTTGAATTTGCCCTGTGGGGTATTATTTTTCAAACCCTATATGCAATGACAACTATCCTAGTGCATTAGTCCTTCCAGGAAGAGAAGAGCTGGAGTGGAGCATTCCAGAACTCATGAACGACATATGTCCTGAGCGTAAATTTTTATTTTGCATGTTTTTAAAGCAGCATAACTTAGTTTGTTTTACTTGATGAAATGGGTATGGTAATTACTAGGAAAGTTTATAAAACAAATTGGTGTTTTTAAATTTACTGATACATTTTGCCTAGCAACTCCAGTGCTCTTAAATACATGCCAAGGACATATATATATATGTATGTTTAAAACTATGGTTAAAATGTTCAAAACAGAGAAAGTTAAATAATAATAATATTGCAACTGTACATATATGACGCATAATTCTTTTCCTTTTCTTTCTCCTTTCCTTATTTTCTTCTTTCTTTCTTTCCTTTCTTTGTCCCTTTTTTTCTCTCCCTTTCTTTCTTCCATTTCTTTTCCTGTCTGCCTTTTTTTAAGTACTGGGGATTGATTTCAGGGCCTCATCCTCAAAGCTTCATTTCATATAAATTATGTTTCAAACCCTTTTGTATATTTTAAATTTTTGTTTCTGAGGTATAATCTGACTAACCTTACATGAGCAAGTCTCAAAATTACTATCTTTGTGTCTCTTCTTCTTGAGCTGCTTAGATTACAGATTATGAAATTTATTAGCATGGTAGAGAATTAAATATTTGGAAATGTTTGGTATAGAAGTTAGAATTTAGGGAAATATATTTTAAATGATCATTTTTTCAAATATTTCCATTGGTCTAATAACTTTAAGGACCTTTCCCCGCCAAGAATAAATGTGAGACAAGAACAGGATGATTGTTATGCGTATATTGCCATTCTTTACTTCATTTCTTTTCTTCATTTCATTTTCTTTTCAAATCAAGTGTGATTTGAATTGGGATGATTCTACTTTAGGAGTCTTGTTATTACTGAATATTTTTACTATGCTCTCTGCTTTAAAAAAGATTATGTACTATATAAATACAAACTTCAATTTTAACTTTCTGTTTTACTTGAATTTATAGGAACTGAAAGAGTCATTGTTATTATTGGGAAAAAGACCATGATCTAGTCTAACTCATTGAAAATAAGGTCCCTTTTCATGGCCTAGGTCTTCAGTTACTTTCTTCACTTAGACACAGGTAAATTATTTGTAAAAATTAAGAGAGAGTGTAGCCAAGTACCAGTGGCTCACACCTGTAATTCTAGCTACTCAGGAGGCTGAAATTAGAGGATCTCAGTTCAAAGGTAGCTCAGGCAGGAAAGTCTGTGAGACTCTTAGCTCCAATAAACCACTCAGAAAATCAGAAGTGGTGCTGTGGCTCAAGTAGTAGAGTGCTAGTCTTGAGCTGAAGAGCGAAAGAAAGAAAGAAAGAAAGAAAGAAAGAAAGAAAGAAAGAAAGAAAGAAAGAAAGAAAGAAAGAAAGAAAGAAAGAAAGAAAGGAAGGAAGGAAGAAAGAAAGGAAGAAAGAAAGAAAGGAAGAAAGAAAGGAAAGAAGAAGAAGAAGAAGAAGAAGAAGAAGAAGAAAGGAAAGAAGGAAGTGCTGGGCTCTGGTAGTACATATCTATAATCCTAGCTACTCAGAACACTGAGATTTTTAAAATTTTATTTTATTGTAAAGGTGATGAACAAAGGGGTTATAGTTACATAAGTAATGAGTACATTTATTTTCAAAAGTGTTACTCCTTCCTTTGTTTTCTCCAGCTTTACCTCATTCCCAACATAGTGTCTAGTGATTATAGCTGGTGCATTGGTCCAGCTTTTTTCCCACCATTTCTGTGATTCGCCTCCCTATCCCAAATCAGATAAACTTATATAGAAGACAAAGAGTACCAAAATCAGAAACAGTGACCATGGGAAATAACCCAGAGGAGAAAAAAAATAAAGATAAAGGAAATAACTACAAATAATACACTAAAAATGAAAAATAAAACAAAACAACAATAACAAAATGCTTCTTTTTTTTGACATTGTAGAGAACATTCAATTAGCTACAGAGTGGGACAAGATCTTCACTAGTTATACAAAAGAGCAGGGTCTCATATCAAAAATATACTTAGAGCTCAAAAAATTAAACACCCCCAAACAAATCCTCAAATAAACAACCAGATTAAAGAATTAAAAAGAGATTCCTTTGGAGGGGAAATAAAAATGGCCAATAGAAACATGAAGGAATGGTCAAAACCTTGGGCCATAAAAGAAATGCAAATCAAAACGACATTGAGATTCCACCTCACCCCAGTTAGAATGGCCATTATCAAGAAAACAATAACAGATACTGGCTGGAATGTGGACAAAAGGGAATACTATTACACTTTTGGTGAGAGTGTAAACTTGCTCAACCATTGTGGAAAGTAATATGGAGGTTCCTCAAAAGACTAAACATAGAGCTCCCCTATAACCCAACAATCCCAATCCTGGGCATTTACCCAAATGATCATAAATAAGGCCATACTAAAGCTAGCAGCACAACTATGTTCATTGCAGCATTATTCACCATAGATAAGACATGGAACCAACCCAGATGCCCCTCAGTAGATGAATGGATCAAGAAAATGTGGTACATACACACAATGGAATTCTATGCTTTTATCAAAAAGAATGACATTATCCCATTCATAAGGAAATGGAAAGATTTGAAAAAACTCATATTAAGTGAAGTCAGCCAGACCCAAAGAAACATAGACTCCATGTTTTCCCTGATTTGTAGTAAACAGTACAGATTGAGAATAATTCTAGCAGAGGTTTTATATATATATATATATATTTATATATAGTTATATAGTTATATACATATGGCCACGTAAAATCATGCTAATCAAAAAAAGATGCTGAAATTTTATGATCACAGTTTGAAGCCAGTCTGACAGGGAAGGCTGGGATACTCTTATCTCCAAGTACCCACCTAAAAATGAAGGTAGAGCTGTGGCTCCAATTGGTTGAGTGCTAGCATTGAGCAAAAAAGCTCATGGACAATATCCAGGTGCTGAGTTCAACCTCCATGATGGACAATAATATAAGAGAGACTTCACTGAAGAGGAAATAAGAGTGGCCAATAGACACATGAAGAAATGCACAAATTCTATAGCTATAAAAGAAATACAAATCAAAACAGCTTTGAGATTCGACCTCACCACAGTTAGAATGGCTGTCATCAAGAAATATATTATCAATAGATGCTGGAAGGGATATGGCCAAAAAGGAACTCTACTGCATTGTTGGTGGAAGTGTAAACTTGTTCAACCACTCTGGAAAGTAGTATGGCGGTTCCTCAAAAGACTACTCATAGAGCTCCTGTATGACCCAGCAATCTCACTTCTAGGCATTTACCCAAATGATCACAAGGCCATACTAAAGCTATCAGCACAGCTATGTTTATTGTAGCATGATCACCTCACCATAGCTAAGATATGGAACTAACCCAGATGCTCCTCAGAAGATGAGTGGATAAAGAATATGTGATACATACATACATATATATATATGTATATATATATACATATATGTATGAATTCTATGCCTCCATCAGAAAGAATGACCCCCCCCTTCATTTGTTAGGAAATAGAAAGACTTGGAAAAATTACATTAAGTGAAGTAAGCCAGACCCAAAAAACTTAGGGTCCATGTTTTCCCTTATTTGCAATAACTACTATATGTTCAGAACAAGCAGAAAAGATCAAAAGTTATGTGCATATGACATATAAGATGATGCTAAGTGAAATGAACCCCAAGATAAGGACACAAGAGTGTTTTTTCTCTCTGTTGCTGTTGTTTTTAATGTACTATGTAATTTTTTTGTTTCTTTTGTATGTTCTTCCCCTATGGTACAACCCCTGTTTTCACTGTATTTGATTCCAGTGCCCTGCATCTTGTATATACATTTTTCTAATTTGGGGAGGGGAAGGGAGACAACAAAATGATGAAATAAGGATAGAGGTTGGCCCATTGTAACAATGAGTATACAAGACACTATGTTGAAAACAAACTTTACAAATTTGGGGGTAGGGGCAGGGAAGGAGGAGTTGGGGAGGTGGGGAGGAAAGGGATAGTAGGGAAAAAACAAAGGAGGGGGTAACAGTGCTCAGTAGGAAATATACTCATTACTCATGTAACTGTAAACCCTCTGTACAGTATCTTTACAATAAAAATTGAAAAATAAAGAGAAGAAAAAAAAGAAATGGGTAGTGATATCAATACTGAAAATAGGTGGTTTTGTTTGTTCAGAGAAATTTCTGGTGATCAGATTTAGGTACAAGGTTAATAATCTTTGAGAATAAATGACTATTTAATCAGTTACATTTTAGTGAAGTGAGCCTCACATATTATTGATGAGAGCTCATAATTCTGATATTCTTACGTGGAACTCTTCTTAAGTACCTGTTCAATGTGAATTCATCTTATATTTTACCAAAAGAATATATCTGCTATCTCCATAACATATCCCTAGAAGGGAAGCCTCAAACAAATTTGCCTATTTCTCTGACTAGGTTTCTAACCATCTACTTAGCCATCCATTTATGATAAAACATTACTTTTCTCTCTAAGGGATCTTCTTTTTGTGCCTCTGTGGTAACTTATTCCATCAT
Organism: Dipodomys ordii; assembly: GCF_000151885.1. Taxonomy (NCBI): domain Eukaryota; kingdom Metazoa; phylum Chordata; class Mammalia; order Rodentia; family Heteromyidae; genus Dipodomys; species Dipodomys ordii. Next base: position 6,504,230 of record NW_012267288.1, on the reverse strand, counting down.
CAACTTTGCAGGAATATTTAGTGTTGGTTTTTTGTTTTTGCTTTTGTTTTGTTTGCTTTTGTTTTTTGTTTTTTATCCAAATCACCCTTCTGAATTGGAACAACTCTGTAGAATTCAAGAAACCCTCCAAGACAGCCTCAAAATTATACATTTTCAATGAAAGTATATTGACTTAATACCATGTCCCCAAGATTTAAACAGGCAGATTATTTGAGACTATGTGTACTTTTTTGCTTCTGTACGTTATTATAAATTCTAGTAATTAAAAATAATTTGAAAAATATTAACCAATACCATGGTTTGAATTCAAGACCTCTTATTTGTTCAACATTTTTTACTTCACTGGTGCTCTATTGCTTCAGTTAAACCTCCAACCTAATACTTTTCTATTGATTTTAGAGATGGAGTCTTTCAGAATGTTTTTTTGTTGGACTAGTTTCATAGTGAGATTTTTTTGGAACTTAGTCCCCTGAATAGCTAAGATTACAGACAGGAGCTACTGGAACCCAGCTAAAATGATCAAGTTTTATAGATTAAGTTCTAAGAAAAAATATTTATTTTGTAAATACTATTCAAGAGATGTTATCAGTGTTTGCTTTTTAGCCTAAAATCTAATCTCCAGAAGAGAAGCAGCATGATTTCTTTTACTAGCTAATCATGCATGAAAAACTAGTAGAAATATAAAACCAATAGTATAAGTATTACAATACGTCTATAAAAGAGTAGGGTGAGATTTGAAATTAGATTCAAAGAAATATATTTTTTTCAGATGAGGTCAAGGAGTCAGTAAACATTATTATTCAGTAAGTAGTTTTCAGAGGTTTGGAAGTGTGGCTTGTGGTAGAGTGCTTGCCTAGCATGCATGAAGCCCTGGGTTCCATTCCTCAGTACCACATTAACAGAAAATTCCAGAAGTACCGCTGTGACTCAAGTGGTAGAGTGCTAGCCTTGAGCAAAAGAAGCTCAGAGACAGTGCCCCAGCCTTGAGTTCAAGCTCCAGGGTTGACAAAAAATAGATTTTAGAATATTTTCTCTGAAAATTTATATAACTAATTGTGATGATATTTTTTGTATTTAACTGTTTAGCTACCCACCATCCATGGTTATTTTAAAAAATATATCAATTTAGCAAAAAAAATATAAGAAAGTCAAAAAGCCATGTTAAAAGGGACAACAGAAAGAACCTGTTAGTTCTATTATGGTCAGTTACTGATAAAACTGTGTAAAATTTCTTCATCCCAACATATCTAGAATATTTCCTGATCTTCTTATCTCTTGAGTAAGATAAACCCAAATATCTATGACCCAGAAACCACTAGATTTCTCCTCTCCTTATTACCAACAATGAATTTTCACTAGCTTTCTCAGTCATACATAAGACTAACATTAGACTGCCTTCTCCAATTCCATTAATTCCTCCATACTGTTCACTTTTTAAACTCTTGAATACTTACTGAAATGTGAACTGATACAGTATTCCTAAAAAAGGGATTCCAGTTATCCCACTTGAAAATCCATCTGCAATTTCTACTCACCATATATTCTTGAATAAATTACTCAATCATTTAAAGATTATTTTCCACTTCTCCCAAATGAAGATTAAAAGTAGATTTAACATTATAGGGTTGTTACAAGAATAATGTGATATAATTTATGCAATAAACTTTGCAACAGTACATATTGAATGGTAAGTATTCAAAGATGCTACCTGTAATCATCATCATCAATCAGTAGCATCAGCAACATCATGGTCCTTATCCTTATCAGCAGCAGCAGTACTATCATCAACGGTATCATCACCCCAATCATTTTCACAGTTCATATTTACAATTCCTCTGTGAATATAGTCCCTTGTACCTGTATCCCAAGAACCTTAGTTAAAATGATACATTTCTAATTATTCAGTTTCCAAAATTATCACTCATTGGGAATAGACTTTTTTAAAGTAAACAATCATCATGTCTCTTTTTAGCTTAAAATATAGATAGAAGTAAATTCATCTCATTAGCTTAGTACACATGTTTTGAATTGGAATAATATCTTCTCAGTGGCTCAAATATTTTTCTCTAACTTCTTCTATCTAATACCAACTAATGTGCATTGACTTCAATTCACTTATTTCCCACCTTCTCTTTCAATGTCAGTATTTCAGAGTTGGGGTTGATCTTTGAAAATTCAAGAAGAAATCTTATTTGTATAACTTGTCCTCCCTTGAGTGCTTCCTTAACATTTGCTTCACTAAACATTTTTATTTGAATTTTTATTGCACATGTGGTGAAAGCACACATGCAATCTCTTTTCTTGGGATTTTATGATTTTTAATATCAAACACAGGTTTAACATCAAAAGCATTACTGGAGTCTTTCCTATTTGGTGGTACTGGTGTTTGAACTCAGGGCCTCATGCTTGCTTGGCTTGTTTGCTAAATGGATGCTTTACCACTAAGCTATGCCTCTGGGTTGGCTTTTTTAATTACTTGATTGTTATTATAGAGGTGATATATTGAGGGATTACATTTACATACAACAGGTAATAAGTATATTTCCTTTCATACAGTGTCATCTGTTCCCTCATTGTTTCCCATTCCCTCCCTCCCATCTTCACCCACTAGGTGTATAGTTCACTTTCATCAATGTCCAGTGTGTTCCAAGGCTGCAATTTTTTACCCTTTTTCCTTGGATTCTATGCCTTCTCTGGCCCTTCCATAGATATGCACATAAATACATCGTATATAAAGTATAGAATACAGAATCATCAGAAAAAGAAAAAAACAATTAAAAATATCCTTTGTTTCCATATCTTTGGAATTCATTTCAGTATGTGCATTACTTTATGTATACGTGAAGAGGTGTTTGGCCATTGCACCTCTGTGATTCTCTCCTAAGACCATTCTCTTTTGTTCTCACTGTGAGTATTGAGAATCCTGTGTAATTTGTCATATCCCAGTGTGACTTACATCTAACTTCAGAGAGAACAAGCACCATTTTTCTCTCTGATCTTGCCTTACCTCACTTAACATGATTTGTTCTAGGTTCATCCATTGCCCTGCAAATGACATTATTTTATTCTTTCTAATGGCTATGTAAAATCCCATTTATATAGGGACCATGTTTTTGAGATCCACACATCTCTTGTGGGATCTCTGGGCTGTTTCCATATTTTGGCTATCATGAATAGTGTGACAATGAACATGGAGTGCATATACAATCTTTAAACAAATGTTTTTCAGGAAGTTTTCTTTTACTATTTTAACCTATTTTTTTTTGCCCTGCAGTGATACCAACCCATCCATTTCATTACAGTTTGGCCAAACAATCAGAAGCCCAACCTACTCTCCTTAATAAACATGAGCCAAACAAAACCTTTTCTACTTCTCATTCCTAGGCCAATAATACAGTGTTTCACATTAAGATCCTAGTAAAGTTTATTCTCTCCTAATATTTAGTTTTTATTTGGTATTAATGGGGTTTGAATTCAGCTATTATTCCAGTCCCATTTTGTTTTAGTTCTCTCAATTTTTGTCCAGGCCCAGCCTGGACCCTATATTGGCCTTTCTGTATCTCCCAGGTAGTTGGAATCACATGTACAGGCCACTACAGTTGGCTTATTTAAGGGGATGGTGTCTCTATAACTTTTGCCTTGCGTGGCTTTGAATTGTTTTCTTATTTATCTTTGTTTTCTTGAGTAGCAGAGATTACATGTAGGAGTCATCATAATTGATTCTGAAGTGTTATTTGATTTGATTTTTATATTTATTTTTTATTTTGCTCAAGGCTAGTGCTCTAATATTTTGAGCCACAGCCCCACTTCCTACAGTGTCATTTTATTAACTCACCAAATATACTCTTTTATTGAAATATTTATCCATTTATTTTAATTTTTGCTGTTCCTAGGGTTTGAATTCAGGCCTAGGCCCCATGTCTGAACTTGCTTGCTTATGGCTAGTACTTGAGCAACAGCTCCACTTCCAGTCTTTTTGTGTACTTAATTAGAGATAAGCGTCTTACAAACTTTTCTGCCCAGGCTGGCTTTGAACCCTGATTGTCACATATTAGCCTCCTGACTAGCTAGTTTTTATCTGTAAACTTTTGGGTTTAAAGAGCTAAGTTCAAGCCATAGTATAGGCACACATATAAAAAGTATTTCCAAAAATGATTCTGAAATGATTTTTCCAATCATACTATACCAGGAAAAATATCTGCTTTTCATATGTTTCAGATATAACTCTTAAAGATTTTCTTTGGGATTTATTTTTTTCATACTCATTGTGGATAACCTGTATTTATAATTTCCCTCAACATGATTCATGCCTGCTGTGTGTCAGGAATATATTCTATCCATCTCAATATATCACTGAGATTTAGAAGTAAGACAGAGTTAAAGCATATTTCTGATTTTTTCTTTTGCAAGTACTAAAGTTTGGACTCATGGCATTATACAAAGTCAGCTTGCTTGTTTGGCTGGCACTGTACCACTTGAGCCACTCCAGCCTTACGTTTTGCTTTTTAATTTGGAGATGAAATCTGGATTACTTGTGTAGGTTAGCTTTAAATCATGATCTTTCAGATCTCAGCCTTCTGAGTAGCTAGGATTATAGGAGTGAGCCACCAGTGCCAGGATTAAAGTACTACTAAGAACATCTAAAGTGCTTTTTATCTGAAGAAACTCAATTCTGTGAATTTTTCCTAAAGTTAGTATAAAATGTAAGAAATAGTCTCTTAATTAAGTTAGACAAACTCATAGATTTAATATGTTTTTATTCTTTGGCATAATTTCAAGGAGGTTGTTACCATTTTTGCTAAAAACAAGGCTAAATTTAAAAACAAAAGTAAGAAAATCACTCAAACTTACTGAATAATGTGACTTCTTAGAAATGAATCTTTAAATCTGCTTAAAATGACTTACACATCATTCAAAACTACATTTCATAGAAAGACTTTGGAAATTTCAATTCATTCTGGGAGCTGTTATGTGCTATTTGTTTATAGACTGTTAGACAAGTTTAATTTCATCACTTACATAAGATGGACATGCTTACAAGATTTTCTAAAGGACAATTTTGGTGCATGCTGTTTTGATAAGCACATAAGCACTGTCTAGGTGAGAGTTATCACTATGGGAGAACTGAAGATACTTTGCTCACATGTCAAATTGATCTAGGCATGTCTATGCCTTGATGACCTTGACAAACATCTGACAAAGGTATTTACAGATTCATTTCCTAAATTAAACCAATTAACTTTCTGATTAGGCCTCTGGAATAGACCATTCTGTCCTTTAGTCCAAGGTGATGAGCAAATATGTACTCAGATTCAAATGTGCTGGTCAGATCCATGCAAATATAATTATGTGAAGCATCAGATGCTTGCAAACCACATCAAATGGGAATTTTCTCCCTCCCTCCCTCAAATATACTCACTCACACAATTTATACACACACACACACACACACACACACACACACAGAGAGCTTTTCACTCTCCTTGGATTTCCATAGGTGACTTCTCTCCTGTGTGTACTCGACTTCTGAAGCAGCATTGGACCCCAAGGAAAACTTCTCTTTAATAAATCATTTCCTTTATTTGCAATAACTAGTATATGTCAAGCAGAAAAGGTCAGTTAAGTTGATGTTAGGGAAATGAACCCTAAATTATATTCAAATGTTTTTTCTTTCATGCGATTGTTTCTAACACATTGATAAGACTATTTCTTTGTTGCTTTGTATGTCCCTCTTTTTACATTCTTAATGCCTGCTTGTGGTCGTTATCATGAGTAGAGTTGGTGGATCTGGTTGCACCGGAAACGAATAAAACTATTGGACTTCCTGCTTCAGGTACTCAGTGACAGTAGAATTAAGAATCTCTAGGGGGCTGGTAATTTGGCTTAGTGGCAAAGTGCTTGTCTCCCATGCATGAGACCCTAAGTTCAATTCTTCAGTATCACATAAACAGAAATAAATAAATGAAATTCTATACAAAAGAAGGAATCAATTTTTAAATAAAAGAATATATAAAGTGATAGTTCAGGCTAAAACCCTCAACAATTCGCAGAGCTATAAGCCTGAAGCTCTCCCCACCAACTGAGTGGAAGAGTTCGAGAGAAAAGTGGAGACTGAAAAGACTCAAGAAGTACTGCTTATGTTAGACATTATGAAGAACTGAGAAGAACTGCAGATATTGACCATGGAAAGAGTTTCAGAGGACCATCAAGGCTTATCTCAAAATCTGTAACACCAACTTCTGGTTTCACCATTGGCACACAAAAGCTATAGCAAAAACCTGAGACCCTAGATATGCCTTGTGCTGGAAATCCAGAGCCATCGCCTCTAAATCTGAGGGCCTAGAACTATCATCCTCTGAGTTTGAAAGCTCAACCCAGAAGCCTCTTGTACTCAAAGGCCTTAGTTCCCACTAAGGAAACATCTCACTCATGATTTGAACCGGAACAGAGGAAAAAACAAAACAAAACAAAACACTCCAGCCAACCATTTGTAGCTGTCCAATCTCCAGAAATCTTTGTTAAACTGATCACTGTGTCACTAGGACTTATATTTTCTTATTTAGCCTACACCAATGTAAACCCTGAAAGTGTTTATGCATAATTCAAAATAATTTTTAAAATTCTGATTCAGTACCATGATAAATGGATATGGCTTTCTCATTTTCTTTCTTTTTTTTTTGCTTTAATTCAGAAATTGTTAAGGCATACTTCAGAATTCCTTATAGGTTGTATGCAAGTTATAGGCAAGTTAACCTAAAACAGAATCCCAAATTATAACCAATTCTATCTAGCATGCTACAGGATGAAGTATTACCACCACTCCACCTCCACACTGTCCATTTTTCCCAGACTGTATTAAGCTCAAATGTATTCTGAGGTTTCCTAGAATGATTATGCATTTTTAAAAATAAGAGAGTTGTAGGAAATAGTTGGAAGATATTTCACTCTTTCTCTAAGCAAAACTGTTCACTAAGCAAAACGGTTCTCTTTCCACTTGATGCAATAATGAGGAAAGTGGGAAGGCACCTATTCCATCACAGAAATGACTATAGAATTAAGGAAACCAACTACACAGAAAATCAGTTACACAGGGAACCTTTTTTGCTGTTGGAGAAAATTATGTGCCAAATCTTACATCATTGGCATATAGGGAATAAAACAAAAAATACATATGATAGTTCCTGAGCCAGTGTGAACTGAAACAGGATCCAAGTTACACAAATCTTTGTGGTTTCTCAAACTTCTACTAGTATTACAAGTCTGTCTACAACAGTGATTTCAGAAGTGGTGTTTAACTACTGTACATTTCACATTGTTTCTGAGAAATGCTGCTGCATGAATGATTCAATATGACATGTCTTGATTTCAGTCTTAGTTTTATTTATTATTTGTTTTTATTTTTTTACATTTTTATTGTAACATTCCTGTACAGAGGGGTTACAATTACATGAGCAAGTACATTTCCTATTGAGCATTGTTGCCTCCTTCTTTGTTTTCCCCCTACCATCCCTTCCCTCCCAGCTCCACAACTACTCTGTCCACACCCCCCCCCCGCCCCACCACGAGGCTGTAAAGTTCACTTTCAACATAGTGTTTTGTACATCTCATTGTTACAATGGTTCAACTTGTATCCTTATTTAATGATTTTGTTTTTTCCCTTCCCCTCCCCCAAATTATAGAAGTGTGTATATAAGATGCAGGACACTGGAATCAAATACAGTGAAAACAGGGTTTACACGTGGGGGAGGAACATACAATGAAACAAAAAAAATCACATGTAACATTATAAATACTTTAAAAACAATAACAATAAAGAAAAAAGATATCCTATCTTGGGATTCATTTCACTTAACATCATTTTATATGGTCATATGTACATAGCTTTTGGTCTTTTCTGTTTGTCCTACTCATGTACTAATTACTGCAAATAAGGGAAAACATGGGACCTATGTTTCTTTGGGCCTGGCATACTTCACTTAATACAATTTTTTCCTAAGTCTTTCCATTTCCTAACAAATGGGGCAATGTCAGTCTTTCTGATGGAGGCATAGAATTCCATTGTGTATATATACCACATTTTCTTGATCCATTCATCTACTGAGGGGCATCTGGGTTGGTTTCATATCTTAGCTATGGTAAATACTGCTGCAATAAACATAGTTGTGCTGGCAGCCTTAGTATGGCCTTGTTTGTGATTGTGTAGGTAAATGCCCCAAAATGGGATTTCTGGGTAATGGGGAAGCTCTATGTTTGATCTTTTGAGGAACCTCCATACTACTTTCCAAAGTAGTTGAGCAAGTTTACACCCCAACAACAATGCAGTAGGATTCCGTTCTGGCCACATCCTCTCCAGCATCTGTTGTATTAGACTTCTTGATTATAGCTATTCTAAATGGGGTACCAGGTGGAATCTCAATATTGTTTTGATTTGCATTTCTTTTATGGCTAGAGAGGTTGGGCATTTCTTCATGTGTCTATTGGCCATTCTTATTTCCTCTTCAGAGAAGTTTCTCTTAAGTCTTTAGCCCACTTATTTATCGGGGAATTGTTTCTTTGAGGATTTGTTGTTGGGGGATTTAATTTTTTAAGTTACAAGTATATTTTAGATATGAGACCCTTGTCCATTGTATGGCTAGTGAACATCTTCTCCCAATCCGTGGGCTTTTTATTGATCTTGTGAGTTCTGTCCTTTGCCATGCAGAAGCTCTGCAATTTCATGCAATCCCATTTGTCCAATCTTTCTTTGATTTGTTGTGTTTCTGGGTCTCTATTAAGAAAATTTTGGCCTGAGCCAAGGAGACCTAGGGTTTCTCCTATTCCGTCCTGTAATGTTTTCAGTGTGTCTGCTTTGACTCCATGGTCTTTGATCCATTTGAAGTTGATTCTGGAGTAGGGTGATATATGAGGATCTAGCATTAGTTTATTAAAGGTGTTTAACCAATTTTCCCAGCACTATTTACTGAAGAGGCTGTCTTTCTTCCATTCTATTTTTTTAGCTCCCTTATGGAAGATTAGATGGCTAGAGGTCTGTGGGTTCATTTCTGGGTTTTCAGTTCTAATCCTTTGGTCCTTAGGCGTGTTCTTGTGCCACTACCAAGCTGTTTTGATTACTATGATTTTGTAGTAGAGTTTGAAATTTGGTATTGATATTCCAGCACTGTTCTTTCTGCTAAGGATTGTTTGTGCTGTTCATGGTGTTTTATTGTTCCACATGAATTTTTAGATTGCCTCTTCTGTTTCATTGAAGAATGAGGTTGCAATATTGATAAGTATTGCATTGAATTTGTAGATAACCTTGGGAAATATTGTCATTTTCACGATGTTGATCCTTCCAATCCAGGAGCATAGGAGGTTTTTCCATTTCCTAAGTTCTGCTTTGATTTCCTTTTTCAGTTTTTTAAAGTTTTCATCATAGATGTCCTTCAATTCTTTAGTTAACTCCTAGGTATTTTATTTTTTGTGGGGTTATTACAAAAGGAGTTGCTTTCCTAATTCACCTGCACTCTTCTCATTGTTGGCATACAGAAATGCCATTAATAGTTGAGGGTTAATTTTATACCCTGCTACTTTGCCAAAATTTTGAATCAGTTCAAGTAATTTGGGAGTGGAGTCCGTGGAATTCTTTAAATACAGGATCATATCATCTGCGAAGAGGGAGAGTTTTACTTCATTTTGTCCCCTTCATGCATCTTGTGTTATTGCTGTAGCCAGGCATTCTAATATTAAATTGCGGAGAAGCAGAGAGAGCAGACATCCTTGTCTGGTTCCTGAGTTTAGAGGAAATGGCTTTAGTTTTTTTTGCGATTAAGTTTAATGCTGGCAGTAGGTTTGTCATAGACAGCCTTTATTATATTAAGGAATATTCCATGGAGTCTTACTTTTTCTAGAACCTTCATCATAAAGGGGTGTTGGATCTTGTCAAATGCTTTTTCTGCATCTACTTAAATAATCATGTGGTTCTTTCCTTGCTCTTGTTGATGTGATGAATTATATTAATTGATTTCCTTATATTGAACCAGCTTTGCATCTCTGGAATGAATCCTGTTTGATCGTGGTATATGATTATTTTGATGAGTTGCTGAAGTTGACTGGCCAAAATTTTGTTGAGGAATTTTGCATTGATGTTCATCAAAGAAATGGGTCTATAGTTCTCTTTCTTTGATGAGTCCCTGCCTGGTTTGGGGATGAGTATTATGATGCATTCATAGAAAGAATTCAATACTGAACTTTCTCTTTCAGTTTCATTGAAGAGTTGGAGTAATATTGGTATGAGTTCTGCTTTGAAGGCCTTATAGAATTCAGTTGTAAATCCTTCCGGACCTGGAATTTTCTTAGATGGGAGGTCTCTTACTGAGTTTCCAGTTTGGTGTTTGATATGGGTCTGTTAATTTGGCTTAGCTCATCTAGGTTTAGTTTCGGCATGCGGACTCTTGTTAGGAAATCGTCCATTTCTTCCAGATTCTCAAACTTATTAGCATAATGGTTTGAGAATTATTTCCTTATAATGTTCTGAATCTTGGTTGTTTCTGTTGTTGAAGTTTCCATTCTCATCTCTGAGTTTGTTTACTTGGGTGTGTTCTCTTCCTTTTCTGATAAGATTTGCAAAAGATCTGTCAATTTTGTTAATATTTTCGAAGAACCAACTCTTTGTTTTGTTGATTCTGTCTATGGATTTTTTTGGATTCTAATTCATTCAATTCTGATTTAATTTTAATTATTTGTTTCAGCCTACTGGATTGAGGTCTAGCTTGCTGTTCTTTTTCAAGGAGGTTCAGATGTCTCTTTAAATTGTTGGTTTCAGATCTCTCTAATTTGTTGATGTAAAAACTCAGCACTATAAACTTGCCTCTTAGATTGCCTTTGCTGTCTCCCAGTGGAGCTGGTTATTTGTATGTTCCTTTTTGTTGAATGCCATGAACATTTGAATTTCCTTTCTAATCTCTTCTATAACCTACTGGTGGTTCAACAGTGTGTTGTTCAGCCTCCATGTGTTACAGGACTTTCTTTGGTGGCTTTTGGTGTTGAATTCTAATTTTATTCCCTTGTGGTCTGAGAGAATGCAGGGCATAATTTCATTGTTTCTGAATTTGAACAAGTTTGCTTTCTGACCTAAAATGTGCTCTATTTTGGAAAATGTTCCATGTGCTCCTGAGAAGAACATGTATTCTGATGCTGCTGGGTGAAATATCTAGTAGATGGTTGTTAAATCTAGTTGATCTATGCAGTTGTTTGGATATGCGGTTTCTCTGTTGAGTTTTTGTCAGGTTGATCTATCTAGTGGGGATAGTGGTATGTTAAATTCCCCAACAATTAATATCTTTGGATCTATGTGAGATTTGAGGGAAAGTAGTGTTTCTTGGATGAATTTGGGTGCTCCGTTGTTTGGTGAATAGATATTTAGAATTGTAATATCCTCCTGAAAAAGAGATCCCTTAATTAGTATGTAGCAACTTTCTTTATCTCATCTCACTAATTTTAATTTGAAGTTTATTTTATCTGACATTAGGATTGCAACTACCACCTGTTTATGGGGGCCATTTGCTTGGTAGATTTTATTCCAGCCTTTCACTTTCAGAATATGATTGTTTTTGTGGGCCAGGTGTGATTCTTGAAAGCAGCAGATAGAAAGATCTTACTTTTTAATCCAGCTAGATAGTCTATGTTACTTAATTGTAGAGTTAAGCCATTAATATGGAAAGTTAGGCCTGAGAGAGGTTTGGTTGTTCCTGCCATGTTATCCACCTTTTGGGGGGCTGTGGCAACTGGGTTCTTGCTATAGTTCTTGGATTCTCAATTTTGCTGTGGTTTCTTGGCCTTTATTTTGCTCTTGTTGGTTTTCTATGTGTAGGACATCTGTAAGTATCTTTTGTAGGACTGGTTTGGTGGAGATATATTGTTTCAATTTTTCTTTGGTATGGAACATTTCTATTTGGCCTTCTGTTATGAAGGAGAGTTTAGCTGGGTACAGTATTCTTGGTTAATAGTTGTTCGTCTTTAGGGCATGACATACATCATTTCAGTCTCTTCTTGCTTTGATTGTCTCTGCTGAGTAATCTGAGGTGATTCTCATTGATTTCTATTTATAGGTGATTGGTCTTTTCTCCTTGACATCTTTAAGGATCCTTTTCTTGGTCTGAATTGATCCCGTGTGGATTATAATGTGATGGTGGGATGTCCTGTTCTGGTCTAGTCTATTTGGGGTTCTAAAAGCTTCTTGTATATGAATGGGAGTATCTTTTTGCATATTTGGGAAGTTTTCTGAAATTATCCTGTTGAATAAATGTTCTAGACCATTAACTTCTGTCTCTAGGTACTTCTCTACATCCATTATCCTCAGATTAGGCCTTCTGATGGTGTCTTCCAAATATTGAATAGATCTATCATATTTCTTGGATTTGTCTTGGATAGTTTCTGTTCTTTCTCTGTAATATCAAGGCTGTCTTCAATCCCAAAGACTGGATCTTCTGCATGGTCTAACCTACTGTAAAGACTTTCTACTTTGTTATTATTCCCTTTCCTTCTAATTGGTCAGCTTTGATGGCTTCAAATTCTTTGTTGGAGCTTTGTTTTAGATCTTGTATGGACTTCTTTACTTCATTAATTTGGTTTTCAATGTTCATTTTCAAATCCCTTAGTTGATTGGATGGTTTCATTGGACTCCTTTTCCTTCTGAGGGGCTCCATTCAGCATTCTCTTTGTGGCATCCCTGGATTCCTTCAGCTGTCTGTTTATGGATTCCATGAATGCCTCCATTGATCTTTATCTATTCTCATCACTCACACAATACCTGTATTACTCTTGATTAGCTTCCTCATGCTCACGCAATTATATTAAGTTAAGTAAGCCAGACTCACAGCAACAAAGGTCCTATGGTTTCCCTTATCTGCAATAACTAGTACATGTTTAGGTCAGTCAGGCAGAAGAGGTCAAAAGCTATGTACATATGACTATATAACCTGATGCTAAGTGAAATGAACCCCAAGACAAGGACACAAGAGATTTTTATATTTGTTGCTATTCTTTTTAATGTACTTATAATGTACTGTGTGATTTTTTTGTGTGTTTCATTGTATGTTTTTCCCCCATAGTATAACCCCTGTTGTCACTGCATTTGATTCTGGTTTCATGCATCTTGAATATACATTTTTCTAATTTGGGTAGGGAAAGGGAAATAACAAAATGCTGAAATAGAATACAGGTTAATCCATTGTAACAATGAGATGTACAAGGCACTATGTTGAAAACAAACTTCACAACTTTTCAGGGTGGAGGGGGAGGGATGAGAGAGGGGAGGAAGGAGTTCAGGAGGTGGGGGGGGAAAGAGTTGGTAGGGGAAATTTTAAGAAGAGTGTAACAATGCTCAATAGGAAATGGACTCATTACCTTGCTCATGTAATTGTAACTTCTCTGTACAGTATCTTTACAATAAAAATATATATTAAAAAAGGAAAGACATTTCAATCACAAGAAAAACCAAATGTTTTTGTTTTGAAACCTACGTGATCCATAAGACTTTTAGCAGCAAACCAAGATATTTGGACAAATCCAAATTATTTCGCTTTTGATTTGACTGAAAATACAAAACTGAGAATTATTTTAAAGTGTGAGAAAGAGATAGTTGGATATGAATATTTGATCATTTCTAGATGAATAGAAGCTTGAAGATAAAATAGGTGTTTATAATTAGGTATTCGTGGGTACTTAGTTCCCAGAATTTGCCTCTGTGGGTAAACTACTAATTCTTATAATGCATAGAATTCATAAAACTTATCTATATTGTATGTACAGAAAGTCTGAGTATTCCTAACTTGAAATCCCGTAGATTATGATACATTTTATCCTACACATTAATACAGTTCACCCCAAGCTTAAGCTTTAATTATGCTGTGTATCTCAAATACTTCAGATTCTTAATTCATTTTCTGAAATTCTATACATTTTCTGCTTAAGATACGTCACCTTTCAACAAACATAAAATTTGTACCTTGCTGCTGAAGTTAATCCTGTTGAAGGTCTCTAGGGTTTGGGAGGTTATCACAAAATTTATGTTGCTTTTTTGAAGCACTGTTTGATTTTTTGACAAAATTAAGGCATGAAAATACATAGAGGATTATGCAATGATTTAACACGTGATGAGATTTCAGAACTAACCCAAGAATTTCTTTGCATCAATTGAGCTACATAAATGTGCAAGAATTTAAAATGTTTGTTTTAAAATAGTTTTTGAAATTTATTTTCATTTTTAAAATTTAGTATTTTTTAAGAAATTTCATCAAAGCTGTGTAACATCAGCCTACAAATATAACAGATTTACTGTATTAACATTCTCTCTGAATATCCTCAAAAGCATGACCTCAAAGGGAAAGTTTTAATCTGATAATAAAAAACTCATGAAGAATTCAGATATGCTGGTAGAAACAAATGTTATACATGGATAGTCTAGTGTGAGTGTGCACTGAGAAATTGTGGTTACTGATAACTCTCTAATTTGTAAACATAAGAGATAAGTACTCAGCACCTAATATGGAATAATATGTTGAATGACGGTGTTGACTACATAGCTTGCAATATACTGACTATATTGGATCACTTCTACCAGAAAAAAGACCTTCCTCTATTCTCAATGAAATACCCTTGAATCTCGACATAAATTTGCTTTCCCAATCCTCAAGGCTTCTTCCAAAATCATAATCTTTTTACACACAGAAAGCCTTATCCACTACCATTCTGGAACCCATCATGGCATTCCAGATAACATCATTTTTGGCAAAGAACTCATTTCACAGCCATTCCAGGATAGCAGGTGGCCCATGTTCATGGAATTCACTGGTCTTACTCTACACCTCATAAATTTGGAGTAACCATTGAGAAGACTCATTTACTATGAAACTTACTTGCAACACCATATAGAACTGTAGCAATGTTTGTGAGGGAATGGTGCCACTCTATTCACATCCAGTTATTGATACTGTTCTTCTATTGCTAGGATTCATTATTCTTGGGTCACGCAGTGGAAATGAAAATTAATTCTGTTCTGTTGCTATTACCACCAGTGACTGACCTAAAAATTCTGTTTTCTACTTTATAAATTTATGATATTCTATCTGGAGGCCTTTACCCAAAAAAGAAAAATTGAATTATAAAAAAAACACAAATAATTTTTGAAGGAGAAAAAAGCCTTTAAATTACAACATTACCCTTCCAAATCCAAATGTCGAGATGTTAAATGGTTAAATAACATTAACAAACTTCAACCATACTGATAGAAAACAAAAACAAAGACATCCCAAAATTGTCAATAAAAATGAGACAATTTTAAAATATCATATTAAAGTTAATTTTAGATTAAATGGAATGCACAAAACATCAAAACAAAAGAAAAATGGTTAACAAATATTCACAATTTTATTCATAAAATAAAATTGTGTGAACTGAAGTCATTGCACAAAAGCTCAAGTATAAAACATATTTCAACGTAAAATTTAGGACTGACTTTTCCAAAATACAATTATGTACTATTCCATTCTGCACGCCGGTAGAGAAGCTCTGCCCTTCCAGAGAACAATTTTAATTTGAGACTCTTCTCTTGATTATACTAAATCAATTTTTCAATATATGCTTATTTTTATATCACAGATTAACTTTTAAGATAGAACAGGATATCACAAATGATTGATTTTTCATACTTGAAAAAATCATTTGATTCATAAATTTCTGCCTTTTGTGTAAACATGTTATAGGTGGAACTTTCTGTAGTTAAGAAACCAGAGAAATAATGACTGCAATTTGCTTTTGTCAACCTTTGATTAGCTCTGCTGAAAGAAGCAAATAATTAAGTAAACATTTCTTATTTATTTTTACCTTGGCTTCCCATGAAGATCATCTGAGAAGCTGTAAGAATATACAGAAATTTTGTATATTATATATTTCCATTTTACTAGATGCAGACATTTTGTCTTAGTGATCCTATGAAATCAAGTGTCCATGTATTTTAACAGCTTATCAAGTAATTCTGCCACATATTCACCATTGGAAAGCACTGGTATAAGCTATCTTTTTTTCTAATTTGAGCATAAATTGCCTGATGTAAATGTCACTAACATAATTTATACTTGCTTATCAAAAAGAGTAAGCAAAGGAAAGACATGGTTAGCAATGAAACAGAGATGATATATATATATATATATATGTGAACATTCATTTACACCATCATGCAAACTATTTTTCAAATGGAATATATTTTCTTGGATAAGATAATATGAATATCTCTAAGTTCAGAAATGCTTTGATTACACATGAATAATGAACAACATATATACATTATATTGTAGAGATATTAAAATTATATACAGTGCACACATGTATATGTATAAATATTGACATTAAACTCTTTTTTCATTTCTATTTTTACATTTTATTTTTTATTTATTGTTATTGTAAAGGTGATATACAGAGAGGGTACAGCTACAGAAGTCAGGTAATGAGTTCATTTCTTTTTGAACAATGTCACCTTTTCCCTTGCTCTCACCCAGTTTTTCCCTACCATTCCCATGTTTGTGTGTGTGTGTGTGTGTTTGTGTGTGTGTGTGTGTGTGTGTTTGTGTGTGTGTGTGTGTTTGTGTGTGTGTGTGTGTGTGTGTGTGTGTGTCGATCATGGGGCTTGAACTGTGGGCTTGGGTGCTATCCCTCAGCTCTTCAGCTCAAGGTAAGCACTCTACCACTTGAGCCACAGCACCACTTCTGGTTTTCTAGTAGTTTATTGGAGATAAGAGTCTCACAGACTTTCCTGCTTGGGCTGGCTTTGAACTGTAATCCTCAGATCTCAGCCTCCTGAGTAGCTAAGATTACAGGCATGGGCCACTGGCACCCAGCCCTGCCCATAAGTTTTATAGGTCATTTTCAACATAGTGTCTAGTGAGTATCACTGCTGCATTTGTTCACCCTTTGTCCCACTATTTCTGTGCCATCTCACTTGCCCTCTGAAAAGCAGATAAATCAACAAACAAAACAAAAGGAAATGAGAACAAAACAACAACAAAGAAAAAATACATCTTGCTTCTTTTTTTGAGTTCATTTTGATAAATATTATTTTATATGATTATATGTGCATAGCTATTGGGCATTTGTGATCCTCTCCTAAGATGTCCTCCTTTGGTCTCACTGTGTGAGACCTGTATTATTTATTATGTCCCAGAATATTGTTCTCTTTTACCATCCAGTGTGTTCACTTGTAGATTTTTTCAAAATAATTTTATTGTCAAGGTGATGTACAGAGGGGTTGCAGTTAAATACATCAGGTAGTGAGTATATTTCTTTTTGGATATTGTTACTCCCTCCCTCATTTTTCTCCCACTTTCTCTACCCTCCTACCCCACACCAATTGCAAAGTTAATTTCCAACACATTGTCTTTTGTTTTGTTTTTGTTTGTTTTTATCTTTTTTTTGGTTGTGGGGCTTGAACGCTGGACCTGAGTGCTGTGCCAGAGTTTTTCAGCTCAAGGCAAGCACTCTACTACTTGAGCCACAGCACCCCTTATGATTTTCTGGTTGTTTACTGGAGATAAGAGTCTCACAGACTTTCCTGCCTGGGTTGGCTTTAAAACAAGATCCTCAGATCTCAGCCTCCTGAGTAGCTAGTATTACAGGTCTGAGCCTCCAGCACCCATCTTCCAACATATTGTCTTGTGAGTATCACTGTTGCATTGGTTTGCCCTTTGTCCTTTGTCTCACCATTTTGTTGTTTTCCTTCCCTTCCTTAATTCAGAAAAACACATATATACAATACCTAAGGTACTAAAATCAAATTCAGTGACAACAGGGGATAAACCGTGGGGTAGAGGGAGGAAGAAGAAAGGAAAAAAGAAATAACTTCATATATACCACATTTTCTTGATGCATTCATCTACTAAGGGGAGTTTGGGTTGAGTCATATCTTGGCTATGATAAATAATGCTGCAATAAACATATTTGTGCTGGTAACCTTGGTGTGACCTTGTTTGTGGTCAATTGGAAAAATAGCCCAGAAGTGGAATTGCTGCGTAAAAGCTCTATGTTTAGTTTTTTGAGAAACCTCCATACTGCTTTTCAGAGTGGTTGAATAAGTTTGCAGTACCACCAACAGTGTGATACAGTTCCCTTTTGGCAACATCCCTGCCAGCTTTTGATATTGTTAGCTTTCTTCATAATAGCCATTCTAACTGGGTTGAGGTGGAATCTCAATGTTGTTTTGATTTGCATTTCTTGTATATCCGGATTTCAAACATTTTTCTAATGTCATTCTTATTTCTTTGTCTGAGAAGTGTCTCTCTTTAAGTCTTCAGCCCATTTATAAATTGGGTTGTTTTGTTGAGGGTTTATTTTGGGGTGTTTAATATTTTGAGCTCTCAGCATATTTTAGGTATGAGGCCCTTGTCTGATATATAGCTGGTAAAAATCATCTCACATTCTGTGGGCTTTCTATTTAACTTGTTAGCTATGTCATACAACTTTGCCATACAGAAACTCTTGAGTTTGATGCAATCTGATTTATCTAGTCTTTCTTTGATTTGTTAAGATTCTGGATCTTTTCCTAGGAAATTCTGATCCATGTCTAGTAGCCCTAGTGTTTCCCTTAACCCTTCCTGTAATATTTTCATAGTATCTGGCCTTACATTGAGGTCTTGGAATTGATTCTGGTGCCGGCTGATATATCAAGAAGTAGTTTCAGTTTTCTCCATGTGAAGAGACAATTTTGCCAGGACCAGTTGTTGAAGAGACTGACTGTCTTCCTCTGTTTTGGGTTTCTTTATCAAAAATAAGCTCCCTATATGGCTGTAGGTTCATTTTTGCATCTTTTATTATGTTCGGTTGGTCTTCAAGCCTATTCTTGTGCCAGTACCAAGCTTATTCTGTTGCTGTTTCTTTGTAATAGAGTTGAAGCTTGGTATTGATATGTCTCCAATAATGTTCATCTTGCTAAGGATCATTTTTTCTATTCAAGGTCTTTTATTATTCTATATGAATTTTGGGATTGCTTTCTCTATTGTGTGAAAGACTATTGTTGGGATTTTTATAGTTATAGCATTGAATTTGTAAATTGTCTTGGGAAGCATTGCCATTTTCACAATGTTAATTCTTCTGATCTAGGAGCATGGGAGTTTATTCCATTTTTTAAAATCTGCTTCAATTTCTTTTTTAGATGTTTAAATTTTCATACTAGAGTTCCTTCACATGTTTGGTTAATTCTTAGGATTTTTTTTTGAGGCTACTACAAATAGAGTGCTTTCCTGAGTTTAGTCTTGATCTTAAAAATATTGGCCAATGAAATTTAAAATTGGATTTTTAATGAAATATTGAAGCATCCAGATCACATAAAAACTGAGACATGCCAGGCGCCAGTGGCTCACGCCTGTAATTCTAGCTACTCAGGAGGCTGAGATCTGAGGATCGTGGTTAAAAGCCAGCCTGGGCAGGAAAGTCCATGAAACTCTTATCTCCAATAAACCACCAGAAAATGAGAAGTGGCACTGTAGTTCAAGTGGTAGAGTGTTCGCCTTGAGCTGAAGAGATGAGGGACAGCACTCAGGCCCAGAGTTCAAGCCCCATGACTGACCAAAGAAAAAAAAAAAAGGAAAAACACTGAGACTTAAATTATAGTGAAATAATGTAACTTATTAAAGTATATATGTGCATTATCAGACATTTTTCTTAGTAACTTTCAATAGCTTTCTATTAAATTAGTATTCATTCCCACTTCATATTTTCTAAATCTGGTGGTTTCCACTGTATTTTGCAGTAGGCAGCAAAATTAAGGACAGCCAGTGACTGAGTGCAAATGCATTGTTTCATATATATAGTTAAAGGCATTACATAGCAGCAAAATGAAAGCCCAATCAATTCAATCAATCAACAACAAAAGCACCTAACATCATTGTGCTTTTTTTGCTGGTGGTAATCCAGCTTTCTCCATCATCTTTCACCTGAGCCACAGGCCGCCATGCTTCACTTTATATAGGAACCAACAAATACATTCACCTAGAATTTCTTTCCATCAGTTGAGATAATTAATTATCACAATTGTAAACTTTCCAGCAGTATATATTTTTCTGAAATAAGCCTGCTGTATTCCAAAATATGTGAAATTCCTGGGCAAAGAATGGAATGATTTTAGACATTTTGTCTAGAGTCACTTCACTTAAATCAGAGAAAGTGTTTTTTCTGCTCATAAAATGTTTAATACATTAATACATTTCCTTGTTCTTATTTTTGAGTGGAAGTCAGAGATTGTATTGCCTTTATATTCTTTACCATTAACAATGATGTTTTCCAATTTAACTGAAGATAAATATTTCTCAAAAACATTGATATATTTTTCAGATTTTACATTAGATTCAAGGAGAGTTTATCAACACTTAGAATTATATGAAAATACTATGATTGATTTTTAACGTGGATTCATTGAATGTGGATGCCCACATTCAATGAATATTCATAGAATATTTTCTACGGAGCTCATGGTAGCCTATCAGTCTTAAAAGTGCATACAATTTATTGGAGCCAAGGGGAACATGAACCTGTGGCTTAAAATAGAAAGGGGACACAAATCAAATATGGTAGTAGCACTTAACAAAACTATTTATTAAATATTAAGGGAAGATTAAAACTCTATATTTTTATATAAATGGCATCAAGAAAATGTGTAATTGAGTTGAAAATTAATTATTGAGTGTATTTTTTACCACACAAGTTATCTCTATTCACATCCTTTCATTTTCCCTGCAACTGAGGCTGTCTATTTAGACCTACTAGTAGCTAGGAGTCACTCACTGTCACATATGGCAAACACTCAAAGGTAGGAGAATTAGAAGCTTCCTTGGTGAGAAAAACCAAGGCGTGGATTCCATTGTAATTTGGGGTTGTTTGAATTGGAATAGTTTGGTGGCAAGCTTACTAAAGTGGGTGTGTTATGTGATTAGTTTGGAGAGTGTACATGGATGTCTTTCCTGTGTTCATTCTGAGTAGGTGGCCATTCCAGAAGTGTATTTGACTTTCCAGAGCTCATCTTGAGTTGGTGGGAGTCAAAGTAGGGGGGGGCGAGATTGGGAAACTAGATGTCTTGAATCATATCAAGGATTTTGGTATGCTTGCTCCGCCAATGTGGAACAATGTGTATTGAATGCTATCAACTTTACCATTTTTGTTGTAGCAGTGGAAGCCAGCGTTTTATAGTTTATATATTGTATGGCCACTGCTCAATTGTAAATATATCTTCTTAGTTTACACATGAATCCATTTTATTTCTGCTCCATAGTAAATCAGAATATTACATCAAATGTATGTATATATATACACACATACATATATACATATATATGTACATATGAATGTATACAGAGATGAAACTGCACCTCATATTTAAATAAAATAATGCTTTTTATAAAATTGGAGAAAAGCAATTCATTCAGAACAACTTAATCATTCCCACTGTGGCAGTTTATAATTATAGAAAAATTGCTGGCATCTGAAAGGTGAAGTTTATGTGATAGAAAAGTTCATTAAAGTGAATTATTTGATGATATTAGTACTCTTAGAAAAATCAACAGAGTATGAGTGTCCCACCACCTGGGGCCAGGATGAGGTGTTTTCTCTCAAGGGTATAGAATTACATATCCATCCAGTTGCATCATGGGTGGCTCTGCCCTTGTTGGGAAGCATCTGGTAGCCTGCTTTCCAGACAGGATATTGAACAAGAGTTCTGTTCTACTATGACAATAACCATATGCAGTCCTTAAATATTCAGTTAGCAATGGCGTCTGTGCTTCACTCAGTATAACCTTATTGTCGTTTGTCAGGTAACTCAAAGGCACATGGTGTGTATTGAATGCTTGATATTGTTTAAGTGTATCAGTCATGCCTGAGTAATCCCTAAGGTTCAATTTTAAGTAAGAATTGGAAACTCTGCAGTGAAGAAATTGGGGGTCTATGACATTTGTTCTAGAAATAGGAAATTGTAAAATGGTATACAAAACTATTTCTCTGCAATTTTAATATGTTACCTTATTGAGTGTATGAATCATACTGAAAATATAGTTTTGTTTTAGTAGTATGAAATATATTTAAATTTAGGTTATGTTGGTAAGCCTAAATTTATGTTAGGTTGGTGAACATAATGTTTTTCAAATTTTTATGAAGATTACATAATAAGAACTCAATTTCTAAAATCTTCTTTTCTCATGGTTACAAAAGAGATTGCTTTGAAATTTATGAATGTCTACCTTTTCCCCTGAATAAAGTTAAAAAGTAAGTTATTACTGTGATTTGTATGGATGTTTCCTCCCTTTTACAATAATTGTTAGAAGAGGTTTCATTCTGATATTATCAAGTTGCTATTTTAATTTTACACTCCGTAGAGCTAAAATTAACTTTTTAAAACCATGCAATATTTTCATGAATGTTAGTATTGTGATTTCAACATCATTCACAACTTCCTTTGGAAATCAGTCAAAAATTGCTATATGAAATAGTTTCTTCAATGGCTATAAGATGGTAGCAAGAAGGAAAATAGCAAAGAACTGAGAAAGGAATGGGATATCTTATAAAGGGGAATGGTTTGGGATATTTACGTTCCAGTTGTGTAATCTGTATACCTATGAGAACTATGATGTGGGTGGACAGTTTTACAGTAAAAGAAGTTTTGATTTTATTTTCAATATCACTTTAAATAACAGATCGCAAAATACAGTATTAAAATGATAAAAATCATCTTATAAACATGCTAGAAACAATAGCAAGAAAGAAAAACCATTTGAGTCCTTATCTTGGGGTTAATTTCGCCTAACATCAACTTATCTGACCGTTTCTGCTTGTCTCAGACATATACTAATTATTGCAAATAAGGGAAACCATGGGACCTATGTTTCTTTGGATCTGGCTTACTTCACTTAATAAAATTTTTTTTCCAAGTCTTTCCATTTCCTAACAAATGGGGCAATGTTATTATTTCTGATGGAGGCATAGAATTCCATTGTGGATATATACCACATTATCTTGATCCATTCATCTATTGAGGGGCATCAGGTTTGGTTTCATATCTTAACTATGGTAAATAATGCTGCACTAAATATAGTTGTGCTGGTAGCTTTAGTATGGTCTAGTTTGTGATCATTCAGGTAAATGCTCAAAAGTGGGGTTGCTAGGTCATAGGGGAGCTCTATGTGGAGTCTTTTGAGGAACCTCCATACTACTTTCCAAAGTAGTTGAAAAGTTTACACTCCCACCAACAATGCAGTAGGGTTCCCTTCTGGCTACATCCCCTCCAGCATCTGTTGCTTTCTTTGTCCCTCTCACAGTATAACCCTTGTTTTCACTGTATTTGATGTTGGTATAATTTGGGGAGGGGAAGGGAAAAACAAATTGTTTAAATAGGGATACAGGTGGACCCATTGCAACAATGAGATGTACAAGATGTTATGTCCAAGAACGAACTTTACAACTTTGGCCAGAGGAATGGGTGGGGAGTGGGGGAAAGATGGAAGGGCAGGGATAGTAAGGGGAAACAATAGAGGAGCAAGAAATGTACTCATTACCTTGCTCATGTAATCGTAATCCATCTGAATGGTATTTTCACAATAATGAACATTAATAAAAAATTAAAATAAAATGATAAAATCATGTTAACCTCACTGAAAAGACATCTGATGTATATGTATGTTATACATATGTATTTCTGAGGAGTGAGTAATAAATGAACAATTCTGCTTTAACATCAGCTCTATTGCTTACAACAATAAATGGGTGAACATAGATTCTTGATTTGTATAAAACAACTTTAAGAGATTAAAATGATTCATTAGCTTCAAAGACCTTACAACTTTTCCATGGTTATATCAATAATTATGTCATTCTGATTTGAATGTGCTTTTGGATATGTAAAACTCTCATTTAAAAAGCAGGAAATTTGGAAGGACAGATCTTAGAGTTTTTGTCTAGAAAAATAATTCCACAAAACCAGGTAGACTTATTATCTGTAAAACAATTTTCATTATGCATGAATAAAATAGTGTTTTATTTTCTTTTTATTTTGTCGATTGTGGGGCTTAAACTCAGGGCCTGCGTTCTGTCCCTGAACTCTTTTACTCAAGGATAGCACTCTACCACTATAAGCCACAGCACTACTTATGGTTTTCTGGTGATTAATTGGAGATAAAAGTCTCATGGACTTTCTTGCCCCGGCTGGCACTGAACCATCATTCTTAGATCTATGCCTCCTGAGTGGCTAGGATTACAGACAAAAGTCCACAGTGCCCAGCTAAAATAATGTTTGCAAAAGAGCAGAAAAACTATTAAATTGCCTTTAAAATGGAGTTAAAGGTGTACAACTTCAAGGATAACAGAATACAATATCTGATATTTCCTGGATCCTAGCATTGGTTTAAGCTCTGCTTACAGTCAGTCTGTCTACATTTCATATACCTTGTGATTTTCCCTCTTTCCTATTATTCCTGCTCTATAAAAGCATACAAAATTGAGGTGACTCTTGTCAGTCACTCAGAAATTGTGTGTGGATATGTGAAGCTATGCTGAAGCCAGTTGCAGTTAAATGGTAGCACAGGGGTGGATGAGAATTGCATTAAGAGGTTACTCAGTAAAAACTTCATATTTCATCAAAGTTACAGTAAAATGTAAGTATTCAAAATATGACGATTGGAGAATGGTTTGCTGAAGTGGTAATTTACAGACATAGGCACAAGATGTAGTGAATAATGTAAAAAATGAAGCAGCAATTTGGGTCTAGTAACCGCAAAATGGTTATCATGTTTAGGCTCAGAAAATTAAAAAAAGAGAATAAGAGGGTTTTTTTTGAGACAAAACAGAAATAATGACTTAAGGAAATGTAGGCTGAACCCAAAAAATCCAACAGGGAAAGATTTAGAAAAAAAAATTCCAAATCCATTCCTCTCCCTTTCCAGTCTGGTGCTGGGCTTCCAACTTGCCAAATTTGATCAGAAACCAAAGAACAAGGACACTTTACATGCTCCCACACAGGTCAGCTTTCTGACATACAACCTATAAAATATACAATAAGTGTTATGCAGAGGCAACCAAGGTGTTTGCTAGTTTCAGTGGAAGAAATGATTATTAACATTATTTAGGCATATATTAATTCATTTAAGAACTCACCTTTAATATTTAAATGTCATACTTTTATATTGTAGATACCCATCTAAGACTTGGGACTCAGTTCTTAGGGAATAGATTGTGTGAGGAAACAAATTCCAATCAAATAATATCTATTAATGGCCTTCTTCCCACCATCCTTCTGCCTCAACCACCCTGAGCTGGATGGCTACACACAATGTTGATGCTAAATAACAGAGTGGAAAAATATAAGACTTTAGTTTGTAGGTATCATACGTTTTGTAGTTGAGTTTAACTTTAGAGTTAAAGTTGAGTTTATAGAAGAAATCACTAGTGATCATGTCTCTGAGGAGATATCACAAAGCTGAAGTCTAAAGACTTCTATTTATTCTAGTATCCTCACACTGTGTGTCAGTGTCATACTAGATTCCTGTGCATCCTGGATGGAAGAGGAACTGGATGAAGAAACAGTCAGTGATGGGGGCTAGAAAGAGTAGGCTGGGAGGTGAGAGGACACAGTGTGATATAATAGAAGCCAAGAAGAAAGCCTCAAATAAGGTAATTGTCATTTATCATACACATACAAAAATGGTATTGGGTCACAAAAGCTAAGACCTGAGAAATGGATTAGACAATTTGGAGGTAACTGTACAATAACAAAAACAATCTCTGTGAAGTGTTTGTGACCAGAGATCAATTGAGGTTGGGTAAAAATAGAATGAGAAGCAAGGCAGTAAAGTGAGCATACTGTCTTTCGAAGTGAGAAAGGAATGAAATTAAAAAACAGAACATAAGACATGGGGTCAGGGAAGTCTTTTTCTTCACTTAGTTTTGCTTTGTACCAGAGGGTTAATAATTTATCTGCTAATAAGAATGATCCTGTTAAAAGACATTATCAATTCCAGTGCAAATTAAAAAAAAAACCTCATTTGAATCACAAGGCCATTGGCAAGGCCTGAGAAAGTAAAAAGGGAGCTCAAGTACCAAAGTTAACTAATTACTTTCTCCTCTCCCCTCCCCTCCCCTCTCCTCCCCTCTCCTTCCCTCTCCTCCCTCTCTTCTCCTCTCCTCTCCTCTCCTCCCTTCTCTTTTCTTCTGTTTTTCTTTTCTTTCCTTTTCTTTTCTCTTATTTTGCTGGTCCCAGGGCTTTAACTCAAGGTCTGGTTTCTGTCCCTGAGCTTCTTTTGCTCAAGGCTAGCTCTTGACCACTTGAGCCACAGCACTACTTCTGACTTTTTTCTGAGTAGTTTATAGGAGATAAGAGTCTCACAGACTTTACCTGGGGTGGCTTCAAAGTGCGATGCTCATATCTTAGCCCCCTGAGTAGCTAGGAGTACAGGCATGAGCCACTGGTACCTGGCTTCTGCTTCTTTTTAAATGCATATATTTATGTGAGCAAGTATGGCCTGGAACTTGACAAGTAAACTACTCTGTCCTATAGCTCATCAGCCTCTGCCTTGGTCTCCCAGGTGTTAGTATTGCCACACAGAAGCTTAGGTTTAAATTTCTTCTTTTTTTAATTAAGTTTTTTTTATTGTGAAAATACCATGCAGAAGGGTTACAATTACATGAGCAAGGTAATGAGTTCATTTCTTATCAAGCATCGTTGCCTCCAATTTCATTAGTACTACCTCACCATTAGAATATCTGATATGGTAAATCATTATATTTCAAGGGAAATTAGGAGTTCCTGTAAAACTTAGTCTGTTTTTTCTCTGTTGTTCATATCAAATTAGCATTTTCAAAAGGTCTGTAGAGTGGGAATGTAAATGTAATATAATTATTCAGGCGAGAAGAAAGGAAATTATGCGAAGAAATGATGGACAGGCTGGGCCATAGCTCATTTAGGGGTTTCAGGTAGCTTTAGGATGCCAGTAACTTCCTATTGTATAAAATTCTGCAGTAATATTGAACTACTCATATAATTGGCTTCACAATGGTACTGGTAACACAATAAGGAAGATAGGGCAATGGTGCTAAAACTAGTTTCACTGGCATGATTAACATAAAGCTTATGACATCTAAGAAAATAGAGAGCAGAGATGACAGGCAGGAGGAAATAAGTTGTGACAGCTGGAGGCCTAGTTGGAAAAATGCTGCAAGGAATCAGAGAACAAGCTGGCTGCAGAATGGAAAGTGTTAACCTCAAAGTGGAACATTTGAAGTGGAGGTTTTGTTGGTAACATAATTACTGACCTTGTTTCATGGCTCCGCCTAGCACTGTCTTATAAGTACCACACACTAACCGATTGCGCCACTGGAGCTCCAGACCTTGTATCATGGAAGTGACTATTTACAGTAAAATGAAACAAAATTTTATTATATTTTATTTAAAGAAATAAACCAAATTGGTTTGTGTTTGTTGTATATATATATATATACCCATATATGTATATGTAAATATACACATATATATTAAAAACTGATGTGTATGTGTATATGAAACATTATATATGCATTATATTGGGATTTGAACTCAGGGCTTTAGATTTGCTTAGCAGATTTGCTATTTGAGCCATACCTCTGCCCTTTTACATATATGCATTATATACAATATATAATATATATGAATGCAATATATATATATGTACTGCCAATAGTATACTAATTACATACACATTAACATTCAATATTGCTGGTATATATGTATATATTATATATTGGGTATAGCGTATATATACATATTATGAACATTATATACATTATATAGTTAATGCAATAATTCAGTAGGTATACATAACTGAAGTCAGAAAATTAGATGTTCAGTAGTATTTTTGCATCGGTTTTCTATGGTTGCTTATTATGATAAGTTTAATGAGGTAAAACATGCACATTCAATATTTTCCCATTGCTATGCATTAGGAGTCCAAGCATGGTTTAGTTAAGTCTTTCTACTTTGTAGGTTTCATAAAGTTTCAATTAAGGTGTCACCAGGATTGGGTGTCATCCCAAAGACTATAGGGAAAAGTGACAAAGTTGCTGACAGAACTCAGATCCTTTAAGTTGGGAAGCTGAAGTCTTCAACTTTGTGATAGCTTTTGGCTGGAGGCTTCTCTTAGCTCCTGAAATGACCCTATTCCTCAACACATATATTTCAAACCTTCGTCATTGACTCATAAAGGCCCAGAGAGATGTAATCTCTTCACAGAACACATCCTAATCACATGCAATATCATTCCATCATTCTGGTTATTCTGGGTTAGTTACCACAGGTCTTGCTTACAGGGGAAGGAAGGAAGCATATTTACATCAGGAGGCAGACACCTTAGGATAGAATCTCTCACAAATAATGAAAGGGGGAAAGGAGAAAGGAAACAATTGCCTGCATGTTTAATGTCATGGATGATTAAGGGAGTATGGCCAGGAGAACAGCCAGTAGCATCAGTGAGGAAAGTGAAGTGGTGAATTCCAAGTTGCTGGAATTTGAAGAAGGGAGAGGCATGAAGTAGATAGATAGCAGAACTGGTGCACAAATGGGGAACATTTTCTATAAAATACTTCAGACATCTCTAATTGAAAGCTGGCAGTTATATGATTAGGGAGTTAACTCTAACTAAAATCAACAGTGGAAAATTTTGGTACGCATATGACTTGAAGTTCAAATACTTTCAGTAACTATATCATTGCATGCTCATCTGCTCTTTATTTCAAAATAACAGAGATTAAAATGTAAATTTCCATCATTTCTATTCAAGCAGTAAATGATCTGTGCCTGAGTGGATTTTCAGTGATGCAAGTAAACAGAGTAATAGCAAGCTTTATAGCTTGCATCTGGAATGTCCCTGCAGGGCTGTGTCTCTGAGGCTTGGTCTCCAGCTCTTAGTTCCATTAAAAAGTGGTGACTCTTTAAGTAGGAAGACTTAGGGAAGAGGTGGAAAGGGAAGTGGGTCTCCAGTCTCTTCCCATTTTAGCTTTGGCCATGAAAGAGCAGTTTTGCTCACCACACTCTTCTGCAATGGTGTGAACCTCCTCAAAAGGCCAGTTGGTCATTAGCAGAAACTTCTAGAACACTGAGACAAATTGAACTCTATATAATTTGATTGATCTTGGGTATCTGTTATAGTAAAAAAAAAAGCTGAATAACATATATGATCAAAACTGGTTTATACCAGTTTGTGTGTATACAAATGTAAACAAATGTCTGTATTCTTTGATTTAAATCAATCTGGAAGTTAAGAGACTTTCAGTGTGATTTTGCAGACTCATTATGCAAATGAATCCCAAAGAAGTCAAAATTGAACATAATCTTTGACCTGGACCTCGGTTTTAGGACTCCACTTCTCCCTAAATTTATGGGGACATGACCTCTCAAGTCAACATCCAGAGATTTTTTTTTCCTGAAATGATTGCCATAGGAAATGAAACAGCCTTAGATTTTGCTTTTATGGGCTTGTCTCAAATGTTTGCAACAGACTAACATATTATAAATGCAAGGCTTAAAAAACACAAAAGGAGTTAGCATGTTTAAATTCCAAATATTGCTTTTAAAATATTTATTTATTTATTTTTAAGCCAGAGTCCCTTTGTAGCCTAGTGAAATGTTGACCTTGGGATCTTTTAGACTTCACTCAGCCTCCTGAGTATTGTATTACAGATATGTGTCACCAATCCCAGCTAAATCTCTGTGTGTTGTCAATATGCATTAACCTAGGATAAATACAAATCATTAAGAACTCAAGACACAAGCAATTATTTCTCATACTATAGAACATGTATATACATATATACCTATACACATATACATATATGCATATACAAACATGGACATATACACATTATAAACTATACATATGTTATATATATAACTTATATATATGTATATATAATATATATATATAAATTATTACTGGTTATATTTTTGTCAACTTTATCCTCCAGAATCCTCCCTCTGGGAGTTTGTAGATCTTCTACACTGATGTGAACAGTAGTTTCTCTGCCCTGAAATACTAGTTAGAGCCTTGGTTTTCTGAGTCCCATAGTTTCTTTGCCCTGAAATACTAGTTAGAGCCTCTGTTTTCTGAGTCCCAGGACTTCCTCTTCCTTGCTTTAATACTTCACTTGTTAAATTATATGTTAATAAATTAGAAAATATACTTTTATGGCCTTGCATACTTGATACAGATTTATTTATTTACCATCTACATTTGCTTATTAATTTTCTTGGTATAGATCTTAGGCTGCACATTAGTTTCTATTAGAATAACCAAACCTTTTTGTACAGTTTTCAGCTTTGCTATTTCTGGCAATATGTATCTACTTGTCAGTGAGTTATATGGCTAGAAAAAATATCTTTGAATTTGTGCTATTGAGAAATTTCAAAATAATGTATATTTAATTATTTTAATTAAATTATGGAATTTGGCATATGGAATTATTTTAATACATTCTATTGGGAAACTCATGACTATTTTTAATCTGGCAACTTATTTTCTTCAGCACTAAGGTTTTATTTTAATTTTATTTGTGATCTTTTTTCTTTCCTTAATGCTCAGTAAAGCAGAGTGCTATAAAGACTTTTGAAGAAGAAACCACTTCTGTGAGGTTTGGGGAAAGTTTTCCAAGAGGTAGGACTTAATAAATATCTTGAAAAAGTGGGTGTGTTGTGGTGATGTTTGAGGTAAACATGTAAAAACAAATGCAAACCAGCTAACAAACCAACAGTAGCAAAGACACTAAAGTGAATCATTTGATGGCAAAAAAAGTGACAGTAGGTGAGTAGAAATAGTGGAGCTATTATGATTCAAGTTTACTGCTAAGAAACAGTACCTGGAAACAGAGATTAGTGGCTATTTGGAGGCTGAAGAGTGGAATGTGCTTTACAGAGCATACAGCTGATAGCTTCAAGAAGGTGAGAGGGTGAGGAGACTAAGTAGGAGGCAGTGCTTCACCACTTTACTGTTTTCTCATCACTTCTGGGTTCCCCACATGACCCTCCCCTGTTGCTCCTGTTGGAGCCTGGCTATCTAGGACCATTATCCTCTTTATCCTTGAAATGACATTGAGAACCCACTTCTAATCTAGCTTAATTCCCAAGTTCATTCATTCTTTCTTTCTTCCTTTTTGTTTTTTACAATTCAATATGATTGCAAACATGTACATTAGTATATTATAAAACATATGTAGTATCCAGAAAATAAAACTGTTATTAACACATAAGATACAGTTTCATTAAGTAGTAAAATTGTACCTGAGGCCTTTTAAAAGTATGTTTGTATTATCTTTAAAAAGTGGTACAAAGGAGTTACTATTCAACTCATCATTGTATGGATACAGTGGATTTTGTCAGTGTCACCATTTTCATCATTCTCCCACATCCCTCCCTGCCCAACCCTGTCCTCAATTTTCTTACAATATTAAATTTCTCCATTCTTAATCTCACCAGCCACAGTTTCACAGAGAGTCCTGGAGATATGGCATTCTGTTTTGGTCCCTTAGATATTCAGAAAATCTGTACGTGAAACTGAATTAAGGCATCTACCTTGTGTAAGTCAAATGCATGTACTTGCCCCTGGATGATTTAAGCAGGCAAGACACAGCATGTAATTAGCTTCAACTGCACCACTTGGGCAAGCTAAATTCTAATCTTGACATCCCAAATATTATATAGATTCATATGCAATGAGCTGTTGAATCGTATTCACCAAACTTAGGGGTATAGAAGAAAACTCTAATTGTCCTTCTGGGAAAGATATTCTACATAAAAGTGCAGAGACAAAAATTAACCATAAAGCCTTTAAAATGTGTTTGTCTGGGCAGTATATTGTGACACATACACTTTGCTATTAATTATGCAGGGAGGAACACAAGAAACCATCAACTAAATATGCACCTTTAATATGTACCTTTTTACAAATAATACATTAGATGAGATAATAAAATATTAATTAAATACCTGGTCACTGGCAGCTCACACCTGTAATCATAGCTATTCAGGATTGCACTTCAAAGCTAGCCTAGGCAAAAAAGTCTGTGAGACTCTTATCTCCAATAAACTACTCAGAAAAAGCCAGAAGTGGCACAGTGGCTTAAGTGGTAGAGCACTAGCCATGAGCACAAAGAGGCTCAGGAACAGCACCCAGGCCCTTAGTTCAAGCCCCAGGACTGGAAAGAAAAAAAAAATCTTAGTGAAGCTCCATAACAGAAACATCAAACCTTGGTAGCAAAAACATACAGTGCAAGGATGGATTCTATAAACAAAATTATCAATAATTCTAAACTGACATTTTAATTCAGTTATTCAAAACTATCATTACCACTATTTTACACATTACAGATATTTTGCATGCACATATATTTCACACATTAAGATACTTAATAACAAAATAAATATTTCCTAATCACCAAACCTATCAGCCAGAGGGTTTTCAATTTACTTACTTCTATTTTCCTACCTCCTCCTCCAACTTCTTTTAACCAAATAATCACTTTACAGAGGTTTTATATGTATCATCCACTTGGCATGTTTTTATTTTTTTTATTACATTTGGAATTCCTATAACATACATTTTTACCTTTATTTGTACTAGTTCTCTAAAATGGTACCGTATTGCAGGTTGTTGGGGAGGACTTGCTTTAGCCATTCATATTAGTTCTGATGTCTTATTTACACCAAGTGTATATTGATGCTGCTCATTTTGGCTGCTTCTATATGAAGGGTTATGAGGCAGTGACCATTTGTTGCTTGTTTAAACTAAACCGAAGATCAGCAAATTCTGTCTAGCAGAGCAACACGTGGTGGTAATCCAAACACCTGGTTGGCTGTGTGCCTTTATAAGCCCTGCAAATCCTTAGCTGGGGCTCTCCTCCTAGGCTCAGCTGTGTGGGAGTGTAGGAGGAGGCCAGAGCTGCAGACCGTCTAAATAAAACCTTAAAACAGCTGTAAAGTCTGACTCTCCGTGGTCTTCTTGGTGGGGGTCCTGCGACCTGGGCACAACACTACATAATTGTCTTTTCCTGAAAATAGGTTTTGTAACTACTTCCAAGTTGTTATTTTGGCTAATAATGTGTGAATGAAAATTCCTGTCTCCGGTGGGGGTGGGGGAGGATGGGAAGCATGGGAAGAGGAAACAAAGGAGGAGGCTACAATGCTTGATAAGAAATGTACTCATTACCTTGCCCACATAATTGCAACCCCTCTGTACAGTATTTTCACAATAAAAAAATCCTTTATTCGATAACAAATAAAAAAATATTTTTGTTTGGCAAGGAATTAATGTATATTAGAACTAGAATTGTTGGATCATTTTAAATGTCAATATGCACTTATTTGAGATTGTGACATATTTTTTGTTGCCATCACCAATGTTGTATTCATTTTATGATTTAAAAGATGTGTGTTACTATTTGTGTTGCTTCTCAAATATGTCCCTACAGTGTAGAAGAGTTACTATTGAGGGTTGAAGGATAGTGCTATAGTTAAGTGGTAGAGTCCTTGTCTAGAATAAATGAGGCCCTGGGCTTGATCCTCAGCACTAAAAGATAAAAAGAAAGTCAATATCAAATACAGTGAAAGCACGGGTTATACTGTCGGGGAGGGACATACAAAGCAACAAAGAAATCATCTCCTAAATATGTTAGAGACAATAGCATGAAAGAAAAAACATTTGAATACTTATCTTGGAGTTCATTTCACGTAACATCAACTTATCTGACCTTTTCTGCTTGTCTCAGACATATACTAGTTATTGCAAATCAGAGAAACCATGGGGCCTATGTTTCTTTGGGCTTGGTTTACTTAAACAAATCGTTTAAATAGGGATACAGGTGGACCCATTGCAACAATGAGATGTACAAGTCGTTATGTCGAAAAAGGAACTTTACAACTTTGGCTGGGGAGGGGGGGGTAAGGTGGGAGGGTGGGAGATGAGAAGGGGAACAAAGGAGGAGGCTACAATGCTTGATAAGAAATGTACTCATTATCTTGCCCATGTAATTGTAACCCCTCTGTACAGTATTTTCACAATAAAAGAAAAGAAATTCAAAAGTATTGATACTAATTTTTGCTCACTCATTATTTTCAGTATTTTTTTATCAATTTATACCAAACAAAAATTAGATACAATACACACTTAACATGATATCACATGTTGGAAAATAGAACCAAAATAATTTACATATTAAACACCAACCTTAACATGTGGATCGAATATGTACTCCTAATGAATTAATAACATAAAGGGAAGATGTGATAGAATTATTTTGTGCTATATGAAAGTAGGCTTAGGTTTTGTGCAATTTAGTTATTTTCTAAAGTTCAGCTATAGTCTATAACATGAGGAAGAAAGCTATCAGCTATCATTTATCAAAAATTATCTTTGGAAGGGATAGTGAGAGAAAAAGAAAGGAGGGGTAAAATGTTTGACAAGAAATGTGCTCATTACCTCACTCATGTAACTGTAATCACTCTGTACAGTATCTTTACAATACCTCAGGTATAACCCCTGTTGTTACTGTTTTTGATTTTGGTGTCCTGCATCGTGTATATACATCTTTCTAATTTGGGGAGGGGAAGGGAAATAACAAAATGCTGAAATAAGGATACAGGATGACCCATTGTAACAATGAGATGTACAAGACACTATGTTGAAAATGAACTTTACGACTTTGAGGGAGGGGAGGGAAGTGTTGTGGAGGAAAGGGATGATAGGGGAAAAACAAAGAAGTGTAACAGTGCTGGACAGGAAATGGATCCATTACCTTGCTGATATAACAGTAACCCCTCTGTACATTATCTTTACAATAAAAATATAAAAAACTCACATTTAACTATATTAAAAAATTAAAATATGTCCAAATTGGAATGTTAATTTATTTCAAAAGGAAATTCAAAATAATAAATCATTGAACTTGAAAAAATTGTTTTTGTTAATATAGCGTGAATAGTTGTCTGTATCTTGAGTCTCGATTTTTTATTATTAATAAGTTTTTTATTGTGAAAATACCATACAGAGGGGTTACAGTTACATGGGCAAGGTAATGAGTACATTTCTTATCAAGCATTGTTGCCTCCTCCTTTGTTTCCCCTTTCCATCCCTGCCCTCCCACCCCCCTGTTTTTTGACATAACATCTTGTACATCTCATTGTTGGATTAGTTTGTTAGTGGTAGAATTCTTTTCTTTGAAGTGTAGTTTGCTTTTATTATTTTCTAAATGATTTTAACTGACTTTATTTTTAATTGTACAATTGGAAAACACTTCATTCTATGAAATATAATAAATAATCCAACGGGTTTGGTAAGAGGGTTTGGTTTTTTAAACAAAAGAATCAAAGCGGATTGTCCCTTTCAAAACCTCCTTTATTCTTGAAAGATGTTTTTTGTGGATTGGGTAGCTGCACACTGACAGTCATTTTCTCACAGTGTTTGAAAACATATCCTTGTTTTCTCCTGGTTTTCAAAGCTGGTCCCACAAAGTGGGCTAATTATTGTTTGTTTTGCTTATTTTTCAAGGTAGTCTGATTCTTCTCTTTGGCTCTTTAAATTATTTTTTAATAGCTGGCATTATTTGTACAATTTCATTGTGATGATTCTATAAATGCATATTATGTACTTGGATCAAGTTTACCTCTGCTACTTGTGTGGCACATGTGTGAGTGTGTATGTGTGTGTGTGTGTGTGTGTGTGTGTGTGTATGCTGGAAATAATGTTTGAAGTCAGGACCTGTGTTCTATCCCTTAGCTTTTTCATTCAAAGCTGGCACCCACAGCTCCATTTCTGGATTTTAGTAGTTAATTGCAGTGAAGTGCTCATGGACTTTTCTGCCGGGCCTGGCTTTGAACCATAATCCTAAAATCTTAACTCCTAAGTTTCTAGTTACAGGTATGAGTCCCCAGACACCAGAGTCTACTAGCTTTTCATAGCCTCCACCCTTCATTTTTAATAATGTTAGGTTTTAATACTGTACATGTAAGTACAGGACATTGATCATATTAACTACCCCTTTTACCTTTTTTTTTACTCTCACCACCCTTCCCTACTCTCATTGGTTCCCAACCATATTCAATCTTCTTTAAAGCCCCCATACATTTTAGAGTCTTGTCACATCTTAAATGAGAAAACATAAGATATTTGTCTTTATCAGTCTGGTGTATTTTGCTTATGTTTATGTTTAATTCTTATGACAGCAAATGACATAATTTGATGAATATTTAAAACTATTTCTTGAGCTATATTACAGTCATCCATTTTATGATATCCTTTATTAATTATAAAAATATTATCAATAATAATGCCAGTCATTAGTATTTGCCATATACCACATCCTTTGGCTGGAACAGCATTTTCCAGAAAGACTACATGCCTTTGGGCTAATTGTCAATTGAATTAGAAGTTATGAAGAGAGTTGGAAGTCCAAGGGAAAGAGCCAGTCATTACTCTCAGAAGATCATCATCAGTGTCTGAGCTGTATATCAAATTACTTTTCCTACTCAGTGTCCCATTCTCCTCCTGGCAAGCTGCAAGTCTTGTTGATAGTGATCCACTCAAACACCAGCAATTGCTGTGGCCAGAGCCTTGTAAAGACTTTCTTGAGTTTGGGTTCATCCTTTTTGTTCAATTCTCTCTGCTGTACAGGTATGGCTTTCTCAGTTCTTAGGCTGTTTCTACACTTCCATCTGGACTCTAATTCAGAACAGATGGCCGGTGACTTCTTAGATCTACTGAATATGTCTTCCAGCTCTTATTTCTGTACATCTCACACCAGCATAAAATCTAACTTCTCTAGTAAATCCCTTATTGCCTACTACCAACAATGATTTCACCTCTCTGATTGAATTTTTCCTGAATTTGGAAAGGTTATATTTTTAAAATACTGATTAAAAGCAGTGCTGAGAAAAACGTTCTCAGGAATGTTAGTAAAAATACTGATTCTTCTTGGGTGCTAGAGTCTCACATGTGTAATCCTAGGTACTTAGGAGCTGAGATTTGAAAAATCATAGTTTGAGGCATCCTGGACAAACAAATTCGAGAGACTTGTCCCTCAAATTAACCAGCAAAAAACAAGAAGTTGAAGTATGGCTCAAGTGCTGAACATCAATCACTGGTCAAAAAAGCCCAGTGAGAATGAGACCCTGAGTTCAAGGCCAGTACCAACACACACACACACACACACACACACACACACACACACACACACACTCATCTTGGGCTCTTGTTTTCAACTGCAGTTGAAAATCAAAATCCCAAAAATCTTATGTTTGTTTTTCCTGGGAAAACAATAGTCAGATAGAAAGCAAAACCTTCAAAAATTAACAAAGTACATATAATGCTGGTACATGACACAAGTTTGAGAGGTGATGCTTTTCATCTTTCGTAACAGATGAAGAATATTCAAGCAAATGGATACTTTCCCAGGTCTTTCTAGTTGCTACAAATTTAGATTTTAATATTATCATTATATTACTTCATTTGTTTGTTAATTTTCAGGGAAGAAAATAGATCCAAACTCTCTAAAAATTAGATTTGATGCATATGATATTTATAATTCATGAAAACATGTAACTAGAAGAAAAAAGAGCATATGTTCATGCATCTAGTTGACTAGTTGGGTGTTATAATGGAAAGGATATTGTAAATATGAGAAAATTTACTTGCTAATTACAACCATCAAAAACAATCTTGACATATCAGTTCTGGTGACAAACTTTGTTTTTCGAACACAGATGTCTTATAAGGATGGTAGACAAATTAAAAAAATGATATTTCCTGGCATTATTCAAGTTTTAGAATTAATAAACCCTGATTTTCTGTTTTGGAAGACAATTGCTGTCTATTCACCTAATATATTCAAATTTATTTTTGATGAAAATCAAAAGATATATTGATAACATGTACATTTTCTAATTTATAATGAAAATGACAATAAAGCATTCTGAGTGTTTAGCCCAAATACACTTTGACTCTATAACTTTACTTCCCTATTTTTACAAAGGTGTTTCTCAAATAGAAGTTCAAAACATTAATGAAGTCAGTGTAGTAAAGCAAATATTATGCTAAAAGTTGACAATTTTATGATAAATATGATTTAAATGTTTATTTTATAATCATTATAGATAAGAGGAAAGATATTTCATATTCAAAGATATTAAAACAGTGAAAATTAAAACATGAATACTTCATCATGGATAATTAAAGATAATATTGTAAAATAATTCACGGTAATTTAATGTATATTTTAAAATCCTACAATAATAAAGCCATGTAGAATACATCCTTACATTGCTTAAGGAGGTTGCTTCTATTACCTATAGAAATCAACTATTGAGAGTTCCCAACTTGACAAGGACTACCTCTCTAAATCTGTAACTTTCATGTAAAAATTCTCACAAGGGAAAGTCTCTCAGAAGCCACATTGACATTTCAAAGTATAGCAAAAAGACTGCGTTTATTGGAGTAGTCATTTGGTGCAAGTTGTGAAACTTCCTTCCAGTAGAAATTCCTTCCATTAAGTGGAACACAGATCAGCAGATATTTTGAATCAGATATCCTTAGCTGGTGGGCACTAAGATGGTAAAAATTTAGTAAGTGAGAAATTCACATGCAAAGAAACAAGACATGCTAAATTCAAGAGAGAGAGAATACTGCAGGAGATTTAACAGAGTTACTACAAGCACATGTGCTCATCTAGGGTCAGATAGCTTCTGGGTGAGTCTGATAGTATTCCTAATCATAAGCAA
Source organism: Dipodomys ordii (assembly GCF_000151885.1). NCBI lineage: Eukaryota > Metazoa > Chordata > Mammalia > Rodentia > Heteromyidae > Dipodomys > Dipodomys ordii. The sequence goes on along the minus strand of NW_012267288.1, from coordinate 6,465,442 downwards.
TAAAAACAGCTCTTACAGATGTAAGCAGAACATCACTTTATCATAAGCTATGAAAGCATAAATTAGATCAGTAGAAGTGTCGAAGAAGCAGGAAGAAAGATGATGTAAACATGAATGAGGATAAGGGCAGTAGAGCACTGTTCAGTAAGGACACTGACCGCCCCCCTCAGGATATAAACCATATATCCCAAACAGTAATTTCCATGTAATTTAGGTTAGAAGATTTGATATAATACAAGACAGCTGTGGTTGTCCTCACAATGACCATAAATGTCAACACAGACTCAAAGTCTTAGTCTTTACTTATGTAAGGAAAAAGAGCACTCGGGATTTTAACTTATCTAGATCTATGCAGTATAAGAGCTGGAAAACGTTCCTATTCCTACTTCAGCATTCTTATTCCTACTAATTTTTAATGAAAATGACAGTAAAACTTTCTGAGTGTTTGGCTCAAATATACTTTGACTCTCTAGCTTTACCTTACTATTTTTATAATCAATATGACATATATCCTAACTTAAAAGAATAGCATGTAACAAAATTAAGTGGGAAACTTAGAGGTTATCAAAGATACTTTTTATAAATGAGCAATTGAAAACATATTTCTACAAGTTATTAGCCATCAAAATGAAAATAGTGCAAATTAACAATGTTAATGCCTCAGTAAGAGGGATTGAAGATATTATAGTAAATAAACCAAGGTAAGTTTATGTAAATAAAACATCAGTATGCAAGTATTTGTGCAGAGTCACACAAAAATGGTTGATTTCAGTCAACACTTCAATATTTTCTCTGTAGCACATTGTTCTAGATATACTAGTGAACTAAGTAGGCAAAAACTCCAGGTCTTGTATATATTCTTACAGTGAGTGATGGATACGAAGAAGTAAAACAACAAAGCTTCTTGTATAAATGCTAGAAATGTGACAGGAAAAAAAATAGATGAAGTGGAGACAGATAATGAAGAGATGGCAAGGATGTGAAGGCAGATTGCTCTACGAAGAGGAATCACCAGGTTTGCTTGAGCAAAGATCTGAAATAAGTGAAAAGCCAGCCAAAAATCACCCCAAGAAGGAGCAAGGTGTACAGAAAGAAGGGTATGTGTTATTTTCTAGTTACAGCAAAGAGACTGGTGCAGTGTCGGTGTAACAAGTAGGAAAGGAGGTCAGGTAAGAATGAAGCACTAATCTTACTCGGACGCTGTGCAATTGTGAACATTTTCATTTTTACTCTCATTGCTTTCGGGGTTTTTTTAAATGCAGAAATTTTATACATATAATTTAATTACTTCCAGCAAACACATCCATATAGCTGCTACTTGTCCACCAATCTAGAAGGTCAACTGATAAAGCACATCAAGTTCAGCATTGTTACGGTATATTTGTTATTGTGGATTCTTTATATTTTGCTTTCAGGTTTTGAACACGCTAGAAATGTGATTCATCAGAGGTTTAAAAAAGAACAAAACGGTCTCTCTTGTTGCTGTGTTAAGTCTACAAAGAAAAAGAATGATAAGCAAGAGAAAAACCAATGCACAGAGGTGCTGTAGCTATCCAGTACAGAAAGGATAATGATTGAGGATGACAAGTGGCAGAGTTGTGAAGTTCCAATTTTTTAATTTTCAATGTATTTTAAATGTAGCATCTAGAAAAGGCAAATGGGATTCAAGCTTTTGGTCTGAGCCAGAGGAATCTTTGCATTTCTCACAACTGAGACATAGAAATCCAGGAAAGAAAAAGATTGAGGGTCCAGACAGAAGGGTCCAGGAATGCAGTAATAGAATTGCTGGATTTGTGATGGCTTTCAGTCATCCAAGTAGAAGGTCCAGAGGAGTCAGACATATTGCAAGGACATTTTCAGAAAAAGCTAGTCAACTGTAAAGGACTCTGTCTGACCACTACTCTATTCTACACAAAGGCTCATGCTTCAGTGCAGAATTAAACAAGCAATATACTTTATCTTTTACCTGTTTCGAAATTTGCTAATTTGGCAATTACAACCTCTAAACAGTAAAAACAAAGAGAAAAGCTAAAACCAAGAGTAGTTTAAAACATTTCTAACACATTTCAACCATTTCACTGGTTCTCAGCTAAACTTTTGCATCCCTCCCTGTAAGATTCTTTGGCTAAAATTGGTATTCTGAAAGCTTTCCAACTACTTTAAAAGCTTCTCTCAAGTCATCTCAAGCAAGAAATCCAAATCTATGATCCATTACCAGTGCTCTGGCCTCATCAAAGATATGGATTTTAATTGCATGGAAATAGTCCTTTAAAATTTCAAACTTTGCAGTTTGGAGAGGCAATCCAGAAGGGGAAATGGTATTGACTTTCAAATGTTGAGTGTCAAGGGCAGGTGGGGGTCAGTTCTAACCTTCCGTAAATATGGATCTAGAGAAGGTAGCACCCAATGATCTTATCTATAGTCTCTGCAGATAAATACCGCGCTTTGGTGAACACAAAGTCTGAGAAGTTGTGGCAGTAATGTAAGTGCTATATTATCTCATCAGGGTTATTGTTCCACAGGCTTTTCAACAGTTTGCTCTGTAGATTTGTCCATTGAGGACTGAATGTGGCCTCTATGAAGAAATAGGCAGCACTGGAGCACAGGCTCTATTCAATTCTGGCTTTAAACTATGTCCAGCATATGTACCTTAGTGGAGAAGAGATTATCTTACGCCAACAGGACTCACTCAGACCCTCATCAGCTCATGCAATAGAAGCAAGCATTCAGGAAAAACAATGGAAAATACCAGCAATAACCACAAAGGCAGCCTTAAAATAAATTTTTTTTTAACTAGTACTTCTCATTGTTGCATCAGGTCCACCTGTATCCTTAAACAACTGGTTTTTCCCCATCTTCTCCACAAGTTATACTGACATCAAATATATTGAAAGCAGGGGTTATACTGTGGGGGAGGGACATACAAAGCAACAAAGAAATAATCTTATAAATTCGTTAGAAACACATGCATGAAAGAAAAAACATTAAAATACATATCTAAGGGTTCATTTTCCTGACATCACATTATCTGACCTTTTCCGCTTGACTCATACATATACTAGATAACCTATGTTTCTTTGGGCTTGGCTTACTTCACTTAATATAATTTTTTCCAAGTTTTTCCATTTCCTAACAAATGGGGCAATGTCATTCTTTCTGATGGAGACATAGAATTCCATTGCGATACACTATTTATAAAAAAAAAAAAAGCCAGAGTAAAAACTGGTGGAAGTATGGTTCATGTGGCATGACACGTTGAAAAAGAGAAGAAAGAGAAAACTCAAATGAGGATAAGAATGCTTTGAATAATGCTGATTGCCAAATAGAGGCAAATTTAGGTGCCCTATTTATTGTAATAAACTTGTCCACCAGGCTGCTTTTGTTGCAAATGAATAAACTTTGCACCAGGGAAGTATGCTGTCATTGTCAGTGATAGTGAAGAGATTCAGACAGGCTCTCAGGAAGAATGTAATTGCAAATAATTTGGAATTGACAATGAGATAGAAGATTATTTTCAGCTTTCAGGTTGGGTCAATTTTGGTGCTGTTTTGACCTCATCTCAGCCATCTGAGAAATTCCACTGGGGTGTCAGTTGTCACAGGAGGATAACAGAAAATGTGGACAGGCAGAGGAACCCTCAAGAAGGGACATATGGCTACTGATCCCTGCCCCTAAGGGAGTTATCACTGTCCCTTGCTGGTTCTAGGTCAAGGGTTGGCAAACAGTTCCTATAAAGTGCTGGCCAATAAACATTTGGGGGTTTGCTGTCCAGATGGCCTATGTTACAATTACTCAAGTCTGCAAATGTGCAGTGCAAGAACTGCCATGGACAGGGGATAAAGAAATGATTGTGGTGATGGGCAATGAGACTTTATTTATGGACACTGACATTTTCATTCCAAATAATTTTGATGTGCCATAAAATGGTATATGGAGTCTTTTCCCAATCATTTAAACTGCTGAATCTTGTTCTTATTTCCTGAGCAGTATAAATACACGCAGCAGGCTGAAGCTTGCTATTTGGTTACATCTGCACTGGGTACAAAGGTAAGTTCAAGATGTTAAAATCTTTTTTCACCAATAAGTGATGTTACTTTTATAATGGATGACTTCTATCAAGTTATCTTTTGCTAACTACCCCTTATCTCTTTCTGGGTATGAATTTATCAGATTGAGTGATAGCGTCACTAATTTATATTACTCATTTGGATGATCTAATAAAAAACCACAGTTCAAATGATAGCGCCTTTAATTATTTTGATGATAACTGTGGGTCTTAACTGCAATGACTTTGTCAGTTAATAATGTGTATTCTTTGTGCTTCTCAAAGAGAGACAGTGACGTGGCCAGATATGCCCCATCTTCAGATTTAGAAGGGACTCTCCAGACAGAATGTGCATATGAGAAAATGATTATGCACAAAGTTCAAATGGATCTTAATTATGCCTTACCCTTGATCCTCAACTCCAGAATAGTGAAATGGTTCTAGAAAAACCCCAAGCCAGTGAGCATCTGTAATGCACAATGGCAAGTGTTACTAAGCTGGTATGGGACCAGGACCTGAGTTGCCTCAACTCCTTTTCCAAGGTTGGCAAAAATCTTTTTCCTTCTTACACTGGATATAAGAAAGAAAACATGTTGTCATATAATTAATGGTGGCATCGATACATGACTATACAGGAGCAAGGTGGAGGACAAAGTTGACAGTTGGAGATACAGAGGTAAAGGAGAGAAAGGAGAAGAAAGGGAAAGGAGAGCTCCTACTGCTAAATGAGGAATCATTTCGATCATTTGTTTGAGGAGAAAATACATTGCTAGGTTGTATAAGATTTCTATAATTAAAAGGGAGATGGACAGAAGGATGTGTTTTACATTGGTTTAATCTTTTCATTACATAAGCAATAAATGATTGGTACATTGATATGGAAAAAAGAACAAAAATGCTCACAATTAAGAAGCCATATTAGGACATTTTAATATGATTTTAATGGTCTCATTATTTGTGTGTATATCTGTCTACCCATATTTATTTTACAATATCAAAGACACACATATTTGTCTTAGAGTGTTGTTTAATTATATTATTACATTATTTATAATATTATTATAGTTTAAAAATACTGTATTATGCACAGCATAACATATGTTCCTAGAAGCCCCTATTTGTTCTCATATATTTTTGTTGCAATTATCACACTTATTACATTTATCACACTTATTGAATCACTATTTCTACAAAATTATTAACTATTGTCCATGTTGTATATGTATCTTCTTAGTTATTATTGAATGCCATTTTTTATGTTTTAGGAACTCAACCAGGACAGAAAACACTTTATATAATTCATAGTTTTAATAATAAGATGGAAATGACAACTTTTGGAAGTCTGACAATTACTTTGTTGATCAATATTTGAGGGAAATATGTATTTTATGTACTTCATTAGTATTACTGATGGGCAATTTGTGAATATGCCATGCATATGCATATTAATATGAAATTTGACCAGGTAATTAAAGTTTAAAGTATATCTTATAGCTGTATTCACAATGTCCAAAATATACAACTTATTTCTTTTCTTGTTGCCTTGTAGACAAGATGTGTTCTTCAATGTCTCTAGGCTATGATACATAGTTTTGAAATATTATTATACTTTAAATTCTTGATAGCTTTAAAAGAGAACTGGTTAAGGATTTTGTAGAATGTTAGAATTTGAAAGACATTTTTAAAACGAAATCCTTGTTACATTGAGTTTGTTATCTGTAGGGAGAAGACCAGAGGCTAAAGTGCTATTTTTATCAATTATGTCAAAGGGAAAGAGTATCATCATGACCTTGATCACCTGCCAAACAGCATTTATTAATGCTACATCTGCACTCTTCCCTTCCCATGCTATACTTTATGCAATGTCATTATGCACAGGCTATACTTAAGTTGTAGGAAACTAAATTCTATCTCTGTATGATTATGGTTCCTACAAAAATGGTTTTGAATGAACTTTACAACTTTGGTGGGGGGGTAGGAGGGTTGGGTGCGAGGGGGTGGGGGAAGGAGAGATGGGAAGGGGAAACAAAGGAGGAGGCTACAATGCTTGATAAGAAATGCACTCATTATCTTGCCCATGTAATTATAACCCCTTTGTACAGTATTTTCACAATAAAAAAAAGAAAAAAATGGTTTTGAATTCTTCTGCATGGAAGATTTTGTCTATTCCTGCCCTTTAGTGATGCATATAATAATAAGGTAATAAATAAATAATAGTGTAAATAACCAGCAAGTACTTTTTATGTTACACAGTAAGATTTCTTATAGTTATTTTATAGTCTACCTCCTATTCTACTATTTGCATAAGTCAGAACTGATTTCTAACCAAACTTAACATGTAAACTAACATTACTTTAACTATTTTAGATACCACAATAAATAATAAGAATTCTGAAGAACTCATGGGGAATTTCCTACCAAAGATATAAAATAGTTGAGAATAGCAGAAACTGAAAAAACAGGCTTTCAAAGATGGAAAAACCCTCTCTATGTATCTAAAAAAACATTTTCTCTGACCCAACACTTACCCAGTATCTCAAACACAAAACCACATCTCAAGGAGATAGTGAAAAGTGAAAAGCTTTATCATGTAACTGCTTGGGTTTAACACTCTTGTAAAGCTTGGAGACAAGATTCCATTTGAAAGTTTCTGTTTGAAATATAGAAGCCTATTATAACCTTGAGGATATTTCAGCCTCTAAACCTGACTTTAGAGTTTTCACGCTTGGTGTTATTGAAGAAAATTATTTGAATGACTCCAGAAAAAAATATAAAAGCATGCAATGTTTCTTCAAGTTTATCCATATGTAGATTTATTTTAAAATTTGTTTTATACTTTTCAAAAATATTATTATTGTAAAGATAATGTACAGAGGGGTTAGAGTTACATGAGGAAGGTAATGAGTTTATTTCTTATCTAGCATTGTTACCCCCTCCTTTTTGTCCCCCTCTATCCCTTCCCTCCCACCTCCCCAACTCCTCTCTCCCCACCTCAAATTATAAAATTAATTTTCAACATAGTGTCTTGGAGGAGAAGGGAAATAAACATAGGTAGATTTCTTCAAAGCAGATACAAATAAGTAGTATAGCATATTGATTTTATAGGAAGCGAGAAAATGTTACCCACTTTTAAATGGGGGCAACGAAGGTAGATTGTAGGCAAGAACTCATTGTATACATTACAAAATTTAAAAAGTATGGGAAGGTGTGTGTAAGGGGGTGAGAATGTTAATGGATGTGGCACTGATCAAGATGCACTGTATTTATTATGGCACTTCCTTTGTGCGATTACTTGACTATAATTAAAATATTAAAAAAAACTAACATGGTTAATAAAAATTGGAGTAGTAATAAAAAGGGAGATAGGAATCTAATTTCTTTTCTTTTTTGGGGGGGGGTCTGGTCATGGGGCCTGAACTCGGCCTGGGCACTGTCCCTCAGCTCTTCAGCTCAAAGCTAGCGCTCTACCACTTGAGCCACAGAGCCACTTCCGGCTTTTTTTTCTTTTTGCTTACATGGTGCTGAGGAATTGAACCCAGGGCCTCAGGCATGCAAGGAAAGGGCTCTACCACTGAGCCACCTACCCAGCCCTCTAATTTCTTTGATTATTTTGTAAAATCTTCAAGAACAAATGAATTTGGAATTTAAAGCATCTGAAAAGTGTTTTAAAAATATTCACAATTCTAATCAATCTAAATACATCATAAAAATATTTCCTTGATGTATTTTTGATAGAAATTATAAGAAGGAAATTGTTCAGAGAGATTGACAGGGAAAATTTGAATTTGCACCCAAATTTTCTCTTATTTGTTTACTCTATACAATCCAATTGTCAAAAATTGAATACAGAAAGAAAAGGAAGATTTCTGAAATAATTTCAGTGGTTATATCTCTAAATGTCTCTTTCAAAATGCATTTTTGTAATATTTTAATTGTTTCAACTCTATTTGTCCTTGGAAAATACTATGTGTGTTCAGTAAAGCCAGTGAGCTACTATATTACTTAAAATCTGTGAGTTTTACAGAGTATGTAATGATATTTCCAATGCCAACTACTGGCTTTAAAAGAGAGTTTTAAGGTTGATAACACATATACATTTATTTTCAAGCAATTTAGAGTGTTATGCCATAGAAGTGCATTTTGTTTCTTTTTTTAATTGTTGTTGTTGTTGTTTTTTTTTTGGGTCCCGTCATGGGGCCTGAACTCTGGGCCTGGGCGCTGTCTCTCAGCATTTCAGCCCAAGGCTAGTGCAATACCACTAGAGCCACAGCGCCACTTCTGGCTTTTTTCTTTTTGCTTATGTGGTGCTGAGGAATCAAACCCAGGGCCTCGAGCATGCAAGGCAAGCGCTCTACCACTGAGCCACATTCCCAGCCCTTTAATTGTTGTTTTAAAGGAGATTGTACACAGGGATTACAATTACATAAGTCAAGTAATGAGTGCATTTCTTTCTAAACTAATTTCTTATATATATATTTTTTATTTAAATTGGGATTTGAATTTAATTAATTTTTATTTTCCTTCAAGAAACAAACATGCAACCGGGCGCCAGTGGCTCACGCCTGTAATCCTAGATACTCAGGAGGCTGAGATCTGAGGATCTCGGTTCAAAGCAAGCCAGGGCATGAAAGTCCGTGAGATTCTTATCTCCAAAAAAACCACCAGAAAAACGGAAGTGGTGCTGTGGCTCAAGTGGTAGACTGCTAGCCTTGAGCTGAAGAACACAGGGACAGTGCCCAAGCCCAGAGTTCAAGCCCCATGACCGACCAAAAGAAAAAAAAAAAAAGAAACAAACATGCAAACATGTTCTTCTGTTTTCCAATAGATGTCAGTAGCAAAAAAGAAACAAGCTGGTCATTTATATCACTTATAATAGAAGAAGGGGATTTTGTTTTCTTTTCTTTCCTGTTTCATATATTTAGCATTGCTATAGCCAGTCCAAACAGCCTAACAAGGAGGGTTGCTTAAAAAACACAATGTTTATTATTTGATGTGAGGGATATTTATGAAATAAGGGTAAAGAGTAAGATATTGTATTAAAAGAAATCAATAAGTGTTCTGTATAATCTGTTTTCTTTACTGTTACTGCTATTCTGTTCATTCTAACTGATAGGTACAAATTTTGCATATTTGTGTAGTACTATAGGATGGTTTGACTATATAGTGCAATGATCACTGAAGTCAAGTTCATTAGTACATCATTAATTTTGTCTAGTTATGTACCTATCTGTGTGAGTTAAGAAGATCTACCTTTGCAAATTTCAACTAAATAATATAGCAAGCTTGAGGCCCTGAGATCAAATCTTTGCAGTCCAGTTAGGCTATACTTGGAAGGCTGAGGTAAAACAATCTTGAGATTAAAGCCAAACTGGGCTATATAGTTTTGGACTCAGGACTCAAGCTTGCTTGGCTTGCTTTCTCAGCTATCTTTTTTTTGTGTATATTTTTAATTGTAAAAATATTCTACAGAAGGGTTAAAGTTACAAGAGTAAGATAATGAGTACTTTTCCTATCCAGCATTGTTATCTCCTCTTTTGTTTTTCTCTACCATTCTTCCCCCCCCCACCTCCTCAACTTCTCTCTTCCCTTCCTCCCCCACCCCCAGTGGTAAAGTTGTTTTCAACATAGTGTCTTGTACATCTCATTGTTACAATGAGTCAACCTGTATCCTTATTTCATCATTTTGTTATTTCCTTTCCCTTCCCCAAATTAGAAAAATGTATATGCAAGATGCAGGACACTGGAATCAAATACAGTGAAATACCATGGGGGAAGAACATACAAAAGAAACAAAAAAATCACATGGTCCATTATAAATATATTAAAAACAACAGCAAGAAAGATAAAAGCACTTGTGTTCCTATCTTGGGGTTAATGTCATTTAGCATCATCTTATCTGGTCCTATGTATATAGCTTTTGACATTTTCTGTTTCTGTTTGTCTTAGATATATACTAGTTATTGCAAATAAGGGAAATCATGGGACCTATGTTTTTTGGGCCTGGCTTACTTCACTTCATATAATTTTTCCAAGTCTTTCCATTTCCCAACAAATGGGCATGTCATTCTTTCTGATGGAGGCATAGAATTCCATAGTGTGTGTGTGTGTGTGTGTGTGTGTGTGTGTGTACCACATTTTCTTGATCCATTAATTTACTGAAGGGCATCTGGGTTTGTTCCACATCTTAGCTAAATAAACATAGGTAAATAAGCATAGTTGTGCAGTTATCAGCTATCATTTTAGTGATATCTTTACCCTTGCATTTTACAATTGATTTTGGAGAAAGAGAGAGAGCGACTCATGAACTCTTCTGCCTTGGCTGGCTTCAAATCTCCATCCTCTGGATCTCAGCCTCTTGAGTGGCAGTGACTTCATGTGTAAACCACCCTCAGCTCAGTATTCATTTCTAATTTCCTTATATAATATTATACATCAATTTCCAGTAAACAAATTTCTGATTTTATATTTTCTGTGAATCTCTTTCTCTATACTTTGTTAATAGTCTTTTCACTTAAACACCTGTATTTGCATGTTGTTCTTGGCATTCATATCTGGTTACACAGATTTTCCTTCTTACATTTAACTACCATATGACCTTTAAAATATATATATTATCTTAAAACTCAGTACCTCAACTCATAAAATGGAAATAATTAAAATGGAAATATTCACTGCTTAAGAGAATTAATACATATGAGTGAGTCAATGATTTAGTGTCATGGTAGCAAATTGATAACCTGTAATATATATTAGCTATTTTGTGACCAAATAGCAGTTAGACTACAGAAAATTAAGTATTTTAGGGTTGAGCAGTTGCATTCAAATAAAATAACCTATACAAAACTAATTATTTTCAATTCTTTTGCTGAGATACTCAATAGGCACAACAAGAATTTTAGTAATTTCAGTAAATTAGATGGCTCATCCTCTAGAAGTTATTTTCTATATAATGCAACTATTAGTACTAACCACATTTTTATTACTCAGAAATTTCAGCATGCTTTGTTGAATTGTTAAAAATATTATTAAAAATAGTACTTCTTTCAGAAACAGTATTCAATCTCCTCATTTTTACATATTTCAACTTTTAATCATATATTTTATAGCTTTCTCAAAACTAATTGTCAAATACCAGAGTATGTATTTGAATTGGATAGTTAACCCTTCAAAAGAAATGTAAATGGCATTATTCTTTGAACAAAAGGAAAGAAGGTGGGAAGGAAGGAAAGAAAGAAGAGATCAAGGAATGAAAGAAGGAAGTGAGGCATGGAGGGAGGGAGAAAGGAAAGAGGAAAAAAGGAAGGAAGGAGAGAAAGAAGAATGAAAAGAGGAAGGAAGGGAGAGAGTGAGGGAAAGGAAAGACAGGAAACAGGAGGGGAAGGGAGGAGAAAAAAGGTAAAAGGAAGTTATGTAAGGGAATCATGAGAATTAAATTCCCGTATTTTGAGTGTACTATCTTTCTACTACATAAAGCTGGCGTTGATCACAAAATAGGAAACTCTTGAAAATATATTCCTCCAAGATCCAAAGGAACATTACTTCTCTAGAGTTAAAATACATGGAAAGCATTTTGTAGTCATATTATAATACAATCTGCTTTATATTTAGAAAAAATGTGTTTCCAGAAGACATCATCATTACCTGTATTCCTCAGTGCTACATTGTACTTGTTCAATAATTTTTAATAATTGTCTTAAGTGTTCTTTCAGGAAAAAAAAATATAAAATAAATGAAGTGACATTTTTGAATCAGAACATCTAAAGTAATTGTTTTACTGCCCTTTCACTTGATCTGATTTTGTTAAGAAACTTGCTGGTTCTTGTTGTCATTGGAGCTATGATACACAACATAAGACATACTTCCGTTGCAGGCAGATAAGTGAATAAGGACTAGGTTTCCCAAGCCTGCTAAATGCTATGTAAGTCAAGTACTTTGGCAGTTATAATGAACAGCCCTTGGATGAGCAGTATTTTCACAAATATGACATATGACTGCTGGTGGCATCCCAAAAAACTTTCCCTGCTCATCAATGCCCAGGTGCAAGCTGTAAAGAGTGATGTAAATGTTTTGCCTGAAATTTAATCTTAGCCAGCATTGAATCACACACACACACACACACACACACACACACACACACACGAGTGTTAGGTCTATTAGATTTCTTATATAACGCAAATGTATATTACGGACTAGATCCCATATGCCTGACTCACCAGGGTTCTGAACCAAAAGCCAGTAGTGAAAACTGCAATCTATAAAGAACTTATATCTTGTTTTCTAGAGAATAAGGTTAATAGAGTTTCAGTACTGCTGCACATAAAAGACTTATTAAATTGGCCCAGAATCAAAATTAATTACACAGCTTCCAGCAGCAGTTCATGGTATTTCCTTTATGTCCAGTCTTCTAAGTGTAGTTATACTTCATCTGATTTTAGAACTCTACAAGCTGATTTTTAATTGTTCTCATACATATGCTATTTGCTAGGCAGGATGTCCAGTTCCATGGAAAAAATGGCCAATAAAGCTCATCTGCAAACATTTGACAGGTATGTAAATAATTTTGTCCGTCAATAGCTTGAGCCTTATACTTGTAGCTTCTTTTATTGGAAAAGTCGACTCTAAGGCTGGTTATTGTTTCACTAGTATTCTGTTGGTAATATGCCACTGTGCAAACCTTTCTTCATGAATTCCAGAAAGCATTTGGCTCCCAACAATACAAAGGAATCATTGCAAGCATTTTTGGTCAGCTTTGATTGAACGCAGATTGCAGGATTGTTTTGTTAGACCACGGTATTCTTTCAAAAATTTCTTCAGTAGTTCCATATTACTTTCTAATGATAATAATTTGCATTTCCTGGGCCCTTTTTGCCCCTGATGTTTTATAATGAATTCATGTCTGTCTTTTTATGCTTTCCTCTCAGCCGACGAGGCCTACAATCCTGATCTTTCACATGGGCACCTGAAAAACTGATGGCAACAAACAAATGGGAAGCAGCCCATGAGTTCACCCAGCTTAGGCTCCACGCAGGGTGATGATGTGCTAAACAGAATGTGCCCCTGAACTCACAGAAGAAAAAAAAAGTCTGAATGCATGCTGTGAACTCTATTGCATTACCGTTTGTTAAAAGTTGTTTTTAATGGGAGTGTTAGGGCTCTTAGAAATCTTATATAATGCAAAAGGTAAACTGAAGGTTAGGCAATGCATCCGGCTATTTGGATAGAACCGGCTCCCAGGTTTTGTTTCAGAGTCAGCCGCCTCCGCCCCCACATGCTTCCCTCTCTCTCCACTTCTGGTGGTCCATGGACACTGCAGATGTTCCTCCCACACAGTGGAAACGTTCCCTAATGTGTCTGTGTACTTCCAGGCTTTGCCCATATGGGAAAAGGAAAAATTGGAAGAAAAAAATGAATTTCTGGATGGGTTTTACTTCCTTTTGAGCCTTGCAAGTGCTGAAATAAAGAAGAAAATTAACTTAGACCTATTCACCTTTCCCACACTGCTAGCCATGAAAGTCATTTAGAAAACGATTTCCTTTTAATTTAACGAAAATATAAGTAAATAAATAAGCAAGTGACCCTTTGCATGAAGTCTTCCAGAAGTCTCATGGTAACTATTTTATGTTAGAAAATTTTTTTTATTTTAATGAATTTTTTTTAATGTGAGAATACCGTACAGAGGAGTTACAATTACAGGGGCAAGATAACGAGTACATCTCTTATCAAGCATTGTTGCCTCCTCTTTGTTTTCCCCTTCCCAACCCTTCCCATACTCCTCCACTCCCCCACCCGATCCTCCCCCCACCTGCCACCAAAGTTGTTAAGTTCGTTTTTCAACATAACGACTTGTACATCTCATTGTTGCAATGGGTCCACTTGTATCCCTCGTTAAACGATTTGTTTTTTCCCTTCCCTTCCACAAATTATACCAACATCAAATACAGTGAAAGCATGGATTATACTGTGGGGGAAGGACATACAAAGCAACATAGAAATCATCTTATAAATCTGTTAGAAACAATTGCATCAAAGGAAAAAAAAACCCATTTGAATACTTATCTTGGGGTTTATTCCCTTAACATCAACTTATCTGACCTTTTCTGCTTGACTCAGACATAACTAGTTATTGCAAATAAGGGAAACCATGGGACCTACGTTTCTTTGGGCCTGGCTTACTTCACATAATATAATTTTTTCCAAGTCTTTCCATTTTCTAACAAATGGGGCAATGTCATTGTTTCTGATGGAGAGAATTCCATTGTGTATATATACCACATTTTCTTGATCCATTCATCTACTGAGGGTTATCTTGGTTGGGTCCGTATCTTAGCTATGGTAAATAATGCTGCAAGCTACCAACACGACTATGTTTATTGCAGCATCATATTAGAAAATTTATAAATTTGGGTTTAAATGTTATTGTTTTTTTAAATGAGTGATCAAATACCCTACACTGAATTGAAAAAGTATCCCTCATCATTTATACTACATGTAGCTTAAAGATTATATCCTATCATTGTCAAGCAATTCTCATACATTTTACTCTCATATGTGGATGTTAGAATTAGTTTATAAGATAGAAGTAAATTTTTGGGGTGGCATGCAAGTGTATACAAATGTATTAGCTGACATAAGGTAGATTCAAGGGAGAAGTCAAATAGTGTAACTCTTTAGAAAGACAAAGGCAGAGTTCAACAAAATAGACACTTGTAACAGGTACTTGAAAGAGCTTGAGTGGGGTCAAGGGGAGATGAGTAGACAAGGGGAGAAGAAGAGAAGAAGAAGGCAGTCAAAATTTAATGTGTATCTAACATAATTAAGAGTGAGAGAAAGGTGGGTTGGTACGAATGAGTGAGAATGTTGAAAGGAGTGACATTGATCAAGATGCGTTATATTCAGAAACTATTTTTTAAATGACAACTCCTTTGTACAACTACTTAAAGAAAATGTAACGTATCTTTGGGAAACTGCAAATCAAGAGATTCTTCTATGGGAGATAAAAAGACAAGACCCAACAAAAGAAAGCAAATTTCAAATTTTCTCCATCCTCCTTACATCTCTTGTGGTCTATTTCCTTTTTCTTTGAATGGTACATGTGGGTTAGCGTTTTTATTTTATGTAATTACTCTTTGATAAAAAAAACCCACCTCAGTCATTAAAGTATTATCAGCTCAGAAACTAATATGCTGATGTATATGTTTGAAAATCAAACTCTTATAAGAGTTTCTGTTTTCCCTGAAGCTACCTACCATGTGCCAATTCGCCAACATGTTGGTAGAATAGTATAAGTGCAATATAGTGCAATGAATAGTATAAGAAAGAAAAAAAGAGGAGGAGGAGGAGGAGAAAACCAGAAGAAGGAAGAATAGCAGGAGGAAAAGGAGGAACATTGCTGCAATAATAGAGATTATTTGTGTGTAGAAATTGTTCTTAATTCACTTTACTCTGCCACACATCTTCCACCTTTCCTGAGGGCCAGGTAAAAGCAGAAGGAATAAGACTTACAAAAGGGCTTGTTCAGCAGGTGTTTTATACCTATAATCCTAGCTACTCAGACTGATGGATCACAGTTCAAAGCCAAGCTGGGCAGAAAAGTCTATAGGACTCCATACTTAATTAATCAGCCAAATGCTGGACTGGCAACATGGTGCAAGTTTTAGAGCATCAGTTTTGAACAAGAAAGCCAAAAGCACAGGAGAGCACGATGATTGAATTCTAGCCCCAGTGGCAGGGATGGGAAGGAGGAAATAGCCAGTTTTCATGGCTACTTTTGATTTCCTATCTCCATATATCTCCACCTTAGCCATTGTGAAATTTAAAGCTAATGACATATTAGGACCTACCAGGTAAATTGCTGACTATGAATAATGCTTTTCTTTGAGAAGGCCCTACCCCCTCCCAGAAATTAGCCTAACTCCTTCTCTGTTAAGAGCTGATTTCTAAACTCTTTCTCCTCGGTTTTATTCTGGCTCTCACAATCTCTCCTCCCTTGTAGTGCTGGAAGAAACTTCCAGTGAGATATATTGTGGGAGAGGTTACTTTCCAAATGTAGTCACAGGGAATAGGAAGTGAATGAGACAAGATTTGAACTTCAGAGAATGAAGAGTAAGCTTTCTCTTGCAATGTGAAGGGGAAAGAGCCATTTTTTTTCTTAAGTGGTTCTTCATATCACAGCATTCTGAAGAAATTTTATTCTTTTACTTTTTAAATAAGTTTTGGTGAAAATATCATACAGAGGGGTTACAATTACATGAGCAAGGTAATGAGTACATTTCTTATCAAGCATTGTTGCCTTCTCCTTTGTTTTTCCCCTACCATCCCTGCCCTCCCATTTCCACAACTACACTCCCCGACCCCCCAGCCAAAGTTGTAAAGCTCATTTTTCAACATAGCATTTTGTACATCTCATTGTTGCAAAGGGTCCACCTGTATCCCTATTTAAACAATTAGTTTTTTCCCTTCCCCTCCCCAACATCAAATACAGTGAAAACAGGTCATAACCATGAGGAAGCGACATACAAAGCAACAAAACAATCACCTTATAAATATGTTAGAAATAATTGCAAGAAAGAAAAAAAAATTGAATCCTTATCTTGGGGTTCATTTCACCTAACATCAACTTCTCTGACCGTTTCTGCTTGTCTCAGACATATACTAGTTATTGCAAATAAGGGAAACCATGGGACCTATGTTTCTTTGGTCCTGGCTTACTTCACTTAATATAATTTTTTCCAAGTCTTTCCATTTCCTAACAAATGGAGCAATGTCATTCTTTCTGATGGAGGTTCCTCAAAAGACTCCACATAGAGCTCTCCTATGACCTAGCAATCCCACTTTTGGGCATTTACCTGAATGATCACAAACAAGACCATATTAAAGCTACCAGCACAACTATGTTTATTGCAGCATTATTTACCATAACTAAGATATGGAATCAACTCAGATGTCCCTCAGCAGATGAATGAATCAAGAAAATGTGGTATCTGTTTTTCATCCCCTCTTTTAAACTCTCAACTCTTCATTGACTTCTGAAGAAGCAGATAAGAATCTTAGAATAAGATTTTTTAAAGTTTCCCCTTATATTTAGGACCAGTGGGCAACTAAAATGTTGAGGGGTAGCCAAATATGAGACAGACATAATTTCTGTTTTTCCTAGGGTCTTGAATACATGGTCTTGGATAACTTAATAATCCATTAACATTTACTAAGCACCACCTATGTGTCAGCCATTAAATAGGAACTAAGAGAAAAGCAGTCAATATAAGGAAACAAAAAATTCTGGCTTTCATGGACTCTTAGGGAAATAGAAAATAAACAGACACACAAAAAGAGAGAAGTAAAGAGAGAACAATCTTTAGGGAAGTTCGTCTCTCTCTCTCTCTCTCTCTCTCTCTCTCTCTCTGTGTATGTGTGTGTGTGTGTGTGTATGGTAAAATTGCAATGGGGGAGAATGTCAGCTCCTTATCTGATTGGTTGAGCTCTGGACATGTACTTCAATCACTCTAATTGGTCTCCCTGTTTCCATTTGCATCTAACTGAGTCATCCCCATTACCTCCATCAAGGACATATGAAACTTGGTGACTCTTTCCCCATGTTGGTGCAGGTCCCTAGTGGAGGCAGCCTAACTTCCTTCCAGTAGGTAATTTTCTCTTTGATTATTTTTATTTTCTTCACATTAAGTAAAATAAGAATAAGATCATCAACTGAGACCAAAAATATGTTGAAAGTCTGAGGGTTTTATACCAGTTATCCAAGAATGTGGAGAATAAATCAGGGGAGGAAAGTTTGCAATGATTCTGGGCAGCATGGAGAGCTCATTTGAGGAATATCATTAGACAGGTTCCATGGTTTTGTGTTTCCCTCACATCACATTCAGCTATATGAATGGCTATACATAGAAGACAGGGAACTGGATTTGACTGGCACTGTGAATTAATAAGATCAAAAGATCCTAGAGCTGGTGGCTCACTCGTATAATCCTAGCTACTCAGGAGTCTGAGATCTGAGGATCGCGGTTCAAAGCCAGGCCAGGCAGGAAAGTCCATGAGACTCATCTCCAATAAACCACGAAAAAGAAAAAAAAATTAAAGAGTAGGTATAAGTATTTACCTTGAAATGCAATGTAATGTACCGTATGTAAGTGCATGAGGCTGTGGGAGGCAATAAAAACATTGTAAGAATATATCAATGTAGAAATATTGGAATCTAGACAATAATAAGCTCAGGAAGAGGCTGAAGTGGTAAGGGCGTAGAATTTGCAACCATGGCAGGGTTGTTGCTGTTGATATGAATGGACTGCTACATCAAGAACAGGACATCAAAGAACAAAGGTGTCAAGGTACTAGAAAGAATATTTCCATGAATAATGAATTCTCAAGGACTTTCTTTGTCTGATGAATCTTGTTTATAATTTATGTTTTGGAAGCATCTTTTGTGCATGAATCAGTTTTTCTATTATTCATTCATTCATTCAAAACATCCTAATATATTAAGTATAATGAAAATATTGCCCTCCACATTTTATATATTTGAAGAATAGATTGCTCTGGTTACGGGGTTGAGAACAACTGTTGTGAGGATATTGTTGTGAGGATATATCTCCCATTAAAAAAATTAGTTATTTGTCAATATTACCTCTTCCCTTTTGAATATAAAAACTTGAATTTTAAATATTAGTATGCCTATGGCTTGTAAGTGTTTGGTTTGATAAACTACTAAGTGATCTCAAATTTGTTGAGACATGTATGTACTAAATAGGATCTGAAAAGATATGTCTTCATTTCATTAAAGCAGAAAATTAAATTGATACAGACAGCAAAGTAGACAAAGAAAGGGAAGAAAGCCACCACTCTGAACATACCCAATCTCATCTGAATTCTCAAGGATTTAGTAACAAGAGCAACTCTAGAGAAACTGATAGTGAGGCTGCACTCAATGTCTTTAAGAAGCTGATCCACTAATTCCAGGGTAACATAATCCACTGTGAGCAATTCTTTTTTTTTGTTGTTGTTGGTCATGGGGCTTGAACTCTGGGCTTGGGCCATGTCCTTGCGCTCTTCAGCTCAAGACGAGCACTACCACTTGAGCCATAGTGCCACTTCCAGTTTTCTACTGTTTTATTGGAGATAAGAATCTCACGGAGTTTCTTACCTGGGCTGGCTTTGAACCGTGATCCTCAGATCTCAGTCTCCCGAGTAGCTAGTATTACAAGCATGAGCCACTGGCACCCGGCACTGTGAGAAATTCTTGTGTTAGTTCTTGTTAACAAGATGAATAGATAGGAAGCTCTAAGAACTCTGAAAGAAGAGAAGATGCTAACAGATTTTTGGTATATTTTAGCCTTTTTTTTTCTTTCCAGATGACTTAGGAAAATGTAATCTCATTTTATAAAAATTGCGAAGTCTCTATTCCATTAAAGAGTTGCAAGGAAACAACTTGGTTGCAGTCATGGCTGGATTGATTTAAGTCATCCAAGAAATATTTAAGGATAACAAATTTTCTCCTACAAGCCACAGTCACATTTTCCTCCTTCTCTATCAATCCAAAGTCTAATGGAGATGCATAATTGTGACAGTAAACGTTAATAATCAAGATACTCAAATAAGGATATTTTTTATACTTGATCTTAACATATATTCTGATATGAAGGGTTGCAACAGAAAGAAGATTTCTTGAAATTTTTGTAGCATACAATTATACTTGTTCCTTAAGTAAATGCTATTTACCATTCATGTTTTAAAATAAAATGTGAAAGTTCCACATTCTCTCAATCTTATGTGGGGCCACTCACATTCATATGTAAATTTCCTGGGTTATTTCTATGATCCAAGAACTCAAGATTTGCAAGTATTGTATTTGGAAGTAATAGCTGTTGGTTTCTATATGTATCAGAAGAAATGTTCATTAAGGAACTGCCTGAGATTTGTACTTTCAGGAAAAGTAAAGAAAGCCAAAGAAGTATTTTGTCAACTAGTGAATCCAAAGGTATTTCCCAGAATAAGCACACAAGAAAATGTAGAACACAGTTGACATAAAACTTCTTTTAAAATTATAGTAGAAAGAAGGGGGAAGTGAAAGAAAGGGAAATAAAAGAATAAAGTACATAAAGCAAAGGACAGTAGCTATTAGACAGGAAATTTTGCCTGGAAAGGAATTAGATTTTGTAATTTATTATGGATTCTGAAGTCAATGAAGCAAATTTTAATATTTGCATTGCAATTTCTCCGTTCCCTTATCTTCTTCCTATGATTGTCCCTATTGACATGATTCTAATGAACAACTGTGAAAAGAAACTTAACTGGCAGTTATATTATTGAAATACACAAATCTGACCCTATTATAAATGTGGTTTTATTACTTTAAAATATAGACGCAACATGAATGAACTGCTTACAAGAAAGTGAGAAAAACAAGGAACCTGCGGTGATTTTTTTCTATGAAGGTCCCAAAACAACCAACCACCAGATTGAGCCTTGAGACTGTTCCTAATGACTTCGCAGCCATGTTCTGTGTTCATTCAGCAAGTGGCTACATTGGAAGGAGAGTCTAAATACAATCGCTGCCTCCACTTTTTGCAACCAAGCAAAACATCTTAAGAAAACTCAGTTATTTGACTGATGTATTATCAATTAAGTCTTCCATTTGGGAAAGGTTATTTCAAAAAGCTTTAAAGTGTCAACAATTACATTGTTGAAAGTATTCAGTAAAATTGCTAATCCAAATAAATAGAGAAGGAAACAACAGCAGTCACAGGCTTAAATGGTAACTTTGGATCCACAGATAGGCTTGCAGGTGGTAAGATATCTTGCTAAATATTAGGAGATAAACATGTTTCACTTTGCTCAACTATAGGGCTTCTTGTGTTTTAAGCTGGGAATAATATCCTGAGCAAATGCGTGATGAAGCAGATGATGAGATCCTTCTCTGAGATCAAGCTCAGTTAATGGGGTCTTGGAAGTAGCAGGTGATTCAGTGGCATTCATTCACAAATTGAAAAATATTGCTGCAGTAAATGTCCATCAAACCACTCACCAGGAGCTTCCATCAGCTGTTTTTGCATGTACAGATAATCAATGTCCTCTAGGTTGCAAAATAAGTTTCCATCAATTTGAACGAATCCTCTGAAGTGAATCAACATTTTAAAACAGCATCCCCCAAGGGCTTTAATTGTATACTTAGCATAAAACATTTCCTAAGCACTGACTATACAGTTTTACAGTGATTAACCCACAGGATTTTAGAAGCCAAATGAAATAATACTGAAAGGGAACTATTGAATAAATAAATGCTCTTTCTTGTCCTTATGGTAGAGGAGCAAAACTGCCTATCTTCACAATTATTTACAGAGGCAGTTTGTTACTTTCCATTAGAAATGCTGGATAGTTGATGAGGGTTGTTTTTAGTATTTTGTCCTTGACAGAAAGAAGGAAAGAGAATTAATGTCTTTCCAGTTCAAGAGCAAGAATAAATTACATGGTATCACTCAAGATCAATTTGTAACATTGCTAATGATTATGTGATCTGTCATCATGTATTAGTGGTAAGCAAGAGAAAACTGGACTGGAAAATTAGCAAGGTGGAAGGTGAAGATAAAATTGCTCTGTTCATGCACAAAGTCTGAAGCAATCTACTCAGGACAGCATGTCCATCTTCCCCTGTTCAAACTGTGAATCTGTAACTTGAAAATATCTGTATTTCAAGCAGAAAGCTATTTACATAGGAAAGAAAGCTAAAAGAGAAATGAGATGTGTTATTTTGAGTTTACTCAATGAAAACTGAACTTCCATGTAATTTATCTTTTATCTTTTCTTATTTCCCTTCTTAAGCTCATTTTAGGACAATATAATTTCTCCAAGCATACATTTTTCTTTATGTATCATTCCCAGGGAAACCATTACATACCATTAAATTACTCTGGCATATTAAAAATCTATTTGATTTATTAAAACTCTCTTCCTCTGTTGTAATTGAATGTTGTAACTCAAGGGCTGAAACATCTTTAGGATATATAATTTGGATCTTTAGAATTTAGCGAATTCAAGCCAGCAGAGGGCTCTCTGAAGTAATATGCATCATACATGCAGAGTCCAGTAGTATTGGTAGTAAGGGACCAAAGTCAAATACAATATTTATTATGAGCCTCAGTATTTGCTCTAATGCTGTGTTTAATTATGAAGTATAAAAATATGAATGAAGTAAAGCCAAACCCACTTCTGACGCTTGAGATATAATTTGATAATTTTTCCATCATGCAGAATTTAATCTGCTGCTGCTGTTTCAGTTTGAAAAATAAATATGCTTCAGTCCTGCAAAAATATCCCTTCCTAAACACCTGAAGTTGGATTTTTTTCATGTGTGTGCCAATCTGGGGCTTGAACTCAGGGCCCAGGTACTGTTCTGTAGCTATTTTGCCCAACACAGACACTCTACCACTGGAACTAGTGCTCTAGCTCTGTAGTGGTTAATTGGAGACAAGGTTCCCATAGACTTTACTGCCTGGGCTGGTTTCAAACTGTGATCCTCAATCTAAGTCCTCTGAATAGCCAGGATTAAAAGTCTGATCCATCAGGGCCTGGCTAATTAAATTTAGTGAAGGATTGCATCATTTTGCTTAATACTTGTAATTTGTACTTCTAAAATTATTACTCAAATGTAAGAAATACTGGAGGAAGGGAAGAATTTTTCCTCTCCACTTCTTTCTGAGTTTTACATTGTCAGTTTCTTCCATGTGGTACATTTTTACAATCCCCCTAAACCAATATACAGAGGAGGTCTTGGACAGTTTTATTTAGAGAAATATATTAATATCACAGTAACAATTTTAAATAGCATAGAATTACTTGATGCTCCTAAAATGGCTAAAATAAATTGAAAGGCTATATTAAGCATGTATGTTATAAATTAACCTGTTAAAGTAATTCTGTTACGTATCATTCATTGTCACTTTTGTCATATGGCACCTAATATTATATGGTTGGAAAAGGCAAATCCAGGAGGTGACTCTTATGACATATTGTTATGACAAATTTGTATTTAAGTATAATTTTAGCAAAGTAGGAAAAGTTGAAAAATAAAATTAAATACAGTGTTTATTCTTTTTTGCTTTTTTTCAGATTATCTTTAAGTAATTGTACAAAGAAGTTGCCATTTAACAAAGTAATTTATAAGTACAATGAATCTTAATAAATGTCACCCCTTTCAACATTCTCACCCATCCCTCCCAACTTAACTCTTCCCTTACTTTTCTTAATGTTGTAGGATATACACCTAATTTTTAAAATTAATTGACTTTATTGTTATTATACAGGTTATGTATGAAGGGATTACTATTCCTTGAGTCAGGTAATGAGCAATTTCCTTTCATATAGTCTTCTGTTCCCTAGTGCTCAGTCCTTCCCTCCCATTTCCATCCACAAGTCGTATAGTTCACTTTCATCAATGTCCAGTGAGCTCCCACTGCTGTATTTTTTTCACCCTTTTCCTTCGAGTTCTGTATCCACCCGCAAAGATATATACATCATGAATATACCATATACAAAGTAAAGACCAAAATCATTAAAAACAAAATCTTTTTTTAAGTTCCTTGTTTCCGTATCTTGGAGTTAAATTCAATATGTATATTATTTTATATAAATATGAAGAGGCACTTAGGCGTTACACCTTGTGTTTCCTAAGAATATTTCATTGTCTATATCTAGAATGGTGTATAATTTATTACATGCCAATGCATTTTAGCTCTTATTTCTGCATATCAGAGAAAATATATGTCATTTGTCTCTCTAAGCTTGACTTATCTCACTTAATATGATTTGTTCTAGTTCCATCTATTTCTCTGCAAATAAAATCATTTTATTCTTTCAAATGACTGTATAAAATTCCACTGTCTATAGGTACCTCATTTTTGGATCCACTCATCTATTGTGGAGCATCTGAGCTGTTTCTGTGTCTTTACTATTGTGAATAGTGTGGCAATGAACATGCAGCTGTCTCTATCATATCCTGGCTTATGATGATCAGAGTAGATGCCCAGAAGTCGTATGGCTGGATTCTAGGAAAGGTCTTTGTTTAGTTTTTTTGAGAAGCCTCCAGACTGCTGTCCAGAGTGGTTGTATTAGTTTACAAACCCACCAACAGTGCTATAGGGTTCGTTTGTTTCCATATCTCCACCAACATTTGTTGTTCAAATTCACAATGTTGGCCAGTCTCACTGGGGTGAGATAGAATCTCAGAGTTGTTTTGATTTGCATTTCCTTTATTATCAGGAATGATGAACATTTCCTTATATGTTTTTTTTGGCATTTTTATCTCTTCTTCTGAGAGGTCTCTGCTTAGCTCCCTTGACGATTTAGTGATTGGTTTATTAGGTTGGGAAGGATTAGTTTCTTGAGTTCTTTGTATATATTGAATATTAGGCTTTTGATATGATGCTGATAAAGATCTTTTCACACTTTGTTGGCTGTCTTTCTAGTTTAGTATCTGTTTTCTTAGCTGTGCAGCAACTTTTTCTTTTGATGTAGTCCCACTTGTCAAATCTCTCTCCTATCTGCTGTGCCCCTGGGACTCTATTCAAGAAATTTCTACCTAGATCTATAAATTCTGCTTCTCCTACTCTCTCTTGCACTTGTTTCAAAGTTTCAGATCTGACATTGAGGTCTTTGATCCATGGTGACATGGATGGTGGCAAATTGGATCCACTTTTAGTCTTTGGCATATTGATCCAGTTTTCCCAACACCAATTGTTGAAGGAGCTATTTTTTCCCACTATATATCTTAGGCTCCCTTATCAAATATCAGATAACTATGTATATGATTTTATTCCTGTGTCATCTAATCTATTCCATTGTTCTTCAGGTCTATTTTTAACAGTGAATTTTTGACTGCACTCACCTCTACTTCTCCTCTTCATTCATCTGGCCCTCTTTCCTTGGACCCATTTTTCCATTATGTTCCTCTCCCTTCTGAAACTTATGATAAATGATATCAGTGAACATAGCATCCATGTATTTGAAGTAATTTAATTTTAATGGAAAAATAATACATATGAAAACAAGCAAGATTTAATAAGTTCATTCATTGTTGATTAAAAACTCGGCTCCCATAAGCATTCCAGAGATTATCACATTCCCATACATAGCAATAGTGTGTTGAAGTTGTAGACAACTGATTAAAACAAGATTTGTGTCTACCAAAGTTATCTCCAAAGGCAGGAGGCAAGTTGTGTCATGCTTCTTATGCCCCAGAATGCAATGCAGATGGAGAAAAATATCTAAAGGAATAAAATAAAGAGAAAAAAAATCAATACTTTTGTACAACTGAGTTAAATATAAGTTCCTGGGTTAAACAGTTAAGTTATTTAAGCTAAATGTAAAAATTGTTCATTGACAGAATATAGCCAGTTTAATTTAAAATATATACACAGACAAGAGTTTTGTTTGTGTTTTTTTTTAATTCTCATACTCATATAACTGGATTATTTCAAAGTGTGGGATTGCCTAAATTAGATATAGAATGAAAGTGAAGTTTTTCCTAATATTTTGAGATCTTGCCTTCTGTATATTCTATATTAAATGATGTCATCACTTACAGAACTTAAGAAGCCTTTTGACCAGAAGAATAAAAACATTGTTAAAGAATGATTCCTCTCTGAGGCAATATGATCTGGCCTGGTATAACTTTCATCCAACAACTGAATTCCAAACATTGCAGTTTCCATACCTTCTCTGTCTTTTGATCTTACTGGGTTGCAAAAGGTAACTGCAAGGTAACCATCACTGGGTGCCGGTGGCTCACGCCTATAATCCTAGCTATTCAAGAGGCTGAGATCTGAGGATCATGGTTCAAAGCCAGCCTAGGCAGGAAAGTCCATGAGACTCTTATCTCCAATAAACTACCAGAAAAGTGGTAGAGCATTAGCCTTGAGCTGAAGATTTGAGGGACAGCACTCCAGGCCCAGAGTTAAAGCCCCATGACCAACCAAAAAAAAATTGACACCATAACTAGATGGTAACAAGTAGCCTGAATCATGTATTTAGTGTATACCCTTTATTTCAGACACACAAATCACCCAAGTGTAGGCACACTTCACTCTTGCTTTTTGTTATTTGAGAAAGAGGTTTCACTATGTAGCTAAGACTGGCTTATATTCAATATGAAACCTAGGCTGGCCTCCGACTCTGGATTTTGCAGGGTCTGCCTTCTTTGTGCTGGAATTACATGTGTTCACCACCAGGCCAGGCAGGCACACAATGCTCTTAATTTCTAGTGATCCAAGCAAGCCAGAAGAACTACAGTTATCTTTAATAAATAATTATGGTAGAATTTTGCTCATTATGCCTAATCTATAAACCATAAGCTCATAATGCTTGTGACAATGCACTAGTCATAGGCTTTGTATCATCAGGAGTTTCCTAAGTCAACTATCAAAAGATGACCAATTGCTTCTCCATAGGAAAAAATATCACTAGTACTGGGATATCCATTAATGGACAGAAAGGAAGATCAACTCAGAAATGTGTCATGCCAGAGGTTTGAGAATGCTCAGGGAAAAAGAACTACAGTGAAGGCAAGGATACTACCAGAGACCAGCCATTAATTCACACTTAGTGCCTGAATAAAAATAAGTAACAACATCAGAAAACAAAACCCAAACAAAACTGGTGAAATGCAACATCTGCAATGACATCAAAAACCTCTGCAAATACTCATGTTTAGATTTATGATAGATTTAACAATGGGTTGTCTAGTTTCATATGAACTATCTGATTTTTACAAAGGATCATTATCCTTCCAAGTACCAGTGAGATAGGTTTTTGCTTTCAAATCCATACATTCCTTTCAGCCTATAACACCCACAAAATGAAAAAAAATCAAAATGAAATCAGCAGTTTTATGAAGCAGAAGTCAAAAATAATATTAACATTTTGGAATTGCCTCAGAAGTCAAATGCAATATATTTAAAGGCTGGTTTTCATCTCATGGGATTTCTCACAGTGGTGCCAGGTAAAATAATACCAAGATCGGAGGAGTGAAAGTTCTTAGACTTATGTAATGAGTTACTTTTGTCTCTGAAGATGGGTTTATGTTGACAGGAGAACAGAGGAGATAGCTTTTCAAGTGTGACAAAGATGACAAGTACCAGTGAATAGTTCAGAATATTCATTAAGCATCTAATAAGTACCTCATGTTGTGCAAGGTAATAGAATCTGAAATGTATTTGGCAATGAAATTTTTATTGCTTCTGAATTTGGTACTCTTTGGTCATGAAGATAATCTTCCTGGGGGAAAGCGAGGGTGAATCCTCAAAGAATACCTGTAAATTTTTATGTTTGCAATAATTCCTTCTTCCATACTCTTCAAAGTATGGCTAATCCCTTTCAGCTATTCATACATTTATCTGAATTTCTACTAGTATTATAAGTGGGAAGTAATGACTCATACTTGTAATTGTAGCTTAGGAGCCAGAGATTGGAAGAATCATTATTTGAACTCAGCTTGGGCAAACGTATAAAAGTTTGGGAGGTATCTCAACCAATAAAATGTTGGTTATTGTGGTACATGCCTGTGATTCGTAAAAAAAAAAAAAAAGGTTGATCATGGGCAAGGTAGACTGGGTCAAAACTGTGTTGATTATACTATTCAATTAATAATGAAAACAAAAATGGCTAGGGGTATGGATCAAGCAATCAAGTTCTGCCTAGAAAGCATGAGGCCTTGCATCAATTCGGTGATGAGTGAAAAAGATAACAGTTCTGGTTTATGCTTTTTTTATGTGAAAATACCGTACAGAGGGGTTACAATTACATGAGCAAAGTAATGAGTACATTTCTTATCAAGCATTGTTGCCTCCTCTTTTGTTTCCCCTTCCCATTCCCCCCCTCACCAAAGTTGTAAAGTTCTTTTTTCGACATAACGACTTGTACATCTCATAGTTGCAATGAGTCCATCTGTATCCCTATTTAAACAATTTGTTTTTTCCCTTCTCCTACCCAAATTATACCAACATCAAATACAGTGAAAGCAGGGGTTTTACCATGGGGAGGGACATACAAAGCAACAAAGAAATCATCTTACAAAAAATAATTTAAGTGAAGTAAGCCTGGCCCAAAGAAGCATAGGTCCCATGGTTTCCCTTATTTGCAATAACTAGTATATGTCTGAGACAAGCAATAATGGTCAGAGAAGTTGATGTTAGGCGAAATGAACCCCAAGATAAGGATTCAAATGTTTTTTTTTCTTTCTTGCGATTATTTCTAACATATTTATAAGGTGATTGTTTTGTTGCTTGGTATGGCCTTCCCCCACAGTATAACCCCTGTTTTCACTGTATTTAATGTTGGTATAATTTGGGGAGGGGAAGGGAAAAAACTAATTGTTTAAATAGGGATACAGGTGGACCCATTGCAACAATGAGATGTACAAATCAGTGTGCTGAAAAATGAACTTTACAACTTTGACACGGGGATGATGGGGGGGAGGAGATGATGGGAAGGGATGGGAATGGGAAACAAAGGAGGCAACAATGCTTGATAAGAAATGTACTCATTACCTTTCCCATGTAATTGTAACCCCTTTGTACTGTATTTTCACAATAAAAAACATTAAACAAATGTGTTTGAAACAATAGCAAGAAAGAAAAACCATTTGAGTCCTCCATTTTACAATGACATCTTTCTGCCTTTGAAACTAATAACAATTCCATTTCCTGTAACCTTTATCCCTAGCCAAAGTATGAATATCTTTGCTTTACTAAAATGCCTTTATGTCTCCAAAGTGCTGGAGTGTAGTTTTATCTGATTTACTCATTTGTTTAGGGGCCCTATGTCCTGGACTTCCTCACAGATAGATCTATCTACCTAGTATCTATTCATCTAACTATCTATCTATCTATCTACCTACCTACCTACTTATCTAGTTACACCTATCTATCTAGGTAGAGATAGACATATCTATTTCATAGATTTATCTATATGGATCTAGATAAATAGATACATAGATAGATAGCTATATAACTGCTGAAATCTTTGGGTCAGAGCCAGATCTCACTAAAGGTACCCTGGCACCATTGCTTAGGTGATCCATTTCTCTCAGGTACCTTCAATAGGTTTGCCTATTTGATACTCATGATGATCTTTGGAGTTCATGACCTTCTGGAAACTCAGAATTTATGTGGTTCATAAAAGAACTGAAAAAATCTATAAGACATTAGAGTTAAATGTTAGTTTATGTTTATATTGTCCCCCAGAAAATCTAACAGCCCGATCTGGGAAGTTAGTTCAGAGAATACACAATGAATTCATTTCTTTTTATTACTAATCACCTGGTTTTGCCAGGTTGTTATTTTGAGTCAAAAACTGCCAGTTCTCAGTAACTGGTATTTGTCCTTTTACAATCAATACTTTGATTGTAAAAGTACTTTGATTGGAGTTTTTATGTATAATGAAATCCAGATTGGCACAACATCATAGAAATTAAATAAAATGGATACGTCCTTTTAATAATATTCATGGCCTTGACCTATTAGAAATATTTAAGTAGAAGAAAACTCATTTGCTTTTATACTTTTCAATATATTTATATTGATATGATATACATAATAAATGTAAATATAAATTAGATATATAATTTTAATTTTAGCATGGGTTCAACATAATCACTTGATTATTGACACAATTCTATTTAAATGTTTATTTTGTTTAATCCTCTCTTGATTTGTATTAAGTTATTCCTTTGGTTTCCACAGTTATTTATATTAAATATATCACTTTAAATAACTGTTCTTTCACATATTTCTTAGTCAAATGAAATGAACACAGGAGAATTTCTGGTTAAGGCTTAGAAACAGAATAAATGGGAATTGTAGCATTGTTTGGTTTTGGTTTTGTAATATTATTCTCTAATTTATAGATATGTTTGTGGGTATGTAGAAAGTCAACGCACATTTATGTTATCCTACTTCTGGGCAAGTCCCATGGTTTTAACAGCTGGATGTAAAGTATGAAACAGAGGAAGTTCATTCTTAGTGTCAAGCCCTCCCTGTGCTAACACATCATTAGTGGTCGTTGTTTTCAGGCTGTTTTCTTAACTTCCTGGGGACTTCAACTCTGATGCCTGAACTTTGGCCTGTACAGATGCTCTCTTTGTTTTCTCCACCTCTTTCCAAAAGGCTCATCAATTGGCAAGTGGCTAATCTGAGCAGTTAAGCCATAGTAAGACACCTGTGGGAACTATTGTGTTATTCTGTGGTTCCACCAGGTTAGGTCTGTTTCAGAGGCCTCATTCAAAAGTTTAGTAAATAGCAGAAAATTAGGTACCTAAACATAAAGGAAAGAGAATGGTATTGGAAGAGGTATTTGCTTATATGCATGTGATGTTTCTCAAATATAAATCCTTTAATAATCCATTCTGGTAGATTTATCTCATTATCTACCTATCTATCTATATCTATCATCTATCTATCTATCTATCTATAGAAAGAGTTTTTACTACTGTGAATACACTGACAAAGAAATACAAATATCACCTTGGACAGTGGACAGTTTGCAGGTACAACTAGCTAGCAACAGCTTAGAGCCTAGACGAAGGGCAAAATAAGACTTTTCATCTCATTTACCTTTACAGTACAAGATTTAAGAACACAAGGTTTAAGTACCTAAACAATTAATCACAAAAGAAATAAAATCTCTGAAATAGTAAAAATGATTTTCAATCTCGTGTCTATTTACTGTCACAAATATTGATACAGAAAATATTCACAGGGCTCCATATCTAATTTTAGCCCATTGGTAGCAGAAAAATAATTATGCCTCTATGCCAGAATTGCTAAAATGTTGGATGCACATGATAAAATAATTGAGTTCCTTATTTGGTGAGAATTATCATCTATTATACCTCGCTAAGAGAACTGGAATAATTTTAAATATGTTATAGAAATAGCATTTTTAGGAAGATCAGAGAACCAGTCACTTTACTAAAACATGATATTATCTTGTGCCAGTTGCTCATACCTATAATAATGGGTACTGAAGAGGCTGAGATTTCAGAAGATTGAAACAAGCACAGTCAGGAAAGTCCATGAGACTTTTATCTCCACATTAACCACCAATAGAAGGAAGTGGAGGGCTGGACCCCGGTGCTTCATGCCTGTAATACTAGCTACTCAGGAGGCTGAGATCTGAGGATCGCGGTTCAAAGACAGCGCAGGCAGGAAAGACCATAAGCTCTTATCTCCAATAAACCACTCAGAAAACCGAAGTGGGCCTTAGCTCAAGTGGTAGAGCGCTAGACTCGAGCTGAAGAGCTGAGGGACAGTGCCCAGGTCCAGAATTCAAGCTCTACAACCGACAAAACAACAACAACAACAAAAACCGAAACAAAAGAAAACAAGAAGGAAATGGAGGTGTTGCTCAAGAGGTAGAACTCTAGTCTTGACCAAAAACTGCTCAGAGACAGGCCCCCTAGTTCACATCCCAGAACAAGCGCACACACACACACACCACACACCACACACACACCACACACACACACACACACACACACACACACACACACACACACCACACACGCTATTTATTCAATCATATAAGTTCTTAGATAAATTTTCATTTTTATACTGATTTCCTAATCTTCCTAGGCATATCAATACCTTTCTTTTTATCCCTAACAGATCACATGATGCACTTAAGTGGAAGATTACATTTTCCCCTAAAAAGTATTTCTTTGTCATAGATCAGCTTCATAAAGTATCAGTTAATCACTGGTTTTTATATATCCATAATAAGCACAATACCAAAAACTGCTTTAGTAAAAACAGATTAAACCTGTACTAAATTTTTGTTACATTTTTTGGAAGAAAATGAAACCAACTATTCACTAATTTTGCTTTTCAACAAAATATTTTGATTTTTTTGCAGAGAGGGAAATTGTGTGTTCTTACAGATAACTCATGAAATAAAAAATGAATTCCTGCAAAATGTCTGTATTTCCTATTACATCAGGAGAAAAAGTAAGTACAAACAGCACTGGATATATGATCACAAACAAGGTCATACTAAAGCTACCAGCACAACTATGTTTGTTGCAGCATTATTCACCATAGCTAAGATATGAAATCAACCCAGATGTCCTTCAGTAGATGAACAGGTTAAGTAAATGTGATGTATATATATATATATATATATATATATATATATATATATATATATCTCACACATATATATATATATCACATATATATCATATATATATATATATATATATATATATATATAATGGAATTCTATGCTTCCATCAGAAAGAATTACACTGACCCATTAGTTAGGAGATGGAAAGACTAGAAAAAAATCCTATTAAGTGAAGTAAGCCAGACCCAAAGAAATACAGGTCCCATGATTTCCCTCATTTGCAATAATTTGTGTACATCTATGATAATTTTATCAGATGAGCAGAAAAAGTCAAAAGCTATGTTCATATGACCACAAAAGATGATGCTATGTGAAATGAACCCCAAGATACTAACACAAGAGGACTTTCTTTATTGTTGTTGTTTTTAATGCACTATGTGATTTTCTTTTGTTTCCTTTGTATGTTGTTCCCCCTATGCAATATCCTCTGTTGTCACTGTACTTGATTTTGGTACACTTAATCTTGTATATATATTTATTTAAATTGGGGAGTCGAAGGGGAATAACAAAGTGCTGAAACAAGGACACAGGATGACCCATTTGCAACAATAATACCCACAGGACAGTATATTGGAAATGAACTTTACAACTTCCGGAGGATAAGTGAGGGTGAGGGATGTGGGAGAGGGAGGGATAGTGGGAAAACAACAAGGGAGGGGGCAACAATGCTCGACAAGAAATGCGCTCATTGCCTTATGCATGTAACTGTAACCTCTCTGTACAACATCTTTACAATAAAATACATTTAAAAATAGCACTGGAGTAGAAATAGACATAAATGTACAGAAAGTCTTTGGAAATAAAAACAGCAGAACATATAAGGTGGCAGTTTTATTTTTTTTAGACCTGCTGGGACCAGGCAAGGTTGGCACTCCATGTGGCTGGGAAAGAGAGCTGGGAAAGAGAGAGGAAAGAGCTAGAAAAAAGCAGAGAGAGCAAGAAAAGAACAGAGAGAGCAGAGAGAGAAGAGAGAGAGAGCAGAGATAGAAAAGAGCAGCGAGAGAGATAGAGAGAGCTAGAAAAGAGCAGCAAGAGAGATAGAGAGAGCTAGAAAAGAACAGCAAGAGAGCAGAGAGAGAGCAGAGAGAGAGAGAAGAGAGCAGAGAGAGAGCAGAGAGAAAGCAGAGAGAGAGAAGAGAGACAGCAGAGAGACAGCAGAGAGAGAGAGAGCTAGAAAAGATCAGGGAGAGCAAGGTGGCAATTTTTTTCCTATAGTTTTGCAAGATCTACTTTGACAAATGCCAACTCAGAAGAAATTGAGAATTTTTCTTTTATTCAGTATGTTCTGTAGATGACAAACATTCAGTCACATTCAGAGAAAGGCAGTCTATAACCCTGAGAAAAATAATGAAAATATAGTAACTATAATTTGGAAGTATTGTACTCTTTCTTTGTTTTTAAATTTTATTTTCTTGTAAAGATACTATGAAGAAAGGTTACAGTTACATGAGTAAGTTAATGAGTACATTACTTGTGGGGGCATTGTTACCCCCTCCTTTGTTTTTCTCCCTTCCCTGCCCTACTTCCCTTATTCCTTTCCCCCAAAAGTGTAAAGTTCATTTCCAACATAGTTTCTTATGAGTCTTATTGTTTCAATGGGTCATCCTGTGACCTTGTTTCAGCATTTTGTTATTCTCCTTCCCTTCCCCAAATTAGACAAATGTGTATACAAGATGCTAGGTACCAATATCAAATACACTGACAACAGAGATAAACCATAGGAGGAAGAATATACAAAAGAAACAATGAAAAAAATCACATAGTACATTAAAAACAATAACAAAGAAAACCTCTTGTATCCATATCTTGGGGTTCATTTGTGTATGTTTATTTCTATATCTTAAGAGAAAATAACAATCATAACTATATTTAATATGTGCCTAAGGAAAATTATTCTATCATGTAAATATTAAACTCTTATTTAAATAATTATCTAATTTTTAAGTATATATTAAAGTTCTTAGAATAGAAAAGCCTTATAAATAGAATTTATATGACTATTCATGTGGTAACAGTGAGTGTTTAGGTACATATATCTCAGTCATAAGACATTTACTGATATTAACTTATATATAAAGAAATATAATGAATATTCTGTGGTCAAAATTTTGAACACAAAATACATTTTATAACAAAGCTTTAAAACCCTTTAACAGACATTTGAAAATGGAAAATTTGAAAAAAAAAAGAAAATGGAAAATTTGATGTTTTCTTATTTTACTTTCTCAGTTGGAGCAAAGACCATTTATAATCAAATTGTCAAAAGGCACTATTGTAATGTATACAACAAATAAATCACTATTGTAATGTATACAACAAAGAAAGTATCATTCATTCTAATGATTTATTCTGTTCTAAAGAGATGATCATCTTTTATGATATACAATAATTTATTTACATTTAAAAGTATGCATTATCCAAGAGTGTATACATTTCCATAGCATTTTCAAAGGTATTCCTCATATTCCTTGTCCATCCAGACTACATTTGAGCTATTAGAACAGCACTTGAAAATTATAGATATTAGGAGAAAAAATTCTTTAGAAGTCTCTAAAGCCTACCTACAATTCAGAAAATGTATCTGCAGACAGTTGGCATGCATTAGCTACCGTGCATACAAAGCCATATGGTTGAAATTGTGAAGACTGTAATTAGCATAAAGTGAAAATACATGCTACATTTCTCAAAAACATCTGTGGATTCTTCTTCCTCTCTGAATTCTGAATCTGACTGAAGTGGTTTTTTTTTTTATTGACAAACAAGTTAAAAAGATTCAAATGTTGCCAAACTTTGTTCGTAGAGTACGGTAATCTAAGAATATGAAATTTAAAATTGTCTTTAACTAATTACTGAATTATTTCTATTTCTTATAACAATTATATATTTTCTATGTGTATTACATTTCTGAAAACATTGGAGACATTTTGTTATTCCAAATTTCAATATCTAGGTTTCTTTCAGCTTTTCCAGGTTAGATGTTTGGGTTTTTTTTTTTGTTTGTTTGACACTTGTCAAAAGGACAGGTATAAGAAATGTTCACTTTACCACAATAAGGGGATACAGAAAAATTAAAAAGACCAACTAAGTTGATAAGAAATAATTTGCATTTTTGAGATAACTGAAATATATGATGTATTATGTTTTTCAAATCATCCAAGTTTCTATTGCCTTTAAAAGTTTTATTCAACAACTGAATAGAAACAGAAAGGGTATGTGCAGAGTGACTGGGCTGCATGCATCTGATTAATTCATAAGGGATCAAATATCGTTTGAGTGAAAGAAATATTAGGAGAAATTCTGACTATTGTGTTGGAAAAAATATTTTAGGATAGATGGAGTATTTTATAGTAAAAAGTTTCCACATCACTAATCATTTTCTTGAACTTAACATGGAGCCCCAAGTTCTTTTGTCCTTACGCTTCTGAAAAGGTAGGTGAAAAAAGCAAGGGAATGCAAAGAAATTAAGGATGACTATTTCTGGTTTTAAAAAGGTGGAAATAAAACAAGAGTAAAAAAAAATACTGAAGCACAGAATGACCTTGCCTAGTTTTACTGTGTGCTTTCTTCTTTGCGTTTAAATCACTAATCAGCAAACCTAAGTAATCTAAGTTTATATTCCTTAAAATTAAATGAACTGTAGCTGTTTTTAAAGAATCAGATTGTTGCATGAATTTAAAAAATATTAAAATATTTCATTTTTAATTTAAAAATTGTTTTTGTTACGCATTCTATACAAGTGCTTTACCATTGGGTTACACCTGACTAACATTTAAATTTTTTTTCATACTTCTATATTTGTGCAAAAAAAGATTTCTACAGCTTAGAAATAAGATTTCATTTATTTTTTTCTGAATATGCCTACTACCAGCACAAAATTGCTTGTCTCATATATCCAATGTATTTTAAAACTAATTTTTTAGTAAAATGTTGTTAAAGACTCTTAACCAATCTTTAACAGACTAATTTATAATGACCAAGAAATATGACATCAATATTAAAATTTAAAGGGTTGTCTCTCTCTAATATTCTTATTTTTGACTACTAACATTTAAAGCATTCCATGTTAAAATCAGTTATGAACAAAAGTTATAAAGAAAATCATTCAGTCCCAGTCTTCTATCAAAATACAATTTGGTGTTAAATGAGAAGCCTAGAATCTTACCAAGGCACCATGATATTTTTAGTGTATTTGAAAGAATAAATAAAGAGAAATCGTGACATAAATCAAGAACCTAGATTTTTTTTTCCCCTCATAGGTAACAATTTTCTGAATGTGTATACAAAAGTTTAAACCTGGGAGAGAACTGACATGC
Source organism: Dipodomys ordii (assembly GCF_000151885.1). Classification (NCBI taxonomy): domain Eukaryota; kingdom Metazoa; phylum Chordata; class Mammalia; order Rodentia; family Heteromyidae; genus Dipodomys; species Dipodomys ordii. The sequence continues at coordinate 6,428,908 of NW_012267288.1, read as the reverse complement.
AGAGTCCCATACCACACCTCTCATTGGGATATTTGGTGTGCTATAAAAATTTCTCTTGTGTTTATATATTATCTAAGAAACAAATGAGTTCATTTTTTAGGGGAAAGTGTCATGTTTACAGAAATAATAGTGATGTCTGGCTTTAAAAATAGGATAGTCTATCATGGGAAGATATGTTTTGAAATCATTCTTTCACATTGTTTTTGCTTGTGTCAAATGATGATTAGAGCCTTGGTAAAGGGAGCCTCTAGTAAGCCTAATAGGCAGCCAACAGCCCACATATGGTGTGCAGCTTGAGATATTTCTCAGCGTTTTGCCAGAGATGAGACTGCTCAAATGGTTTCTCTTGTAAGTCCCAAATCATAAACTGCATCCTACTAGGCCAGCCATACAAGAACTGAAGCCAAAGTTATACAGACTTGTCTAATGGCGAACAATGACTGCTTCCTAAGGAAGCCATAGTTACTTTCCTGAGAGATGCCCCAGATGCCTGAATTTTCCCTTTCCATTTTTGACTACCTGTTCTGGCAACAGTTCTAACAAAGAGAAAGGCTGGCAGCAGGCGCTCAGCTGTTTTCAATAAGCCTTGGCAACATAGGCACTGATTACATAAACACTGCAGACAATCAAAGAAGGTATTTTCTAGTTTCTAAGCTATAAACGAAAAAAGGTGTAAACCTAAACCAACACTCCACCGTGCCTCTGCTCCAAATAATGATGATAATAATAATGGCACAACTGCAAAAGCAAAGACTATTACAGTACAGAAAGTATGGTATCATGAACTGCTGACAAGTTCAAATTATACAGAATGTTGGAAAGATGTGAGATCTCCACATTTGAGAGGCATATATATATACATGTATACAAGTTCAAAGTATGATTTACAATAATTTTCCAGTGGGATCATCAGTAAGATGGTGGAATATCTATAATCTACAAAATCAAGTATTTTGCAATGGTAGAAAATTCCTTCATGGTCATGATTGTGTGTGTGTGGGAGGGGTGAGTTCTGGGGCTTGAATTTAGGGCCTGAATGCCCTAAAAACACTTGAGCTTTTTTTGCACAAGACTAGTGCTCTACTACTTGAGCCACAGCTCTATATCCCAATATTTTGGAAGTTTATTGGAGACAAGAGTCCTTCTTGCCAAGGCTTCTTCTGAACTGTGATCTTCAGATCTTAGCTCCCTGAGTAACTAAGATTACAGGCATGAGCCACTGGTACCCAGCTGTGGTCATGATTCTACAAATCTTTGACCAATGTAAAAAAAAAAAAAATCTGCTAAGCAAAGCTGAGGCAAGAACCAACATGGCAAAGTGATAAATCTTGTAAATGGACAATTAACAGCCAGCAATCTGTAAAACAGGAGGCCTAATTTAATGGACAAGGTGAAGGAAAAAATTTGGAAAAAATGAAAAAAATGTTATTTTTCCATAGTTTTGCTATATTAGAAATGATAGTGCGTTAGACATTCAAAACTTTTGAAAAGTTATTAATTATCAGTGTAGAAGAATCTAAGATTTGAATGTTACAAATGATATAATACTACACTTTCAAATTCTTTTAATAGATACTCCTATTATCATAACAATTAATTATCCACATTTATAGAGGTAGGTGTAGAGTCTGTAATAAATACCATGACATCTACTTTAAAGATAGATGTACCAAATTCTTCACTGACTCCATCCCATTAGGCTATATTCATTAACAAATACTTATGACACTCTTATTCCATGCCAGGAGTTTTCCTGCTGAGTAGAAATTTAACATCTAGTATGACTTTTGAATTCATGGAATGTAGATACGTATTGTTTTACCTTAATATACCTACTAAAGGCTGTTCAATTTTTAGATGTTATTTCTAACTATTCAAGTGTACTTTTCTTTATAGTGTTGTCATCCAAGAAATGGAAACAAGAGGTTTTTCAATGTACTGTTTATGGGTCTTTTTCCTATTTTTTCTCTTTGTTGTTTTTTTTAATTTCTGTACCCTTTGTCTTTTATGTAATTTATCTAATTTATGGAGGAGAAATTAATTTTACAACTTGGAGAGGAAGTAGAACAGGAGGGAAAAATGAGAGAAAAAGAGAGAAGGGACACTGTTCAAAAAGAAAAGTACTCATTACCTGACTTATGCAACTACAACCTCTCTGTATATGATGTTTAGAAGAAAACAAAAAATTATTTACTAAAATGAAGTCAATCACAGGGTAATATTCCATTTTTCCACTGGCATAGATTATTTATAAAATGAATTATATATGCCACACCAACTTTGAAATGAGTAATGGATTATCGTCCTTTGGTAGATAAAGTGTTCCCTAGAATTACCATTCATTGCTTTCATTTGCAGTTTGGGGAGGAAGTTGATTTGAATCGCAAATTCGTCTTAGAGAAGTCAATAATCTCAATATGGCCAATGTTTATATCCAAAAAACACAACTTATTTTTATCAGGCTGTTGGAAGAATTAATTGAAGTAATACACATTAAAATCTTCAAGCCAGGTGCTGGTGACTCATGCCTGTAATCCTAGCTACTTAGGAAGCTGAGATCTGATGATCACAGGAATAGTTTTAATTCATCATTCCCTATTTTGCTCCCCTTTATGTCTGTCTCTTGTATTATTTCTTTTGCTACAAATTACAGTACTGTATTGAAATGGAGGAGGAATGTGGAAATCCTTGTTTTTTTTATCTAAGAGGACAAGGTTTAGTTTATCTCAATTTAGTATAATATTTGTCATTAATAGCCTTTATTTTATTGAAGAACATTTGGTCTATTCCTCTGTCTTCCGACACCAAAGGATTCAATTATTCTACTTTCATTCTCAGGAGAAAAATGATTCGTCCAACATATCATACTGCTACATTGTTCTTAGGGTAGCCCTTACAAAATGATGCTTTCAAAACATTTAGTTTTTAATCTAATGCATATTTTATTGTTGTTTCTTTTTTTCTCTCCAATGAACCAGAGGGAGGATGTGTGTGTGAGAGGGAGAGAAAGAGAAAGAGAGAGAGCGAAAAAGAGAGAGAGAGAGAGGAAGGCAAAATAAGTATTATTCTTCAAAATACTGATAAATAAAAAATCAGTTGGAAACATGTAACAAAGCATTAATGTATACTTTTGGACAGAATGGGGTTTCATAAAGTGTTTTGAAAGCTGCAAATGTTTATAATTATATAAAATTCTAGGCTTTATGGGATTCAGGGAGATGTGTTTATAATGCTAATGAATAAATAAAAATAAGTGGAATCTCCTTGGTTCGTTTCTGACGTTAAAACCTGCAATGTTAAGTTGTCAGAATTTGTTACTGTAGGAAAAAAAACCCTTTGTGTGTACAATTTCTCTATGGTAATTTTTTCACAAACTCAACTTTTGATACATTGTGTTCGTCTGAAGAATAGAGATATCTGACAATTCAAACCAATCCTACCTCTTCGTACATTGCAAACATAAAAGTAAAGGAAAAATGGACGGGACTGGAGGAATGACTCAAGTGGTAGAGCAACAGCCCAACAAGCTGGAGAGTCTGAGCTCAAACTCCAGTACTGCCAAAATACCAACAAACCAAACAAACAAAACAAGGATGATTCTAAACTGCTTGGAATTATAGGATGTGCTCTTTACTTTTAGAATTGAGTATGTAATTACTTTAATGAGGGTCAAATAATTTAGTGAGAATAATTGTTGGAGTTAGTGATAATTTCCAAATTTGGAGATCAGCTTAAATGCATGAATGACATTACTCTACTTTATTATTATGTACAGAAGAATATTTAATTTGTTTACTTTGATCTAACATATTTGCTTTAAAATGATGTTTTAGGCTGTTTCTATTTTGAACAGTCTCTTTGACAGCAATGAAAAGCCTATGCAGTTACAAGTTTTGTTTTATTTATGAATACATTTTATAATGTAAATAAATTCAATATAAACTCTGTCACAGAAAATGTGACATAGTAAGATTTTTATAAGTATGGTCAACTGATTTTATATTTAAATACTAATTGTTACTTAATTATGATCCTCTGCAGTACATCAATCCACTACAGTGTTTTTACTTCAGGAATTCCCATTTTTATGAAATAAGAGTCAGAAACACTGTACGAAACTAACAGAGAAACTTCACAAAACTCTGGATCCAGAGTTGTGATCTTGGCAATTTCTGAGGATTTCTATGGATGAAACTGCAGTGTAATGAATTATATGTTCTAGCCAAGAGGGATAATATATACTCAGAAAAGTTCTTTGTCTTTCTTTTGACTTTGTTTCTTTCATTTATTGTTTGTCCTGGTAAAGTGTTCTGTAAGCTCCCTTAAGACCTGAAGACTCTTCAGAGCTTGGGTTGTGGATGAGAGTCCTGCCACATGAATTCGGCCATTAGATCACTGAGGATGATGTTAATACATTTAATTTTGAAAATACATACAATTGGAACACATGTGTTTTATCAAGACAGCAGAGTGAAGTTCAGGAATCAGGGAGCCAGCGGGACTGGATAAGGTTTTAATACAGTATGGCTAGAGACCATTGTATGAAACTAATTCCTGCTGATAATCACAACTTGTCTTTGGGCAAACCAGCTTATAATTTTTGAGTATAACACGAGGGAGAATATCAAAGCTACCAAAATTTGAAACAGTACAGCAGGAGCCCCAGAACTTTATGTAAATTAATCCCACAACATGGAACACATTACATTGAGGGTTTGAGGAATTTGGAACTCAGAATGTCTAGGATGTGGGTTTAATTGAAACACAATATTACGACAATCATTTTTTTCTCTCAATATGGAATTTTAAGGTGCATACAAATATATAATTGAACACTGACATATTACATCATAGTGGAACATTTTAAACAAGCCATATCTGCTTTACAATATTTATTTCACTGAAATAACTCTTCATGTTCAGATTCCTCCTTTAGAGTTGAGCCATCTGAATAAATGAACAGCTCACTGAGGTGAGCCAGTCAACTCTCAGATGAAGCCTCAAAGGCTCACACATTCACAAAGCACTTTTTCTGGAAAAAATGTTTCTGATTTTCCAACATAAATCATGGTCAACACATAATACAATCAGACTCCAGTGCATTTAAACTTGGAAAACACTGTAACTAGGTCTGTCATATTTCCAGCAAAGCTTCAGGCCAAACAGTAATCAGAAAGAGAACTCATGGCTTTGAGTTCAAATCCATCTCTAGTATGTAAAGGGATTGCCTACTCCACTGGGGAAATTTTAAATGGGCACCAGGGAGGAGGGGGGGAATACTCTTTCCACTGCTAGGATTCTACAGATTTTTTTTTTTTTTGTAAACCATAAAAACGATGAATGCACTGATAGGAAATACTAAATTCTTTTCTTTTTACACTATAACAGTTGGTGTATTATGTTTTTACAGCAAAGAAAGGAGCCAAGTCTTCTGATTGTAATCCCATATGAGTTAGTCATAAATATCCATCATAATAAGATTTAGAAATTGGGGCCAAAGTTTTAAGTGTCACAAAAATTCTATATAAAAACAAAAGTTCTGTTTGGTCAAATTGCATACTCGATATTATTTTGTGCCAGATAACATAAAATATTTTATTATTCCTTTTCAATATGAAATATTTAAAAAGTTTTAAAATTTTTAATATAAAATATAAATATTTTAATGTAGAATGTTTTAAAAGTTATATACTGTATGGCAGAAATTTGAAGCTCTATGACTTATAATTACATAATAATAAAGTATACTGTTTTCCTAGGTGTGCTCAATAATGTGATAGAAATAATTATGTACATATTTATCCATGGGTACATATATGTGTATATATATGTTCCAAGTACCTTTGACAACATGAAATAGTGATATCTTTTATATTGTCAAATTGACAATTATGTGGTCAATGGTTAATTGTCTTCTTATAAACTGATTTATCATACAGATGTAAATTTTTTTCTACTCCAAATTCAGTGAAATGTTACATAGACAAAAACTCATAAACAGCGTATATTGAAAGAAGTAAAAAGTAGGTTTTAGAGAAAAGAGCAGGAGAAGAAAAGGACATCACTAGATCTGGGGTGTGGATGTCACTCAGTACATCCTGGAGTCTAGATGAGATCAGGGGGCTGGAAGCAGGCTTGTAAATGACACACACTCATTTAGAATGGCGTTCAGAGGGAGATTTGGGGGCCGGGCAGGGAAGGAATCAGGTCGTGGGATCTGAACTCTGGGCCTGGGCGCTGTCCCTCAGCTCTTCAGCTCAAGGCTAGCGCTCTACCACTTGAGCTACAGCACTACTTCTGGCTTTTTTTTTTTTTTTCTGCTTATGTGGTGCTGAGGAATCGACCCCAGGGCCTCATACATGCAAGGCAATCGCTCTACCACTGAGCCACTTTCTCAGCCCTGAGATTTTTTAACATATGTAACAAATGGAGATTTTGTATCCTAAATATAAAAACAAATGTAGTGGATGAAAGAAGATATTATGAATTAAGACATAAAGTGTTTAAGAGATAAAAAGATAATAGAATAAGGAAGAAAGTAGGGACTAGGAAGAAATAGTAAGCAGATTTAAATATAAACCAAATAAATTTCAAACTTTAGTTACTAAACAAAATGTAGTTCTTGACCAGGTGCTGGTGGCTCACAACTGTAATGTTTTCTACTCAGATGGTTGAGAAATGAGGATCATGATTCAAAGCCAGTCCCAGAAGGAAAATCTAAGAGACACTTATTGCTAATTAATCACCAAAAAGCTGCAGATGGAGCTGTGACTCAAGCAATACCCTTGAATGGAAACCTAAAGGATAGTGCCCAGCCCCTGAATTCAAGCCACAGTACTGGCACAAAAACAGAAAGCAAACAAAATAAAAACAAAAGCAAACTAGTTATTAAAATTAAATTCAATAAGACGATAAGAGAATAAAATTAGTGAGAAAATGCTAAAGAAATATAAATATGAAGTAGCATTGGAGATGCAAAAGTTACAATGAGAAATATAATGTGTCTAATTAGAAATGACAAGAAGGGGTAGTGAGATGGCATTTGAAGCTAATGCTGCAGAATGGAAGGGAAAAAGGAGACAATTATCTATTTGCTGACAGGATTAGGTCAAATGAACATTGACCTACTTGTAAAAAATGTAATACAAATAATCAATAGATGATAAAAACAGGTTTAAATGGGGGATGATAACATTGGAGATACCAATCATTAAAACATAAGCCTACTCAGTGAAAGAACTAAGATTATAACTTCCAAATTAGTAAAACACATTTTGTAAATTACATGCATACATATCTACAAGTACAAATGAACACATAATATAGTATGGCCTAAGAAGAAAAGAGAAGGAGCATAGCAAATTTTTTATTAATTGAGAATAAAACATTAAAAATGAACCACAGAAGTCAAGAATTACAATATATGCATGAATTTTATTTGAAAAATATAAAATTTTTTCTCAGAATCTCAGACTAATCATACTATATTTATAAGGTCATAAGTACTCACATGCACATATATACATAGAGAGAGAGGAAGACTGAAAAAAATAATGTATGTCAAACAGTAGAGATGGTCAACAAACCACCTTTTAAGATAAAATCTTAAAACACCTTAAAAATAGCACATTATTATGAAATATTCCACTATATTGAAAACAAACAACTAGAATTACACAAAGAAATTACTACATTTAAATTTGTCAGTAAGACAAAAATATAAATCATTATATATATCCAATTATATACTATATATAAAAATGAAGTTTCATATTGTAATTTGGGATAAATTTGAAGATCAAATGTGAAAATATAGTACTAGGAATTATTTGTGTAATATTTTAAAGTAGCATGGATTGCTATATGTTGTTTAAAGATATGCAATAATTGGAAACATATTCTCATGAAGAGGATTGGAAAGCATTAATACTGGATTGCCCACGTGTATATGTATGCATATGTCTGTGTGTTTCACAAATTGTTGTTCCACACTTTTGGAAGCCATATGTTTCAGTTCTCCTGATGGCTAGTCTTTTGGTTGTTTGTGTTGTGGTTAGTGCGCATAATAACTCTACTCCACAGAAAGGAAGCGGATGGAGTTAAGGACAAGCAAGCACCAAATGTTAAGATAAAACATGCTTTTTATTTAAAAAAGTGAATAAAAATTAATTTTGCCTACCTTAGGTTAATGTTAAACCATGGGTTTAAAAATCTTTTTTATTTCTGTATTTTAGAAAAAAAATATAATGTGAAACATTTTTATATTTAATAGGGGAGGGGAGTGCTCAATAATTGTGCTGAATGTTCAGATAGTTTCAGGGAGAAGGACTGCACCTAAGCTGGAGAAAAGACATAAACACTTGAACTCTAGAACTTGGGGATCACAGCAACCATGTCCCAGAGGCAGGCCTATTGAGCCCCAGACCTCTGGCTGTATTTGGGAGTAAAAAGAAGTTACTCCATGGGGCTATTCCATTACAGAGTGATTGATGTGGATTTGAGGGAGGAAGCCATAGCCAAAAATTAAAACAGGAGAGATGGATTGAGTAAGAAGCATGCAAGGAAGAAAATGGCAGGAGAATCATAGTTGACTAAAAGCAGGAGTACCATAGCTTTATTAGTTTATCAATCCAATTTGAAGTGAGTGCTTTCACACAGACTACAAACTATTCACTAGCATAAAACTGGTAACTAAAATGTTCATTCCTCAAATAATTATACATGGCCATTTCTATTGTTCTGGGATTTGAATTGAATCAAGAATGCTAATCACTGCACAACTATAATCAAGGTGCCACAGATAACACAGCACATGATGAACTCTGGGAAATTAAAAATTGTGTCTTAAAAGCATCCGCGTCACAGAATTTGTTCAGTTACATTTATGAGTAAATTATTTATGAATAAATGATACTTAAGACAAAAGGTCTGAAAAGACATTTACGATTTGAAAGAAATACAAAAAGGAGGGGAGGTTGTTGAGACAAGTGAGAGAGAGGAAAACAAGATAATTTATGTTTTATTGTGAAAATACTGTGCAGAGGGGTGACAATTACATGGGCAAGATGATGAGTACATTTCTTATCAAGCATTGCAGCCTCCTCCTTTGTTTCCCCTTCCCATCCCTTCCCATCTCTCATTCTACCCCCTCCTGCCAAAGTTGTACATCTCATTGTTGCAATGGGTCCACCTGAATCCCTATTTAAACGATTTGTTTTTGCCCTTCCCCTCCACAAAATATACCAACATCAAATACAGTGAAAGCAGGGGTTATACCTTAGGGGAGGGAGATACAAAGCAACAAAGAAATCATCTTATAAATATCATAGAAACAATTGCATGAAAGAAAAAAAAACATTTGAATACTTATCTTGGGATTCATTTCACCTAACATCAACTTATCTGACCTTTTCTGCTTGTCTCAGACATATACTACTTGTTTAAGGATACTTATTGCAAATAAGGGAAACCATGGGACCTATGTTTCTTTGGGCCTGGCTTATTTCACTTATATTAAGTGAAACGAGATAATTTGGGGAGACAATTAAGAGGCATTCAGAGAAGTTTGAATTTAGTAGTACAAGACAAAAAGAGTTGTGTAAGACATAGTAAGTGACTGAAGGCTCCTCATCCTGGTGTGACAGTTTATATTTGTTTGCAAACACCTAAGGGTAGCATGGAGGACAAGAGATTGGTAAACTGGTAAACTGGAATAGTAATCTGTTAGAATACCATGTTGATAAATTACCGATGATAGTGGCCAGAGTTAGAATAGTAAAGTCTGTGAAGATGAGGAGAGAAAGATGATTTAAAATGTTTTAAGAGTCTAGCCCATGAGACTCAGTGAGTGCTCTGTTGATCATACCCATAAGAAAATATTTTTATGATCTCTTGTTAATATAATATTCTAACACCTTTCCAGACAAACCAGACTGCTGATCACATGTCTTCTGCATACATCCTGGGTCTTTCCTGCTGTATATCTCCCACTACATGCAATTCTTTTAGTTGTATTCTCCCCTTATTCCTCTAAATCCCACCCACACTTCAAAGTCAGCCCCAACATCACAATCATTGTGAAATGTATTACCTCAGTTCCTCTACAATGTATGTGATTTCCAGGTGCTCAAAGTTTTTTTTTCTTTTTCATATTTCTTTTATTACATTTCTTTTTTACATTTACTCCTATTACCGGCTGTTAGTAGCTACTGCTCATTTTACAATACCTACTCAATTGTACTTCAAGGCTGATAGATAAACATGACAAACCTTGTCTTAAAAAAGAAAAAAAAAGCTAGAAAGAAAGGCAGAAAAAGAAAAAGGAAAGAAAGGAGGGAGACAGAGAGGGAGGGAGGGAGGGAGGGACACAGAGAGGAAAGGAGGAAGGAAGAAAGATAGGAGGGAAGGAAGGAAGGAAGGAGGGAGGAAGGGATGGAGGGAGGGAAGGAGGGAGGGAGGGAGGAAGGGAGGGAGGAATGGAGGGAGGGAGGGAGGGAGGGAGGGAAGAGAAAGCAAACAAAGGAGAAAAAAGAAAATACAGTTAGATACCTAATAGAATAGAGTTGCTTCACATTGCCAAAATTAGAAAGAAAGAGAATTGTTTAAATCCTTTTCCCCAGAATCAATAATACTTGTCTGGATTTGAGCCAGTGAAAAATGTAGAAGAATCATTTGGCCTTTATTCGGCTTCTGGATATTGAGGACATGTGTGTCGGATCAGGGTTGCAAGGAGATTTCCATGAATTGATTCCAACCCCCGCTAAAAGGCAAGTCCTTCTGTCAATTTCTTGAGCCAAAGCTGAGCTCTTTTAAGGCATCTATCAAAACCTTTGGAATCTGACTGATAATGTGGACTGCTGTAGGGATTTTTTTCCCAAGAAATAACAGCTTTACCTACAATGTAATCTCAGAACTGAATGTTTAAAAATGACTTATAAGTCACACATTATTTTCTCTTTGAATTTTCTATTTCCCTTGTGGAGGCAAGGGCAGTAATGACAGCCATTCTGTACCAAAGCAGGCAGCTTTGATATTTTCTCTCCTTGACATATAGGATATGCTGCTTTAACTTATTTTGCGGTGACAACAGAAGGAAGTAAAGAATCCCTTGTTAGAAAAGGGTGGTGAGCATATTCTACACCTAGAGTTCAATTGGTTGTTAGATAAGCCAGCCACAAAATTAAACCTAAGCATTTTCTTCCTATAAGCAATAGCTATTTGTCCTCCCTTAGACAAAAAAAGTATTTTGCAGTAACAATGAATTAGAGGTGATTGTTATTATGTTAGTGAAGTTTCACTAATTTCAAGATAATTCCTGTCAATGTAAAATTCAAAGATTCTAGATATTATATAGAATTACTTTTATCACTTCTAAGTGATCTCAAACTTAAAACCAAGAGGAAAAATCATGCATAATTTTATAATTAATTATTCAGCCTGTAGAGTAAAAGTTTTCAATTGCTCCTGCAGTCTTTTTTTTTTTTTTAGATTATTCTGATGTGAAATGTTATCAGTGAAAACAGCAAGATCATTCACTGGTCACTTTTTAATCATTCTATTAAAACATTTTGGGAATAAGAAGGCTAATATTTATGGATCTATACCCCTTTGGTAGTACCAGAGTTTAAAACTCACACTTGCTAGGCAAGCACTCTACCATTTGAGCCACAAGTCCAGCTTATTTTGAAAACTATCTTATTTTTGTGTTTTATTTTTTGTTTTGTTTTGTTTTTTAATGAGGGAAAGAGAATCCTGAGGTTACTTAAAAACTAGCAATCAACATAAGTACTTTACAAATAATTTTAATGTGGCCTTAATTTTTGAGTTTGGGAAATCTGAAAAAAACTCACCTATAGCCTAGTTAAAAGTAATATTAGATAAAAGGCTCAGTGGGAAGGTGGCTCAGTGGTAGAGTGCTTGCCTTACACGCATGAGGCCCTGGGTTCGATTCCTCAGCACCACATAAGCAAAAAGATAAAAGCTGGAAGTGGCGCTGTGGCTCAAGTGGTAGAGTGCTAGTCTTGAACTGAAGAGCTGAGGGACAGTACCCAGGCCCAGAGTTCAGGCCCCACGACCGGACCCCCCCAAAAATATTTCAAAAATGAAGAGATGAAAAGAGACAAATATGGGCCAGAGGAGGGAATTCCCTTTTACTTATCACTTATCTGTCACATTCAACCAAATAATCCCTAATTTAAAAATACTTTTTTCAAGATTAGCATTCTTTTTCAACATATTTGCTGAGAAAATCAGCAATGATCAGTAGCACAATCCATGATATTTGAATACTTCTTTATGGCAGAAATGCTTAAAACTATTAACCTATCCTTTTTCTTTTTCTTTTCTTTGTTTTCTAATCTTTTCTTTACCTGCTCTAGCTGTCTCTCTCTACCAGTGTCTCTCTCTTTCTGTCTTGTATAATCTGGGAACAGAGAGAGGCAGAGACAGATGCAGAGAAAGATAAAATTGGTTTCATTTGTATTTTACTATTGCATAGTCTCTTTGTCTCTTTCTCTCAATACTTCTGAACATAAGAAGTTGTGAACAGCTAGAAATTCACTCTTGTGTACTTTTGTACAAGTGTATAGAAGAGGCTAATTTTTAGAAAAGTAGTCATTCTCAGGTAGATATAAAAATGATAATTAGTTAAATATCATATTTAACCTAGGCTTAATTATGGCTTATTTAAAATAGTTTGTGAAGAGAAGACTCATTTACAGAACACTAAAACAAACATCCAACGAGAGGGGAAAATTGCAGTGTCACAGGAGACAATTTACATATCTGTGGTTAAAAATTATGTTATGTTGATATCAGATATATATATATATATATATATATATAATTTACACAGTTATAAAATACCTTCTATAGCATTAGACTTTCATATCCAAAATGGGCTTCTGCATTGTCTAGACAATGCATTATTTTTCACTGGCACACATATTTTTTCTATATCTTTATTAATACTTCTTCCATCCATTAAAATGTATTATGATGATGACATTTACTATCAGAGAAATTTCATTGTTATGGCAGTGGAATTACTCCAATTTATATGATCAGTGTGTCCTAAGAAATGTTAAGAATTCATGATGAATACATAAATATTCACTTCACTGGGATCTGTGTTGGATTATATGTTAAACAAACACAGCTGGAGAACCTGTCAAAAAAACTAATATTTTGAAGAATCTTTGCTACATAATGTGTATTTGCATTGGTTTGTCAGGATTATTAGGTATAAGTAGGATAGAAAGCTAAATTAAACTGAGAAATCCAAGAGTAGTAAGTGCCTTCTAAGATCTAGTAGTGTACTTTACTAATAGTATTCCCAAATTATTTATTTATTTATTTATGCTCATCTTGGGGCTTGAACTCAGGGTTTAATGCTTTTGCTTGTATTTTCTGTTCAAGGATGAATTTTATCACTTGACCCACACCTCCACTTCTAGCTTTGTGCTGGTTAATTACAGATAAAAGTATCTTAGATTTGTATGTCCACTTGTGCTGTGCACCTCTATCCTGAGAACCCAGTCTCCTGAGTAGCTCTAACTATAGGTGTAAGCCACAGGTATCTGGCTTTTCCCCAGTCTTAAAAGAGTTTTGGAATATTATCATAGGTAAAAATTAAAAAGGTTTGTCAGAGAATGTAACTGCTTTTTAACCAAATCTTTGACTTCTGTTTCAGACTGTTTATGCATTTGGCCCCTCACCAAATTTGGATGCTGAAATCTAATCCACACTGTGATGATAGCATCACAGAAGGACACTTAGGTCATGGCTCTGGAACTCTCATAAATGTAAACCGTGTCCTTATAAGAACAGTAAAGTGAGAGCTTGCTTCTACTTTCCATCCCTCAGCACTCAACAATGCAAGGGCACCTTGCCCACTGCTGACTTCACATGTACTCTCACGAAATATATTTTTGAATGAATAGCTGAGATCGGTCAGCTTGGGTTCTGATGAGTGGCTCCTTGCTGCATGTATGTGTGTATAAATGTAACCAAAGTTTGTCCTGCTTTGTTTGTCACAGTCCTGTTCATCCTAAGTCCTCATAAAAAAACAGGCTTTCTCACATCAGATGCTATTGGTAAAATCTAACAAATTTGCCTCTGGAGGATATCCAAGATATAAAACTTCGAACTCTATATTATTTCTTTGTAACACCTGATAACACAATTTTAGGTATAAGTAGAATGGATTCATATCTAAACATCTCATCAAAACAAAGAAACAGAATCCAGTATGCATTTTGATTAGAAGAACTCCTGAGATGTTCAACCACATCACACAAAACCATAGAAAAGCCAGTGAAGCTGAGAAATAGCAATTTTTCTTGTGACATCAATGCTGAGGACAACCTCTTAATTTCCAATGAGAAAACAGGGAATATAATTAAGTACAGCATACTTTTTTTAAACTCTCACATTTCCAAATAATCCTTGGCGTTTCCATCCATCACTTAAGTTAGAGAGTTATACTATATTTTTGAAGAGTGGAAATACATCATCAGAATTTCAGTTTACAGATACGGCATTTGAGAGAAAAATAACTGTCTGCATATGATCTTGGTTCTGTGATTAGCCCTGGAGAAAATAGCCCTGGAGAATGTCAGCTTGTTCACTGATCCACATCATTTTGGCACTTAATGGGATACTAAATTATTCTCCAACTTTAAACTGCAATTACTTTTAAGGGGATATCATTGAATCTTGAGTCTTGATCATTGCAGATGTAATTCACTATTAAAGACATTTTCTTTGGCAGGGAAGGATGGACAGGGTGACATTGAACAGGAAGTATTGTACTCAGCCTGGTTTATAGAATTGTCACTTCTTTGTACAACTACTTGATAATAATTTTAAAAATATTTACATAATTTTCTGAAGAGTATTACATTTGTTAAAAGAATAGTCCAACCTGATTTCATTATAAGGTCAGTGAAACAATGTGCCAGGCTCTGGTGTCTCAGCTCTAATCCTGGCAACTGAGGAGAATGAAATCTAAGAATAGAATTTTGAACCCTGCCTGTGATGTAAAATGCATGAGACTCTTACTGCAAATATTCATTTAAAAAAAGGCAAGAAATGGAGCTGTCATTCAATCAGTAGAGTGCTAGCTTGCCTTGAGTCAAAAAACTAGGAGACAGCACTCAGGCCCCTAATTTAAGCTCCAAAGCCAGCACACACACACACACACACACACACACACACACACACA